>NW_027467782.1:16852481-17115110 GCF_004210375.1 Tachypleus tridentatus | reverse complement strand
TTTAGTGTTACCAAAAAACTGTTATTTGTTGAAGAGCATTTGATATCCTTGTTTGACGAAAAAATATTTGCACACTCAAATACATATAAAAGTGTGCAGAGGAAATTGTGAATTTCCTTCTATTGTGATATTAAAACAAAGAACGCGGATCAACAAGGGCAATCAGAGATATCCAGAAAGAGATCTGGAATATGTTATACCTCAGCGATGAGAAATGATGCATTGTCTTATAACAAGATATCCATGTATACCAGTTCAATATATGCTCCAAAACGATATCAACTTAGTATGGGATCGCCAAGACACATCTTTCAATCATACCACTCGTTCAACCGTCGCATACTTCAAGAAACTTGAGAAAGAAACGGGTGTTAAGGATATTCCTTTTGAAATTATACCAAGAAACTTTTCAAACGAGATGCGTATAGATTTCTGTATAATCAGACTATTAAAACGGACGCTGAACAACCATCATCGTCGCATACGTATGGGTTAAGAAAAGCATGGAAGTAATGTGAGGCCCCACGCTAATACAGCAATAAGTCTACGGATTTACAACGCTAAAATCAGGGGTCGATTCCTTTCGGTTGGCTCAGAAGATTGCCCGGTGTGGCTTTGCTATAAGAAAAAAAAACACACACAAGTAATGTGATGTGCGTTACAAATGAAAATTAGGCTTGCGATAGCCCTCTGAAGTGGAAACCAGGTCTATTATCAAAATCAAGTTTGTTAAATAGGTCATGAACATAATTATAAACTGTCTTAAAAACAAGATTAAAATTTTACTTAAATGGTCTTCTGAGAGTAAAAAACCACCAATGATGGAACAAAATATAATTGTTAATATTGAGTTAATAGTGAAAAGAGTGATATAAATATTTAATCTGTAAACGAAGGTATTATGGGTAACATTTCAGATACAAATTCTACAAACATTTATAATAATTTAAAATGGGTTATCTGCGCTTTACCCACTACAGCTATTATACTAACTTTATTGTTCAAGCATTCCTTTTTTTCCTCAGCTGAATGGTTAAACCTAATAAAGAGAAATTTGAAAACGCTAAGAAAACACGTCATTGTTTCAAAACATTTAAATTATTTATAATTTAAAGCGAACTATATAATAAACGTGTAGATATATTTTACTTTCCCTAAAATAAACTATATTTACTTTATTGTCTAGTAAAATCTGCTAAACAGAATAATCAATTTAAAAATAACACTAGATAAGTTCTAAATTTTATAACTACATCGTATTGACTCAGATAATATTTTATTTAACCTTTGCCTTTTTTTTTTTATTTTGAGGAACGGTTAACTGGTCTCTGACAGTCAATCGCGTTATATAGTTCCAGAAGTTAGATACAGGTTATTACGGGAGAAAAAATGTTCCGTTTCAAGAGTAAATAAATCCAAAATAATGAGTAATATATATTTTTATGTACCCCATGTTAGTACAGCGGTGTGTCTACGGATTTTCAACGCTAAAATCACGGGTTCCATTTCCCCAGTGGGCTCAGAAGATACCCGATGTGGTTTTGCTATAAGAAAACACATATACATTTTTATATATTGTTTTCAAGTTCATATAACATGTTGTGTTACAGTCTACAGAGGATATAATTTTCGTAATTCATGACTTGCGCATGTTTTATTGACATCAATGCTATATAAATTCCAACGTTAAGCATCCCTGAGCAACACTATTTTAGTACTTGCTGATTGAGTGATAGGCAAAACTCTGGTGGAGTTGTTAGAACTGGTGATTTCTTCAGGCACTTTGCAGCTTCCTTTTGATAAAACAAGAAACTGCTTACCATTGAGTTTCTGATCGTGGCACGCGCTGTGAAAAGTTCAAACTGTTTTCGGGAAGATGTCCTGATTTCTACTACTCGTGAACCATCCTCATTAATCTTAACCAGCTGACCCCACACGTCATCAGTGAGGGGCAGAGTGTCCATGATATTATACCCTGACTTGAGGTGACTGGATTGTAGTTTAATACTTCACGTGGAAACAAGAACAAAATGAATGTTGTGAATGTAGATATTGTTGTTTCTCTTTTATATTAGCATGGATTAAAAAGTTGAAATTTTCAGTTAATATCATGCTGCACGGATGATAGCGACAAACATAAAATCACAACACTGTTGTTGTTGAAAGAAATTCCACGAAGCTAAATGATATACTAGCTCCATACATGTTAAACTTTTGAATGAAATGGACATTTCGAACATTAAATTGAAATTACTGATTATCCAAAGTCACAATAAATGATAAAAATGTTCCATTGTTTATATATTTGAAAAATACGCTACTTTAAATAATATCTTTAATAATATTAAACTTTAACATTAATTTACGCTTACTATCTTCTACTGAGACAGGCCACCAGTAGTTTGTGGTAAGCGTGCATGGTTGTGGATCATAATGTTCGAATTTGTGCTCAGGTTCTAAGAATGACAGTCAGTGTGTTATTCGGTTATAGGAGGTAGATAAAGGTTATTACAGTAAGTGCTACCGAGTAGCTAGTCAGTTGTTTAAAATTAGGAACGGCTGACTACTGGTCTCTGATTTGCCGTTTATCCCGAGTGAGCGTACAATACCCATCAGGTTAAAATATTGGTATCAATCTACTAAGAGACTTTTCAAGAATGTTTGAAAACTTAAAATTCTCAGCTTTAGACGGAGAAACAATATTCATGTGTGAATGTACGAGAGCCTGAAAAGAAAACCAAAACTAACTGTATTTAATATATGTTAAAAGTTTGAGTTAATCTAGGTAGTCTCATTAAGAATGTTGTCTCAGATCATTGGATCTCTGTAAACGACCATCTAAATAATAGTGAGGCACTTTGTGGATAAGATAATGACTACTGTTTTACTATTTTCAAAATTAAGAATACACCATCTGTCAAAACCTGTCATTCTCATGAAACGTTTTTCAAATACAAAATCCCAAATATAAAAAAAACTTCTAGGTGGCATGTACTTGTTTTTACGATAGTGCTAGAACTCAATATTCAATCCCAACTGTGGACTCAATGCATATACTTTACTGCGTAGCTTTACTTTAAAGTTATAAAAAATATCAAACTGAAAGATGATTAACAGAAATAGGTACATTATCTTGTAATCTAAAAACGTCAAGTTATTTATCGTTAATATAAATAGTATGCGAGAATCATACTCAATATAAAACTTGTGTTTATTTGTTATAGAGAAGAACCACATTGGGGTATTGATGTTATTTACGGATATATCTATTTTACTTGTAAGAAAGATTACAAACCCTCCCAAATTTCCTATCTATCAACACAATACAGAAACAGGACGATTTCTTTTCCCCCACTTTAAAATTCTTTCAACAACAGAACAAGATACTGAACTTATAATAAAAGAAATGTTATACATTAAAAAAAAACTATTCTTCCGTCCCTGAATAACATACAGTCTTGTATGGATTTAAACCTATTTTAACTGTGCAACTTGTACCTCAGTTTTCATTTTCTCGTTTTGTATTTGTTTATTTCTTATTTATATATTTTGTTGTAATCATAAATATCAATCTTGTCCATAGTTCAAAGCGTCTGAAAGTGCCTTATCCACCTGGACGTCGAGCCATGTTGATTTAACGATCTTTCCGTTTTGCTGAAAAATCTGACTTCAAAATAAAGAAAGTAGATACAGATACATCTTCTCAGTTTTCAAAACAAAATGTTATTCCTAAGTCCTTAATTTAAAACTATTATGTAATATCTTACAATCGCCAAAAAAATACCTGCTGGAAAAAACTCAGTGATAAGAAACACTGGCATAAAAGTCATCTCACGGCAAAGTTCAACAGCAGCGAGACTGATTTTAAGAACAGTGTTACATTGTTAGTTTTTATACATTTAGTGTTTAATTTTTAGATGTAAAAACGGAATACTGCTCGTCACGTACATTTACAAAATACATAAATTATTAAGCTCTGTAAAGTTACCAACAGCAAAAATATACTGACGTTAATCTTTAACTTTAAGGCCTCCTTAGGGACTTAAAACAAACAACAACAAAATAAAACTTTACAAACAGTGCGCACCACCAGATACGATACGGCCTTCCTAAGATTTATAAACAGAATCATCCATTGCGCCCGACTAGCCATGGGCAGCTGGTTCGGGTGTTCGACCTGTAATGTGGATCGCGAGTTTGAATCCCGTTACATCAAACATGTTCGTCCTTTCTGTTATGTGGGCGTTATAAAGTTTTCAATCCCACAATTCGTTGGTAAAAGAGTAGCCCAAGAGTTGGCGGTGGGTAGTGATGGCTAACTGCCTTCCCTCTAGTCTTACATTACTAAATTATGGATGGCTAAAGCAGATAATCTTCATGTATCTTTGTATGAAATTCAAACAAACAAACCAGAAACGCCCCTATATTCTGCAAGCAGAATGCACAGTTATAAAACAACCAAATTCCTTATACCTATTCTTAATCCATTAACATTTAAAGAATTTATTTTATTGGTTCATTTTCATTTGTTAAAGAGTTAAAAGAGCTACGCCCTCGTAATGAATGTTTATTGGGTCCCTTTGATGCAAGTTATTTATTCATAAACATTCCTTCGGATTAAACTGTTGACATTTGTTTGCAAAACTCTTCAATAGGAGTCTCTTGTTCATGGCTTAATTAAATAACAACTTAGATCTTTAATTATTCGTTCTTTAAATAACAACCGTTTTGTATTTAATGAAAAAATTTAAAAAGTTTGTCGAGATTATGGAAGATTACGATGAAAAGTTATATTATATTAATTTATTAACATAATTGTTTTAGGCCTTTACTTGAACTCAAGTCATTAACTGCTTACAAAATCTAAGGATATTTTTAGCTAATTCCTACTAAAGAATTATGTAAAATATAAATCAATTTGCTTACCTTCTTTATTAAGAGCTCTGGACAGATTTGTTTGTTTTGTTTACTTCCACTTAATTTAATATCGACAGTTTCTTGTGCTAACACTTTAAGTTCAATCTATGTTCACTATTCGAATTAATGTTCTTTCCGAATTTTGGGCTCGGCATGGCCAAGCGTGTTAAGGTAAGTGACTCGTAATCTGAGGGTCGCGGGTTCGCGTCCCTGTCGCGCCAAACATGCTCGCCCTTTAGCCGTGGGGCGTTATAATGTGACGGTCAATCCCATTATTCGTTGGTAAAGAGTAGCCCAAAAGTTGGCGGTGGGTGGTGATGACTAGCTGCCTTCCCTAGTCTTACACTGCTAAATTAGGGACGGTTAGCACAGATAGCCCTCGAGTAGCTTTTGTGCGAAATTCAAAAGCAAAACAAACTTTCCGAATTTCCGTTACGTTGCTATGATACAGTGACGCTTAACAATATTCTTGAACGTTGGACGTGCAGTGGTTGTTAAACTAGAGGTTCAGGTTTTAGTAAGAAGTTTAAAATAACCTTAATTTATGACATTAAAATGTTTTTATTATTAATTTCATTGATATGTAAATCTTATTTTATTCTAGTTTATTTCTTTTATTACTTGGCGATGCCCGATCAATCGTTCTTTTCAAAGAAAAAACAAGCCTATCATTAGACAAACCCTTAAGAACGTTTTGAATTGCAACAATACGCGAAGATGGAATGAATAATGAAATAGAATTAAACAATTCCATAGTTTTCAATTAATTTTATTATTTACGGATATATTTGCATGTTTCGTACAACTGTCTCAACTGACCAGAAGTTTGATTTGAGCCTGAAATTAATTGAATGTTGGTATGTATTACATTTATGCTATTTGCCAATATGATTGATGCACACAATTTCCTTTTTTGTTTACATAAATACATTTTAATACAAAAACATAACAATTTTATTTATAATAACAGTTATTACTAATAGTTATTAGAAATGATGGTTTATATACAACAGTTTTACAAACTTACAAACAATACTGAATCTTTGTACCTGGCTTAGAACTGAATCTTTATCGGCTAAGTCCACGCCGAACAAATTAATTCTAAGTTGATGTTGCTTTGCCTCGCTTGCTCTAACGCCGTCTTTCTTGGCTGGCCCCACACCCCTTACTTTATGGGTGAAGATGTGACAGTAAGAATAATAACGTCCGAAATTATTCTCTAAAGTTGAATGATTGGTAATGTTCAAAATCAATAAACGCTTCTGGTTCATTTCTGTTGTTTCCGATTAATAAACGTTACTCACAGTTATAGCTTCCTAGGCCTATAGCACACTGACTGGTTACTGTCTCTCAGCTCTGTATAAGAATTACGGCAGAATGTACAGGATGTTCGGAAAGTCACTGTGCAGTTTTGTAATCATATTTTATTCAGTCTATTTCAAGCCAGCAACAGATAGCGGTGTTTAGGAATGAAATAAGAAGGATCCAGGCCTGTATTTATGCCAACGGGGTCACTTTCCACATTGTTTATAATTGTCATTCATATTTACCTCCTGTATTCTACCGTCTTTCTCTCCGAAAATAAGGCAGGGCTTATATATTAATTTCACTCCAAAATATGACACTAGGGCTTATTTTTCGGGGATGTCTTATTTTGATATATTAAAAAAATGAAGTTACAAAGTAAAACTACACCAGCAACAATTTAAAATGAACGGTTATTAAACTATTAAACTAACTGATTAATACTTAAACAAACTAATTAACTAACTATTAAACGAATTAACCAATTAATTTTTTTTTATTTCTCGCCTCTTCCTGCCACTCTTAACTAGGGCTTATTTTAAGGGTAGGGCTGATATTAAAACTATCCCCAAAAAATCACACTAGGTCTTATTTTTATGGGTCGGTCTTATTATCGGAGAAACACGGTATATTGAAACATGTCTGTTAATAAATGTATAAGTGCACGGTGACGTTCCAAACACCCTGTAGTTATTTTGACACTGTTCTCGCGCGCTTTTGTTAACTAGATATTGATGCTTTTCACTTTCTTTAATTTTTAACAAATTTCAACAACAAGCAGGACTTGCACACAATACGTAGTCAACAATATACGTCACATGGAAAAAGAGAACTATATAGAAACAAACGTAGGTATTAAAATAAATGTAGAGCGGAAAATTCGTTTACAGTGCACATACAATTCTTCTTCTACCAAAGGTAAAATTGAAAGGAGAACTAATGACGTTGAGGCATAATATTTCCTTTTGATCGACCGTAACCATTGCTGTTGGTTGCAGTTTCGCCTGTTGAAGGCTCATCAGCGCAACTTGAGATTAGCTAAATCAAATAAATATCAATTAGATCTCTTATCACCGTGATTTGTATACAACATTAACGGAAGGGGTTAAGTCGTCTCAATCACCAATAAAGTAACCTAAAATAGTTTAAGTATTTGAATGATGTTAGAGGTCGTGCCTAAATCACTATTCCACATTATATATTGGACCAAGTATTTATTACTTTGTTAATGTGATTTATCTCAAAAAAATTTATTTATTTATGACATTCGTATTTTTTTTTTTATGTATATACATATATAACTCTAATTCTCAAACATATGGTTTCAGTTGTTTGTAAACATTGTTATACGGTTATTTATTTTTTACATGAAATATTAGATTTGAAACTTTGGGTATTAACACTTTTGCCAATAAAGTAGAGAACAACGTTTCGACCTTAGGCCATTTTCAGATTAAGAAAGATACAATATTTCTAGGAGTTGTATTACTAGGAGCGTTTTGATAGGGGCGTGTCAGCGACAATCCTCTCAAAGACCCAAACCACACTATTCTCTCACAGTTCTTAGGTGATGTTGCAATCTGGAAGAGTGCCGAAAACCAATAACAGCAACAAACAACCATTGCTAAACAATATAAAATTTTCACTGTACTAAGTGGAGAATTAAAATAAATGCTCACAAAATACAAGCCATATTATTTGCGAAATCGTAGAAAAGGTTTGGCTTGTTTTAAATTTTGCGCAAAGCTACACGAGGGCTATCTGCGCTAACCGTCCTTAATTTTGTAGTGTAATACTAGAAGGATGGCAGCTAGTCGTCACCACCCATCGCCAACTCTTTTACCAACGAATAGTGAGCTTAACCATCACATTATAACGCCCCCATGGGTGAAAGGACGAGCATGTTTGGTAGAACATAAAGCAAATTAATATTACAGTTATATCTAGACGTGACTCTTACAGGTAACAACATCAGCAAAATTCTTAAGGATTACTTTGACTCAAACTGCATACAACACATTAATAGCATAAAACCAGAATTTTGAAAATAGCGAGTTACTTTAAGAATGTGAATAATAAAAGAAGATTCAACAGAAAACATATTAAAACTTTACAGAACACACATCAGACCAGTCGTAGAATATGTTTGTATAACATGGATAAATGTATCAAAAAACACTCATCAACAAACAACAGCATATTAAAACATTGTATTTTAACGCAAGCATATACAGTCCTACGATCATCAAACTAAATCTTTCTACAAAACTGTTCAAACATGCCAATTCTATTAAACAGACTCCTGGATAACTCGCTTCAATATTATAACAGAAATATTAATTCAAATGAACTGATGAGCAAACTAGAGTTACATAATACATGAAGAATCTAGCTCTAAGTACCTCTCCCCCTCTGAACGTCAAATAAATAAAAAAAAAAAAAGTCCAAACAGTGCTAGGCTAATTGAGTCGTAGATAGAAACGGTAGCTCTATTTTAAAATTTGGTATATAAAAATAGGATTATGCGTTTGGGTGCTTATGACTGTATTCTGAACACAGACTAATAGTTCGATCATAAAAAAGAGAAGCAATAAGAATATGAATTAATATTATCCCATGAAAAGACTAAGTTAATTACAACTACGGACAACAGACAAAATTTAATATAATGTAATACAACAACAAAGTAAATGCTAATTAATTACCCAGGATTTGCAGTAGCAGTGCAGATAAAATAACAGTTCAGAGAGAGAGGAAGAGGTATACAGTAAACCTGTCCCTTTCTGGTCCGAAACATGGACTAAATCCAGATGAAAAATAATAATTTGCTAGTGGTTGTATAGTTCTAATAAGTGGCACCAGAGGATAGTGTGTTATCTACGTCTTACTGAAAGGACTGTTTCGTGTCGCACTACTCATAAAATGTCCAAACTCAAAACTACACTAAGACAAGTATCATTGTCAGTGAAGATAAAATACTTCAAGTTAGGGAATGACATTAACAACCTCAGTTTTATTACTGCAGCTTTAGCTGTGTTCTGACAGACTAAAATTATAGAAATAATATTTCACATATTTGTTACACAGAAGAACCATAGATAATTGCCAGGGACACATACCAAACATCAGACTTTATTCATAAGACACAATGCTAACTGTACTTAGAAAGAAATTTCTGGAATGACATCGATAGTAACGGGAAGAAAGTTACATCTTTGCTTTCCAGAAACAGATGTACAGGAAATATTTTGATATCTAACATCAAATATTAAGATATTTTGTTATTGAGTTTTTATACATTTTTAAAACATATGTACATAACCAACCGATAACTGAAAGTTTTTACTCACATATGCCGTTCTGATATCGACATATTCCGATAGTACTTTATCTAATTCAAGGACAAGATGTTTTTCAACGCATGATAATTCCCTCTTATATCCACCAACACTGTTTCCACGTGTACGGTTATACATACGAGTAACTCTAGCCCTTCATTATACACCACTCTGATCCATCTCTAGGATAGTTTCTCGTAGGTTTTACGGATGAACTTGATAAAGATCACATCTCATCGTGGGTCGATGGTGGACTGAAAACTGCGCATATCAAAGTATTAAATAGAGAAACCTAAACTTTTCATCAGTGAAGTATATGGTCCTGAATATGTTTTATATTGAAGAACAATCTACAATTCCTTCAAATTCATCCCTTAAACAGCAGCCATCATCTACTGATCCTGCTTTCTAGAACATTCCCACTGTTTAAGAGTTAAATAGAATATATTGAAACTTTAAAGACACTCCTAATAATCATTCGAGAATAAAATTATATCTGTTGCCTAATTTACATCAAATGTCATATCCTTCATGTCTATAACATGCTACTTTATGATTACTATATGACAGCATCTTTTAAAAGTAAAATGAGACTTGCGAGCTGAAAAGTGATGCATAAACAGGACCTAAAATCGTTCAAATATAAAATGTTCTTTTCTGTTTTACAGGTCCAACAGGATCTGTACAAGGTGATAATAATTTTTCCTAGTTACTGAATTACAATTAAAGGTCCTTTTCAGGACCATCGAATCTTTAAAAAAGATGTTACGATTACACATTTAATGTTTTATATCTGTGATCGACTTAGTTTTCAAGTTAAGTTGATGTACGTAAATGAATCGTGATAAGTTCAGCATTTTTAACATAAAATAAATACAGTATTTATTCTAATACATCAAACAAAATAGATGTGTGAGCTATCTAATTTCTATAAACATTTAACTTTCGTTAAAAGTAAAGGCAGAGAAGCTGCATAGTAACGCTATTAATAAAAGTGATGTCAAAACTGCCAAGATAATCATTGAACTTAATAAAGATGACATTCTTACTTATAAAACAATTTGAATATTATGCCATTAGGTATCAGCCATAATTTTCTATGGTTTACCTTATATTTATAAAGAAGGAGTTTCATTACGACCTATTGTTTTCTACAATGGAGCTTTCAGCCATACTTTACTGGGCTTTAGTTGAATTTTAAAATCTTCACTATCATTGAATTTATATAAATAAATGTCAGTATGTGTCTGTTTCTCATATGTCTCCACGTTTCTTGCTCAATTAACACCAAAGCTAACACGGTGATATAGCTCTATTTGTTATTCGTCTACAAACCATTAACTAGATAATCAGACCAACGTCTTGCAATTTCATCTTTCACAAATGCTAAGAGTTATCGTTAGTGTTTTTGGACAGTGTTTTCTGTGTATTATTATTCTCTGTTCTTATTGTATTATTTAATTACATAAAACATTATTGATTGTATCAATACATTTAGTACATCAAAAAGTGAGCTTAAGTTTCATGACAGTTGACAGCAAAAAAGAGAAGACCCAGGTGAATATTATGTTCTTTGTTTTTCATATGTGTGTTTTATTTATTATTTATATCACTGAGTAAAATGTAACAAATAGTAACTTATGAGATAAGGTAAAGTAATTCTTTTTTATATGGTATGCTTGTGAGCAGCCCATGGGTTATTTAATTTTTGGGTTTTGGTTTCAGTTTCGGATCTCTTGTAAAAACAATCTTGTGAGGGATGTCAACATATTTAACTTGATTATTATTTTTAGTTTCATGTACAATAAGATTATGTTCGCTTCGACAACGTTTTAATTGGCACATGGGTATTGGTTTCGCAGCTCTACCAATAATAAATTTGTTTCGGTTTTCAACATTTTCAATAGCAATAAAAACGTGTCTCTGGTAATGTTCCGTTTTACTGCCAAGTCTCACAGTAATAATTTTATTAACATTGTGATCAAGTCTAGTAGAGGGAGGCCTGATGTTGTTTGACACCTCCCTCTGGATACGTTCATCGTCTTTTACTTCTTTTGGTGTTTCTGCCTGAAGATGTAAATTATAATTAGTGAGGCAACAACACTCATCAATCGAAAAAAATGTTTTAATAACAATAATCAGTTAATAAACATTTTAAAAACATATAATTTATTCTTTATGTAACAATCATTTTACTATAATATGAGTAAAACCAAATAAGTGTTTGTGTGAAAATTGTAAATTATGAAATTGATTTAAGATGTCTGATAAACGTTTTCTCGAAACTACGAAATATATCTCAAACATTATCCCAAATAGTGAGGAAGGTAATATAGAGCAGACAATAGCTTTAAATAATGTTTAACATTTGTAAACTGTAATAAAAACAAAATATACACCATAAATGTTGGAAGCTACAACTACCGTAGTGGACCGATTATAGGGAGATCTCTAATATAATACGATCCATGGTATCAGAAACCATGGGAAAAATTGAGAGTCACAAGCCCTTTTTTCAGGTCCACAAAAATCAATAGTATAACTGAACAGCCTACAGGTGGATTAGTTGCAAGATTAGCGTTGGCCATGAGCGAACATCTGGCGCGCATGCGTAGCTGGATGCAATCTGGAAATTCGAGAATGCGATAGGTGAGAGTAGGGGTTTAAAAGACCTGTAGACAGCTGCAATTATAAGGCGACTATCAATCTTATGCCTAGTTATTAATCAAAAACATGGTCTTGTAATCGGTACTTCAAAACATCAGACAATTAAGTTTGCTCCAATGTTAGTTACTTTTATTTTGACCCAAGATAATACTAAAGCCATTCAGTTCTCTGCTGTCGCAGACTTGAGTAGAATGTTATAACTAACAAAATATCCGACAATAAACACGTCATTATATATTCACCTTAGAGCCCTTCAAAAACGCCTGATCACCTACCTCAAATTAATTCACTAGAGATATCATAATTAGTATGATGCCCAATTAAAGCGACAGAAAATAATGAACAGAGCAAGTTAATTACATAAAACCCCCAATTTTGTCTGATGTATGGACGACTTTCTCTAAAGTTAAAACTCTTTTAATTAGTTCATGCATACAACTATACAATTCTATGAATATTCTACTCGATCTAATTACGTCATACAACGTAAATTTACTTAGAAAATGAAGTTCATTTAGAATTTTGATAAATTCTTCTGATAACGTGGGTTGTATATAAAAAATTAAAAAGACTGCAAAGATAAATATGGACAATTCCTAGTTTTGTTTCCTGTTTGTTTGCTTGTTTTAAATTTCGCGCAAAGTTACTCGAGGGCTATCTGTGCTAGTCGTCCCTAATTCAGCAGTGTAAAACCAGAGGGAAGGCAACTAGGCATCACCACCATCTTTATGGCTTCTTTTTTACCAGTGAATGGTGGGATTGACCATCACATTTAACACCCCCACAGTTGAAAGGGCCAGCATGTTTGTTGTGCCGAGGATTCAATCCCTCAACGCACGGGTTACAAGTTGAGTGTCTTAACCACCTGATTTGAAATTAGTGTTTTGAAGGAAATGTTTGAAAAATTTTGTTGTAAGTAAATTTTTCTTATCCAGTTTTCGTCATTGAGTCATAGAAGTTGAAATGAATGTTATGATATTATGCCATTCAGTGGACATGTGGTATCAGAATATGTACTTTCACCACCTCAGTTTCAAAAGGGGTATGTAAAAAAAACGTTTTTTTATATAACCATTTTTTAAATAATACAAAAGTTTATTTCATCCATACTATGAAATTACATTGTAATTAATCATTTTTATTAAGTAAACTGTATCTGGTCTAAAAACAAAAGTTTTTGAACATCACCCTTTCTTCATAAACTATAACAACAACAACAAAAAGACAAGTTTACTTGTGAATACACTTTGCAAAGCCTGAGAAATTGTGTAGGAGGAACTGTGAACTTTTGACTGGTTATGCTGATTTCTCCAAGCCAGTTCCCTTGGCTGTGGTTTTGCTAGATAGTAGATAAAGGGATAGTTGGAATCTCCTTAATCCATTCATGCACGTCACTAATCAGATGAGGAGATATTTGGCTAATCATTGAAATTAAATTTTCAAGTAATCATGGTTTATTCTCCTTAGAAAGCACACAAGTTGAGCCAGCACTCAGTTTATTAAACTAAGCCTCAGATTGACCTTAATGTGTGGTATTCAAGTACAGTAATACCTGTCACACAGTTATAAGTAGCTGCAAAATACAAATCGCTAAATGTTTTGCACAGAATTGTTTCAAACATAAACAATAAGAAATCCCACCTAATATCATTGTGCAATCACCAAAATAATCATTACTCAAAGATTAAAACTAAGTCTCCATCCAACCATTGTCTTATAGGTTTCTTAGGACTACAACAGGCTCATGGAGAATTGAACAATAAGATGTGTAGATAGAGATGAAATCAATATCTGCAGCATTATCAAGGTCTGCTTACAGATCTTACATCATAATGTCATTAATGCATGTGATAAAGTTTTTCGCTGATTTCTCATTTATGTACGTGTCTCAATTTATTTTCTGTAACTCGCATAATGGCCCAAATAGAGAAAACAGCTGTTCTGTTACTACTAAGTAATAGGCGGTAGTGAAAAGTTTTTTCCAGTTTCTCAATCTGATAAGCATGTAAATTTCTCATGCATAAATCCATCTGCTAAACCTGTATTTTAGATTCAGCATTGGCAGCTTCAACACACGGAGTATGCCCTCCACTTATATCGTGAGCTTTGATCAGTTGTAGACGAAAATTACTGGTACCTTTTACAAAAACACTATTACCTTGGGACATGTTTTGTGGCTTTTGCATGCCTTGCAAAACATTTCATTAGTTTCTTGATCACCCTTTAACCAAGGGAATGTTTCTTCCCATTTCGGTAGGTAACTCCGAGATCGCTTCTCTCATACTTTTCATTGCATTTCACAGAAGACATTGGGTTACCTCCTTGATTGATTGATCTTGCTGCCGAAGCGGCAGGAATGATCCCACTATGACTACTGACACTCACTAGGTGCCTGCTTTTTCCTCGACTTTTTTAACCTTGTCAATTCTGACATCTTCACTGGAGAGTTCCTTTCACTTCGTACGACTGTCGTCTTTACTAATGTCACTTTCTCTATTCAATTCTAAACTCTCATCATCAGATTTCCTTCACTTTTTGAAATATTTCAACAAAGTCACTTTCTTTGGTAAAACCACACATTAACCACAGACAAGAACTGCTATTCTGTTTATTAGATGCACGGACTTGTTGGGCTCGATAAATTATATGGAAACAGACAGATATTGGAGGGAGGGTATCTGTTCACAAAAATCGCTGGCACTGAAACCTTGTCACCCAAAGGTGATGTCATCGGCACACAGAAACTACCGCACAAGGCTGTTCAATATAGTTTTCACATGTACCTTCTAATCTGTATGTTACAATACGTGTTGACGGTACGGCAGGGGAAATACGTCTAATGAAAGAAATTGCAGCTTGTTTGCTCGGTTTCCAGTTTTATTACGGGTTGTTATTGCCCATTATCGGCAAAAATCTGTTAAGGATGACCAATAAGACAATTATTTAAACGTGAAATATCACTTATCTGCTCGGGAAATAGACATAGCAAGAACTGCTGCCTGTAGGTAATATTTATATGCCCCGGGATGTCGGGCAGTTCATAATTTTGAACTCTGGACTGCAGTAGCCTATATACAGTGATCGTTCTGTACTGGTACACGTACACAACATATAATCAATTGTAAACTGCACTGCATGTTGAACTACTAAATAATGGGTTAGGCCTAGGTTAGAGTATCTTAATCCAACTCAAATATCTGAAGAATGAGTTGTAATCTCAACTTTAAGCTCAGTTTTGACCTGGGAACTTGAAATGAGCCAACAAACCATACATCAACAAAATAGGCATATTTCTGAAACTTTATCTGCATGCATGAATGCGAAAGTAAATTCAAAACAACGGCCTAAAGTTGGAAATAGTACACTGGAAATGCTACTGTAGCCCGAAATAATTTTGAATTATTTCAAAATGTTTTGAATTTACTTTTGCATCCATGCATGCAACTGAGAACGTTAAGCCTAGTAATCAGTACTAACTTTGCTTACTTGAACTTGTTGAACTCGTGCACGTTTCCAGACAATCCTAAATTGATTTTGTTGATTTGTCGGTTCTTTATACTAATTTATATGAAGACGGTGCCACAGTACTGTACTACCACCAGTCGTATAGTGTATACATAACAAAGTTAAGAATAATGTTGTCATAAGTGTCGAAGTCTTACGCAATTTGACCTAAAAGGTCGAATTATCGTCTTTAGACTGCTCAGTTCAGTCAGTTGTTTTCCCAGCTTTTCAGAACATACTGATTTGAATCTACAGTCGCAAAATAGTTGAATAGTATGATACTCTTATTTTTCTGTAGATGTGACTAAATAAAGCAGTAAATGATAAAACAAAACAGTTCCACCACCTATAAGTTCTTATAAATAGTTATAGCAGAAAGAATTTCAGTTATCATAACATACAATCATCTTTTACTTGAAGTTTTATCAAGATTATGTGCTGCTCTTTACAGTAATATTTTGCAAACCAATGACGACTTGCTTCAGATACATAGTTGAGTAGTTTCTTGAAACTTTATTTACTCACCGAGCAAAAAAAAATGTGTTCTTAACAATGCAGAGTAAAGTCGAACATGGCATATCAGGACAATTACAAAAAATTGACTAAAGTTGAGTGTGGCAGTGAAAGAGTTAAGGGCATTGTAGCTGGGGGAAAACTTTGTGGTGTCCTCTTCCCTTGGTGCGCTAAACATGTGCTTATTTTGCTTAATGGTTAATTCAGGGTTGAGGTCAAAAAGCTTTTCATTTGGTTTGAGAACAATTCTTTTGGAGGCACAGAGAGATCTGTATGCACTCTTACTGTAGTAGTGGAACGAAGTGCAGCAGCATACGTCCAGGATGAAGTAATGGACAGCAACTTTTGAGCCTAAAGTTAATTAATGTATTGAATTGTCTTCAAATGCTGCCCTACTTTTCTCCCAATACTTTAGGGCAAGAATAGAAGTAGAATGGGTGAGAACCATTTCAACTGACGCAATGAGGGTCCATTTCACACTCATAGACCTCATGGTCCTTGCCACCACAATGAGCACACATCAAGGAACCACAACATGATGTCTTCGAGTGACCAAACTTTTGACACTGAAAAATTTGAGAGGTTTTGGAATGTATGGTCGTGCCTTGCAATTAAGATAACCTGCCTTGATGGTGGCAGGTGCAAATAATGATGTAAATGTTAAAGTGAGAACATTGGTCAGCATCATAATTCCACCTCTGCAAATTGAGATGTGCCTCACTGCAGAATCTCCTTAGATGGAGAAACCAAAAAGGATCTATGGCCTGGGGATGCTCATCAAATCCTCAACAATAACTCCTCATGATGAATTCAAAATAGGATGAGGCATAACCTCAATAGGTATATCCCCAATCGCCTTTGAGTGTAAGGAGTTCACTGCATTTAGATGTGGATGTTTCCACCAATATGTCACCAGAGCGAAGCTTTTTGACTGACTTTTGAGAGCCAGCAAATCCTTCTATTTCCTTCTGAATGAAAAAGAAAGACATTTGCAAGAAAATGAGGTACAGGTGTTACAAATGTTGAAGATTGCTGCCCAAAATCTTCAAGACGTGGGCTGTTCTTCACTATTTTATTTAAGTTTTTATTTGGATGGTCCATAATAAGAAAGAATATTTTGGTGCTCACTGACCCCACCCGCCATAGAGTCCTACGACGGGATGGACTACAATGCCAAACAAGAACACTGCAGCAACACCAGGGTTTCATGAGCACTATACCCAAAGACCAGTATCAGATAACATGTCCACACACCTGTTGAGAACATCCAACACTAGTACTTGGTTGACCCTAGCCCAAGTGGATTAGCCAATTGACCTTAAGGGGCTATTCCAAGGTCGCCCATCTACAGGAATTCAAGGCCAAAATAGTGTGTTAGGGTTGAATCCCTCAACCACCAGGAACCTCTCCTCCCCTTTATAGGTCATCATGCACGGCAAACACGTGTGTGGATGTTTAGATCCCAGAGGAGGTAAACTGAAAGAATAACCTTCCCTGGGAGGTCTTCTCATCACGTACAGGAATCTACACCGAGGGATCGATGTTAAGAGATGAAGTTTGATAATTTAATGAATGGTAATTGTTTATTGATTCCTTCAACAGTGGTCTCAGATGTGTCCTCCTTCTTAACGATAAGATATATATATTTGTTACTATTACTCATTTTGGTCACTTGAAGGAAACACACGAAAATCTCGAACTTCTTATTTATAAAGTCAAATATAAAAAAAATGTGTTTGGCTACTTTGTGGAGACCTAAAGTCTTTTGAATGTTGTAGGATTAACAATATTGTTATACAAAGTTTCTGTGTTTTTGTTTTTTTGTGTATATGTGAAATGGGACGAGCAAAGTACTAAATCAGCACCAGATAAAGAAGTAATGGCCACCCGAGTCAGCCTGATAGCAGGATAGAAAACATTGAACGTGAAAGTTTGGTTGACACAAAGAAAGTCCTATTAGCTTCACTTCAAATTAAAGTGGGCTTGATGAATCAGTTTGTGAAGACCTCAGACAAAGATGTTAACTCTTTCTTTATGGACAATTTTCAACCTTTTCAGAAGTTCCATATAAAGAAAGGACTTTGTTTGGCCTCGGATTAGAAAATTGACTTTTGGCGTTGTTTCACTGCATGTATATATGTGTGTGTAAATAGCTTGCATACTATAGATTGCATTTATTGTTAATAGGCGATTAAATGAGCAATATAAAAAATAATGAATTAAATATTTCATTACGATTATTTGTCCAGGTTTTCAAATTGTTGTCATAATTGATAATACCACCCGAATGTACTTGGTATATTCCATCATTCAGAAATAATCCAAAAATCAATGCCAATCTAGTCAAATATCATGGAAAATCGTGAAAAAAAATTAAAGTAAGTAACGGTACAAAGCTGTGTTTACACCAACAACGATTCAACTTCTACTGCCTTTCACTGTCTAAACACTCCCCGCTAGTACAGCAGTATGTCTCCGGATTTACAACGATAAAATCAGGGGTTCGATTCCCCTCGGTGGGCTGAGCAGATATCCCTTTGTGGCTTTGCTATAAGACAAACACACACTGTCTAAACCTCGTTTTGGAAACACAGTTACCATTAAATACCTCATAAAAGAAAGCAAATGGATAGAAGCCGGCCTCTAACATTTTGACTAATTGTACTCCCTACCTCCACCCTTCCAAAACAAAAAATATATAAAAATGTATACTCTACCATAATATGTGTGTGATTTTTTTGTGATTATTCATCACTGCTGACTGGATTAACATCACTGTTTGGATTTTGACTAATAAATGGGATATCCCATAGGCATTATCCATTATGACAATAAGTTGGTAACATAAATCAATAAAAACAATACGATACTGATATATATAAAGAAATTTGGGAATTAACCGAAATTACATCGTAAAACACATACATACGGAAATAGAAGTAAAACAAATACAAACAAAACCAATATGTAAGTGGTACGCAAACACTTACCATACTGTTACTAACACCATGTTAAACAAAATAATGGATATTTTAATTCTTTTTGTTTATATGTGGAGACATTATTAAATCCTGAGTAACTCCAATGTAAAAGGTAACACTGGCTATGTCGGTATATTTGATATAGTAGAGACACATTCACCAGTATCTTTAAATATTTCAATTTTTTTTAAGTTATATGTGGGGACATTATTAAATCCTGGGTGACTCCACTGTAAGAGGTAAAATTTAACACTGGTCGTTGTTCCAGCAGTGTAGGTGTATTTGATACAGTAAAGACATGGTCACCACTATCTGTATATATTTTCAATTTTTTCACAAGCGTCTTCATAATTTTTCTAATTATTTGAAAAATCAACAAAATAAGCTTTTATGTGCTTTTTCTCAACATACTAAAAAGGAATAAAAATGTTTCATACTTTAAATTAAACGTCAGAAATATATTTCCATACATAAACATGAAAATCACGTGACTATATGTTATACTTTTATATCATCACAGAACCAGTTTTATGTTTATAATTGAATATAATGTGCTTAAATATTAACTTACAGCCCAGTTATGTTTTAATCACAATATATATATGTAATTATTATCATATTTTGAACTTTCTCTGTTAATTTGTATAAAACAAAATTATTTATGGCATTGTCAGTTCATCATTAGATTGATTTATGACGTCTACAAACCAAAAGGTAAAAGAATGTTTTATTTTTCGCTCTGCTCCCCAATGGTACATAGGCGAGCTTACATATTTACAACGCTAAAATCACAAGTTTGATTCCACTTGGTGGACAGTGAAGATAGCCTGATGCGGCTTTGCTATAAGAAAATACATTACAATTCACTTACAAAATCCTTCTCAACTGTATAGATAGCTTTTCTCCAGAGTTACACAATTCACTTCCAATATTCACAAATCTTATTGAAACAATAAATTTCTAAATTCTACAAAGTTTGGTTAAAAGAATATATAAGCAAACAACTAACTGTAAGCATAAATAGTGTTTTATTCATGATGGAACATATTACATGTTTTAAGTATACATTGGTTTGTCTTCTTAAGACACAGAAGGCATATTTTCACTAATTTTTTACCATCAGTTAAACACTTCTTTATGTTTATAAATCGTTGTTTGTCTACCTACTGTTAAAATTACACGATGTTCTTCACAATTAATGTATTTAGTTAAAATGTTATTGATCAACTTAAGGTATTATTCAATATTTCCTACCAGTAGTCATATCCAGTTACAGTTTTAACGTTTTTACTTAAACCTAGTTTTTATTAAGTTCTTGTTCCACATTTTCAAGTATTTATCTTCATCAATCACCGTTGTTGTACATTTAACTTTTCAAACAACACTCGAACTACAAGTGAAAAAGTCTTATCTCTTTTCCCTTTCCTTAAGTTTCTGATAAAACATGTAAATAAGTTAAAATGTATTATATCGCAATAAAATAAATACATTAATGAGGACTCTGTAAAATATTTTAAATGGAGATTTCATTATATCATACCTTTGCTATTAAAATTAAGTACTTCTAAGTTTATATCGTAAATTCATAATAATATAAACATTTACAATTAAACAATAAAAGCATGTCAGGGTAATAATCAGAAACTCAAAAGTTGTGAAACTATTCACAAACCAAAAGAAGGAACTGTGTCGATAGAAATGTTTATCAGATTAGAATAAACTTCAGTATTGTTCTTTATTCATTGTCTCCATTAGATTTAGAAGTGTTGGTTCCATCAAACACTGGAACGTTTCTCCAGAGACTCTGTGCACCCAATGTCGCTTGGTAATTACTTTGTGCCACAAGAACTATTTTGATTATAGCTCTTTTACATCTTCAAGAAACTAATTAGTTCATCTCCTGTGGTCAGAGATGTATGATGGCAGGTAACTGGTTGTTTTTATTATTCATCCATTGTCACCAAGAAGAAAAATTGACAGTTTGGTAAAATGTACACTTTTATTGATTACTGTGGCAAGAGCGGCTCTTTAGAGGTGTCACATAAAGATATTCTATGTTGAGTGAGAAGCTTTAGAAGTATTGTGTTGTTTGTGAGAAACATCTTTGTTATAACTTTTAATGGATAAGTTACAGACTATTTCACATTGTAATTATAGACAGTGCTTGAGATACTAACTCGTCATCAATGGAAGATGAACCACGAGTGCATCAATCTTAATTTTTACTTGCTTTCTTGCGACCCTTTCTTATTGGTGAAATATAGATAGTTTATACTGTCTCGTATACTCAGGCGACAGTTCAACAGAAGTGGCCGACATGTTGAGGAACTAATTTCAAAGCTGAATCAGCTGGATAGAGTCGATAATTGGTGTGTCTCTTTAGTAGAATTTGGCATTAGCTAGGAGTATTGTAGTTGTCTGTTGACGTGTGCTTCCCAGTGTGCATGTCGCAGCAGAAATTTAGATTCGTCAGATCAAGCGACGTTTTTCCAATCTTCAATCATCCAGTTTTGGTGATCCCCTGTAGCCTCATTTTCCTATTCTTAGCTAACAGAAGTAAAACCCGGTGTGGTTTTCTGCTGATGTAGCCCAATATGCTTTTGCACATCATTGCTATAAAGAGTGGTTATTATGGTCTTTCTGTCAGCTTGAACGAGTCTGGCCTTTTTCACTGACAAAGTGTTTTCCCCACAAAACTGTCGCTCACTGAATGTTTCTCTCAACATTCTCTGTAAACTCTGGAGACTGTAATGAGTTAAAATCCCATACTTTTTCATATGCAATTAAAATCAGCGCTCTAAAACAATGATACACATAGTATAAACCAAAATAATTACAATATAATTGGAATTCAAAAACATGCCTCTACTGCCATTCCTTACTGTCGTCCTTTGGAATGGTTGTGGAGGGTGTTATTGAATTTTATATACATCTCGCTTTTTTCGTTCATTTTAACTACAACTACAATACTTTATTAAGTATAAGGAATACTTGTTCTGATTTCTCCAAGCCCGTTCCCTTGGCTGTGGTTTCGCTAGATCGTAGATAGGGACAGTGGGAATCTCGTTAATCCATTCATGCGCATCACTAATTAGATGACGAGGCATTTGGCTATCGATATTATACAATTATCCAATTTTACGTCAGGGTCGACGATATCGACAGATGCCGATAGTAAAAGCTCAAGGGATTACGACTCACGAGTTCGTTGATGTGTTGCGGGTGGTATTTGCCTTATCAGGCGAGGTGTACTTCATTATTCGCCTTCCACAACACATCTAGGGTGTACAGCATCGTACGTCGGCACAAGAACTCTTTAAAATACTTTGATCTTATGTCCAGGTCCGCCAGTACTTCCGTGTTTCTAGGATACCAGGCACCGCGGGCACCAATTGCTAAACCGTGGGAAACAATAGAAGTTGCACCAGTTAGATCTTTAATTTGTGGTACGAGCTCTTCATAGCGGGCGACCTTGGAATTGTATGCTTCCTCTAGGTAGCATCAACAACCACCGCTTTATCCTCACGGTGGAAGATCAGATCCGGTCTCCGACGTTCACCATTGCCTGACTCAATGGTGGGTTCTTTGAGTACTTTCCACCCTTTACTTACACATTCGTTTACTAAATTGTCACAGATCTTATTGTGACGCCGTGTCCTCATAGATTTTAATTTAGGACATTGACCACTAAGATGACATATGGTTTCTCTCGGGGAAGAGCAACCCCGGCATTTAGCAGCTTCTTTGCTCGTACTCAAATTCCCTCGACTGAGGGCTTCCCGTGTGGGATAAACATTTGCCCTTAGAGCAAGACACTTCACCCAGTGGTGGTCCTTCATTCCCACTGGTTTAGGTTACCAGTGGTTAGCAGATCTTGAGCCTTTGAAGAGACTTACACCGGTCCCTTGCAGGGCAAGACCTTCCCAGCGCTTCCTTTCCATATCTCTCCAATTAGAATGATATGTTCCAGAAGTCTGTTTGGGCTTAGGGATCGGAAGTCCCGCTTTTAAGGCGATTCCTTGGATGTTTTCAAGTAAGTTATCAGTTTTGGCTATCTGAGCTATAGTTTTGTCCATTGAATGGACATGTCTTAATCCTGTCTTGATCTTAAGCGTTGGAACAAGAGATTCCAACTTGACAAGTGCTAGGCCACTGTCTCGATAACGGGAATAGAGTAACCCGTCGGTCGTGCAAGGCGGAAGATGACACCAGCTCTTCACGGCCTTTTTAATTAGATTGTCCATTTCTCTCAATAATTTACCACTCGATGCTTCCAATTCGAGTTGGTAAAGGAGCCGGGGTACCGCAAAACGGTTGAGAATCTCAACACGTTGGTGTGGTTTTAGCGGTACCCTCGAGATGTTATCTATCCACTTCTCGAGAAGAGGAAGTACAGGCTCGCTGTACACCCCGGTCCATGGACAGACATTGGCCCCTAGATAACGGTAAGATTGTTGGTCCGATCATCGGGAGTCCTTCGCCATAAACTGTCCATGGTGAACAATTATTAACGGTAAAGGTCTTACTGGACCCCCTAATCAGCATTCCGGCACTCTTCGAGATGTTCAGTGAGAGGCCGTTACCCAAACAGTAATCGTTCACGGTGTTCAACATTTCCTGTAAGCTAGCATGGTCTATTGCCAGCACTGCCATATCATCAGCATACGCCAAAGTAGAAACTGAATCCAGCTTCCTGTTCAGCGATATGCCACGGCCAACCTCTTCGATCTTACGGATGAGAGGATCCAGGGCAATGTTGAACAAAATAGGAGACATGGGGTCCCCTTGTTTAACGCCTCTGAGGAGGCGAATAGGTTTGGTATTCTCGATACCAACCCTAAATGACGTTACACCATCTTGATACATGTCTCCTAGAAGTCGGACGAAATGTGGGTGGACATGAAATCTGGCGAGGCTGGCTAGAAGATGTTGGTGGCCAACCGTATCAAAGGCTATACACAGGTCTAAAAAGGCCATAGCCAGAGTCCCATGTTGCTTGGCTTTCCTCATGATGGAACGGAGCAGGAAGATGTTGTCTCTGCAACCCGCTTGAGGAATAAAACCACGCTGTCTGGGATTTATCTGCACGGCCTGCTCGAGGCGACGGGCCATAATCCTGGAATATAACCTAAGCACGATAGAGAATATCGTGATAGGTCTCCAGTTTTTGACCTCGTGCAGATTACTCGATCCTTTCGGAAGGAGCACCGACTTATTTACCTTCATGCATTCAGGAATGCGGCCCTTGAATAACCAGATGTTATACAGACTTGCCAAGGAGGCGTCGATACCATACTTAAGGCGGTAGAGTAAGAAAGGAAGAGTGATCTTATCGGGACCGGGGGCCCCTCTCTTCATGCCTCGAAGTGCTTGACTCACTTCGGAAGATGTTATTGGTTCCAGAATACTGGTGTTGTCTGCCCTGGGTGGAAATGGACAGCCGTCAAAATTGACGTTATTATTCGCAACACCATAGACCTGATCGTAATGGTCTTTCACCTGATCTTTACTGAGGGGACATCTGACAGCATCCCGGCCGTCTAATATCTCCTCAGCTAGGCGTTTTCGTTCAAAATCGAACATTCTCTGGAACCTTTTAAAGCGTTCTACCCTGTGGAACCGCCTCTTGTATGGCCTTCGAGCAGGATTAATGACTTTAAGAGCCTGCGTCGAAGTTCTCTCGTTTCTCCATGTTGTCTGAGAATGGGCGATCTCGTCAACCCATGTTTTGGTCACAACTTCGACCTCCTGCCAGGTTGCTTCGTCGAGTCCCTTCTGATCTCTCAGCTGACATATGTACGAACAGAACTTAGAACTCCGGTCGGGGATATTAATCCCTTCCCAGTCGAGCTCCTCGTACTGAACGACGTCAGCAGGATCTCCACGACTCTTGATGGTGTGTGAAGCAGTGCAGACGGTTGGTTTTTGTTTATTAAGATATCGTCGTTTGTCAAATATCTGTTTTGAGTTTTGCCGGGTAGATGTTCTGCACAGAGAACATTGATGTTCTATCGGCCCGAGTATACTACTATCATCTCTCGGAGGGTTCGTACTTCTTCCTCGGACCAGACTACCTGGCGCGGACGCTCCGACGGCGCCCGAACTCCTAACATTTGAATGCGCTCGGCATTCCGGATCATTGGATGTTTATGTCTCTTATGCTGAGACACGCCTGATTTGGTCTTAAGTTTCAGGCCGCAGATTTCACAGCCGAAACTGGAAGACTGACTGGCGAACGCCACGGAACGCCGATAGGGACATTTCGGTATATGACATGCGATAGCATGATAGTGTCTATCATCTTTTCCACAAAACATACATCTCGCTTGTGCCACCGAGTTATGAATATTTGCCAGATGGTCCGCAAATCTAGGAAAACCCGTAAACTCGAGTGGGCACTGGTCGCAGGCCAAAAGTTTATTCTTATAGGGTAGGTTAACAAATACTGTCCTCCCTACCCTTTCAACCGTCAGTTCCTTGTCACTATTCGGTAAATCTGTCCTATGTCCCTTGTTGACTATGGGACTGTAACTTAAGCCGTCCACTTGTGTGATTCGGCTGTTTAAAGACTCTTTTTCCTCATTTTCAGAGGATTCATAACTTAGGCCGTCCACCTCAGCGGTTTGGCATCTGCCTCCCCTGGCAGTCTGACTAGTTGCAATCAAAACACCTTGGATATGTGTCTCGTTGTTGGAATAGGTTTCATTCAATACCTCTATTCCGGATCTTAGGCTTTCCTCTCCCTCGACGCCGAGGAATCGCTCGGAAGCTACCATCCCCGGGTGGTGCCAAGTAGCATGGGTTTGGCCGTCGCCCTGGCACCCCACGAACGCCAAACCATAGCTTTTATCATTAATATTTCTTTCCATATCTAAAACAACCAGCTCTGATGTAGGGTAGGTCAGTCCCTACAAAATGCTAATACAGGGTAGTGCTGCAACCTCCTATCGGGCACCCAGATAGCTAGCGAATTCGGTGAGTCCTCGCTACGGTTTAAAAGGTTTTCCTTCCTTTGTCTGGAGCTGACTGCCCCTGCCTTTGGACATATGATGGTCGGCGAGCCCATCATACGGGTTTTTAGTGTGGAGGATGTAGTTACAGGGGACCCTGTACCTAGCCGCACCGCAGGGAGGTACCTCCAAGGGCAGTACATTGGCAGTGTTATGACTCTAAGAGAGTCATAGTTACTCCGCCGTTTACCCGCGCTTGGTTGAATTTCTTCACTTTGATATTCTACACCACACTGACAGTAGAATGAGTCATAGTGAAAAGCTCAGTTACTTTCAACGTGGCGCTGTTATAGAATGTCACCTTTCCAAAAAGTCAGTTCGTCAAATTACTACCCTGCTAGAGCTGCCCTTGTCAACTGTAAGTACTGTTATTGTAAATTGGAAACGTCTAGAAGCAACAACAGCTCAGTCACAAAGCAGTAGGCCACACAAACTCACAGAATGGGACCGCCGAGTGTTGAGGTGCGTAGCGCGTAAAGTCATCTGTCCACAGTTGCAACACACACTATCGTGTTCCAAACTGCTTCTGGAAGCAACGTTAGCACAAAAACTGTTTGTCGGGAGCTTAATAAAATGGGTTTCCATGGCCGAGCAGCCGGACGCAAACCTAAAATCAACATGCACAATACCAAGTGTCGGCTGAGTGGTATAAAGCATACCGCCATTGGACTCTGTGGAAGTGGAAAAGCGTTCTCTGGATAAATGAATCATACTTCACTATCTGGCAGTCTGACGAACGAATCTGGGTTTAGCTGACTCCAGAACGCTACATTCCTGAATGCTTAGTGCCAACTCTAAAGTTTTATGGATGAGGAGTCTGGTAACACTACTCATTAACTGTCGTTTTGTCAGCAATTCAGATAATTTAAAAATGTATCTGGAAACGTATTTTAATACATTTTAATTTCTGAAGAAAGAAAATTGTAACCAGTTATTTAATTTGTTAACTTGGTTGATCCATTAATGTTTTTAATAAAACTTTGATGCTTCAAATGACTTTAGTACAACATAAACTAATTTTAATTCGGTGATTTGTTGTACGCCTGCATTATATTGTGAATAAATTGTTAGGGCCATCTGATCAATGATTTGAGTATGGCTTAGAAACAATTTGATTTGCTGTATATGTCCAAACTTTTATATATATAAGTATGAAAGAGAGATGAAATTATTGGTAATAGTAAATTTGAGAAATATTTTCAGAAAAGTATCTTTTCTATTTTGAAATACACTTAATATTAAAGGTAAAATATTTATTAATATTAAGTCTTAACATGTACTAAAGCCGGGCATGGCCAGTTGGTTCAGGCGCTCGACTCGAAAACATGTTCGCTCTTTCAGCCGTGTGGGCGTTATTATACGATAGTTACTCCCTCTATTTTTTGGTAAAAGAGTAGTCCAGGAGATGGCGATGGGTGGTAATGACTAGCTGCCTTCCCTGTAGCCTTACACTGCTAAATTAGGTACGGCTAACGCAGATAGCCCTTTTGTAGTTTTGTTCCGAAATTCAAAAAACAAAAACAAACCATATATTAGAGATTAAAATATTGTGTAAGTTTTGAGTCACACTATTACTACTTCTTGTGAGAAGTAAGAATAATTTTTATTAAACTTGTATAGTTTATATGGTATTTGAATTATTATTGTCAATAACAACTCGGTGAAAATGAATTGAACCTGCTATTTATGATAAATATGTAAAAGGCCCCATTGGCACAGCGAGATGTCTGCATACTTATATTGCTAAAAACCGTGTTTTAATAGTCGTGGTGAATAAAGCACAAATATCCTTTTGTTTTCTTCACCCACGAGTGCGGCGGTAAGTCTACGGATTTACAACGCCAAAATCAAGGGTTCGATTCCCCTCGGTGGACTCAACAAATAGCCTGATGTGGCTTAACTATAAAAACACACACACACACACTTTTTGGCCCAGCATAGCCAAGTGTGTTAAGGCATTCGACTCATAATCCGAGAGTCGCGGATTCGAGTCCCGGTCGCACGAAACATGCTCGCTTTTTCAGCGGTGGGAGCGTTATTATGTTACAGTCAATCTCACTATTTGTTGGTAAAAGAGTAGCCAAATAGTTGGCGGTGGGTGGTGATGACTAGCTGCCTTCCCTCTAGTCTTACACTGCAAAATTAGGGACGGCTAGCGCAGATAGCCCTCGAGTAGCTTTGCACGAAATTCAAAACAAACAAAATCCCTTTGTTTCACCCATGTAGGTTAAATTGCACGTGTCACGACGTTTGGAGCGTTATTTTCAAAATTTTATTAACTTACATTTTAACCACTTACGTCAATGAGATTAGCATCAAAACGTAGTTCATAATCTAAATTTTAAAATTATATATGTTTTAATTTCCTAATTTAAGAGGAAATGTAAAGACAAAAGTTAAGTATCTGTTACTGTATGTAACATAATACCTCCAGCTGTCTTATTACTCAGTTTCTGTTTCATCACGCCCACTATTCAACATGTACAAATACTTAAAGAAATAGAAACTCGAATTTGAGCTACGGACATGATAAATATAAAATAAGAACCTCCCTCTTTTATGATTTGTCGAGATAGCAATATATTTAGCAAATCAACATGAGTAACTACGCCCTTCAAACCAATCATTTGAAAGTTCTTAAGTAGTACCACCGACTACTATGACCAATAGAAAGAGTATTTTACCGGGTACGTAATTCTGACAATTGTTTGTAAATATGTGATCAATAAGACGTTTCTCTGGAAAGGAATGGGATTTTTCAACCCACATATATTTTACTTAGAGACCCGACTAAATTACAGGGATTTTGAGGATACAAACACAGTAATTTGATGTGTGTGTTTTTATTTATCAAAAGTTAATATTTGAAGCACACACACAAGTGTAAAGAAAGCTTAATGATCGTACACATGTACGAGTGCACAAGTTCGTACTCGAAATTGGTGTTTTTCAAAGTATTTCTCATTTACTTTCTATGTATTAAGAAATACGACTCAAATTTAAACATTTATGAATAAATAGTTATTTGTATATTTCTACACACATGTAACGAAATGTATATGGTACATGTGGTATACTTTTGTAGGTCAACACAAATATATACTCGTATACTCCTACTGCACTTGTGTTATTATCTAAACTGAGGTAAATTTGAAACCACATTCAAAATTTGACAACTTTAAAACAAGAGGATAGTAAATTTAATAAGTGCCCGATAAACACGACACACATATGCTGCGAAATTCAACAAAAACCAAATATATGAGTTGTTGTACTTAAACATCTAGAAAACCTATAATGTTTATTGTACAAGCGCAACTTTAAACCATATAATAAGTCGACAGTTTTAACAAAACCAATGCGCTGTCGACTACTTTCTTGACATTGAGAGAGCATGTGACTCTGTATGGCACAATGGTCTACGGTTCCACGTGAATGAAGTGGGATTACCGCGTTGAATTATTCGCTGGTTATCTAACTTTTTGAAAAATAGAAAATGTAGAGTAAATGAACCTTTTCTGAGTACTTTACTCCAGAAACTGGCGTCCCTCAGGGAGGGATAGTTAACCCTATACTCTTCATCATGTGTGTAAACAATTTACCATTGAAGGGTGCTAAGCATGGATTCTCCTCACAGTTTACTGATGATGTGGCAGTCTGGAAAAGTGCCACAACACCAATAGTAGCAGCCATAAACATACAACCACAATTAAACAGAATAAGCGAATACTGTCAAAAATACAGAATAAAAATAAATACAGCAAAAACACAACTTGTCGTCTTTACAAAATTGATAAAATACAAAAAAACAAACAAACTACAGCCTGAAATATATGTGAATGTAATACTACTTCCGCCTATCACATCGGCAAAATTTCTAGGTCTATCCTATGACACAATTAACATGGATTAACCATGTAAATGAAATAAAATTCTGGCGAAGAACCAACTATGCTTGAGTCTAACTGGCAAGAACAGTAGAGCATCAACAGATAACATATTAAACATTTACAAAACACACATTAGACCAGTAAATGACTATGCAGCTCCAGCGTGGATAACTGTAACTGACAAAACAATTAAAACGAAGTTACAAACAATCCAAAACACACTCTTCTCAACAGTATACAGTTTCCAGAGCAACATCATCCAAATTTACACATTAAAACATACTAACCATACCAGACAGACTCCTACATAGCACAATAAAGTATTTTGATAAAATTGGATGAAAAATGAATTATTAAACGAACAAAAGAGGAACCTCATACATGGTGAAGATAGTCCTAAACACTTCTACCAGATCAACATACATTTCAAACACAAAAATAAATAAATGAAAAAAAGATAAAATAATAATATATTTAGAAAAAGGGCCACCATCAAACTTGACTTCCTACTGATAGGGCAAAATAATATTTATATATGTATACCAGTAAATAAACATTGATCTTAAAAGGGTCAGAGTAAATTCAGTCCACTATGAACCTAAAGCAGTGAGTAACACCAACCAACACTGCATGATCATATAAGTAAAGAAAGGCGGAAGAGGTGAAAGAGCACCTGACCCTCCAGAGTACATATGATACCCAAGAAAAAAAAAAAACAATACGCAGTGCTCTATTTATTCTCGAATTTTGCCTTTTTCATTGACACGTTTAACATTAACTTCCGACAGATGAAGATATCTTCCAAGATTAAAATTAAAAATTTATTTGAATTTCGCACAAAGCTACATGAGGGCTATCTGCGCCAGCCGTCCATAATTTAGCAGTGTCAGACTAGAGGGAAGGCAATTAGTCATTGCTACCCACCACCAACTTTTGGGCTACTGTTTTACCAACGAATAGTGGGATTTACCGACACGTTATAACGCCCCCACGGTTGAAAGGGCGAGCATGTTTGGTGCGACTGGGTTCGAATCCGCGACCATCAGATTACGAGTCGAACGCCTTAACCCACTTAGCCATGCCGGGCCCAAAGTGAAAGATATACTCAGTAGTAGATATTAACTACTTAATAAAATAAGCTGTTCAAGGCGTCGAGTTTAATACCTTCACGTGTAACCTTTGTTTGTGCGGGCATTGCGGTTATTACAGCACCTAGTGCTATAAAAATAAATGCTTGTAAAAATAATTTCATCTCCATTATAACTTAATGTCTGCTAATTTAAACGTTTCATGTAACAAAGTAATAAAATTTTCCTAATTTCTGTGTTGCTAAGAGACTAATTCATTATTAATATTATTATTATTGTAAGCACGTGTTTTTATAATGCTTAGAAGCAACAAAAATATTAGACAAATAATGTATTATAAAGTTGCCGATTAAACGCCATAAGCTGACAAAATACAGAAACTAGAAGGAGAAAAATTTGTGGTAACACCACAAAGCCACAATTCAATTTTAAAACAGCTTTGATTTGAATTCAAAATATACAAATTTAAAAAGAAGTGGAAACAAATCTAAAGATTACGTGTGTGTTTTCTTATTGCAAAGCCACGTCGGGCTACATGCTGAGCCCACCGAGGGCTAAAGATTACGCGATTTTTATTACAAAATATTTGTTCGATAATCACAATTACTGTTGTGAGAATTCTTTAAACAGCTCGTCTGGCAGGTATATTACATGACTTAAGAGTAAACAAAAACAAAAATGTACTTCGTCAGAAATTATAGTTTATATATTTTAGACAAACGTCCTTGATCTGATACAAGTCTGTCATTCAGAGTCCTATATGCAACAGTCGTTTAGTTTAACAGTAAACGATTGGCTTGAATTATAGTGAATAAAATCCTTAAACGCGTAATCTTCGCTTACTATTAAAGTGTTATTGTTGTGACAGTTACAAAATATCAAAGATATCACATTACATAATTTATGCCTCTCGGGGATTTTTGTCATGAAACAAAAGAATCGTGATGTAATGAGTGATTAATCTCTAAAGCCATCCAAGTGTTGCTCGTGGTAGGGTAAATGGGACTTCAGGTTGTACCTACAGAAATATTGAATGCAGGCTGACGAGGCTATAACTTCATTAAACATGTCACTGGTGAGGTTTCATTTGGAATATTGTGTTCAGTTTTATTTTGCATTTCGAACAAAACGAGGGCTATCTGCGTTAGCCGTCCTTAATTTAGCAGTGTAAGACAAAAGGGAAGGCAGATAGTCAACATCACTCACCGTCAACTCTTACCAACGAATAGTGGGATTAAGCGCTACTTATGAAGCCTTCACGGCTGAAAGAGCAAGCATATTGGGTGTGACCGAGATTCAAACTCGCGACCCTTCGCTTACGCACCTTAACCACCCGGCCTATTGTGTTTAGTCTTAAGTTTCTTATTTTGGGAAGATATTAAATTATTGAAAAGGTTCAGAGAAGGGTTACTTCGGTACCTGGGATAGAGGGGCTTGTCATGTGAAGAGAGGTTGAAATCAAAACGTTTGATTGGCCTTTGGATGTTGTAGTGGCAGTAAATATAAGTGAGCTCAAAAGAAAGCTTCATTGGTATATGAATGATAAGAGTTGGTTTTAAAACTTTTACTTTTGTTAATTTATGTAGGGGATGGAACAGTCGAGGTGGACCAACAGGTTACATGTTTTCCCAAAACGTTGTGTTAATAGCCGTGTCGTTTTATGTATCAAATCACAAAATCTTTATTGTAAGAAAAGTAACAAATTCTTCAAAAAAGAGATACTATAATCATGTTACTAAAAATTATTAATCGCTCAATTTATAATTAAAGAATTAAGTTGATTTAGGCTGACTGTATTAGTTATACTCATACTGACCAAATTCATGCTCGTCCTTCTTTGTGGAACTATAACGTCGTCACATTACTCATGGCGCCCGAGAAACGAGCCTCTGGTGACACTTTCTGGAACAACGACGCCACACCGAGCTGTGAACACGCCATATGGTGACAAATTTTGGAAATATGTCATTCTCTTTAATGACAACATTCCTTTCCCACTTCAGACCGACACATATGTAGCGCCATCTAACGGCCTGTTGCACAAGACCTGGGATAACTATTTATGCCTGTTGATTTTTTTGTAACTGATAAACAAGTTGCATGTTGTATTGTAAAAACTTAAAGTAATTTGTGCTATAATTTGGGTACAAAATTTATGCTTACAATATTCTCTATGACTAACTTTTTTAGGATAACGAAATTTACATATTTAGAAAATTTTTCTTATAATCTGTTCAGTCTTTACTGTTTTCGTTTATTTCCAACAGTAGCTTCTATTTAAAGTGCTGTCAGCCATTAAAGTGTGCTGCAAAATTTTATACAGTCCAAATCCTATCCTTATGGTTATAACGCGCATACGATTGCTGTGAATGATGTGGCCCGGCATGACCAAGCATCTTAAGGCGTGCGACTCGTAATCCGAGGGTCGTGGGTTCGGATCCCCATCACACCAAACATGCTCGCCCTTTCAGCCGTGGGGCGTTATAATGTTACGGTCAATCGCACTATTTGTTGGTAAAAGAGTAGCCCAAGAGTTGGCGATGGGTGGTGATGACTAGCTGCCTTCCCTCTAGCCATCCCTCATTTAGCAGTGTAAGGCTAAATAACAAAGGGCTCCGACACTTTCATTCATTTATCAGGTATAATAACTAAGTCGATAAAGCAGTTCGTTTTCGTCCTATTATCTTTAATATCTGAAAGAATAGAAGTAGAATTGAATATGAGGAGAACATGAAAGGTGGAACGTAAACGTGTCAGAGAGGAAAGGGTATAACGGTACAACGATATTAATGTATTCTAGTGACACTTGAATCAGGTATCTAATGACAATTAGTATTTATTATGATAGTGTATTGTTCAGTCTGATGATAAAAAGAGAATTGTTACGTTTCAAATCACCAACAGAAAGCGGGTCAACAATGATCAACGTACTTTTTATATTTATTTTTTGTTTTTTATTACTAAGTCGTTTACTTCTCTTATGTGTTTCTGTTTAACATTAATTCCATCAACCTTTAAACTTTGTTCACCAACTTTCATCATCCCAGTGAGTAAACTCAATGTTTTATTATCTCATCCGGGTTACGAACTATACAGATAATACAGTAACGTGTCATATATCACCCAGAAGACACTAAAATGACGTCATACAATGGATGCTTAACACTTCAAATCGTACTGTAAAACGTGTGACTGTCATGAATCACGAAAAGAATTAGGCATTCTGTAGACTAGAACACGATGTGGCATGTGACCTGAAAAGCAAATAAAAATATTTGTTACTCCCAAACCTGAATTTATTTACTCTTGAAACAGAAAATTTTCGAAGTCTTGTTTCAGTACTTAAAACTAGGTTTACTATTTTTTAAGTTTATTTTCAAAGTTCGCGCAAAGCTACACGAGGGCTATCTGCCATAATCATCCTTAATTTACCAATGTAAGACTAGGGGGGACAGCTAGTCACCACCACCCATCGCCAACTCTTGGACTACTATTTCACCAACGAATAGTGGGATTGACCGTCACATTATAATGACATTCTGACTGAAAGGGCGAGCATGTTTGATGCGACGGGGATTCGAACCCGGGGATACTCACATTTAGAGTCGAGCGCCCTAACCACCTGGTCATGCTTAGCCTATTCTTTAGGTCTAGTATCTTTCACCCGTTAATATATTTTTAAATCTAGGAGGTTTTATTTAAATATATTTTAACACTTTCCCAACATTGTTTCACCCTAATAGTAAAACGGTACTTTTGTTAACATCACATTAAATATTAATATGAATAATTTAAAAATACTGGATTTTTAGAATAATACAAAATATTTCTAATTGCACATACCTAAAAAATGCACGTCTGCTTGTGTTTCGTGTGATAGGACTTAAGCCTTTATTTAATAAATACGGCCTATATTTGTTGGATAAGTTAACACTAAGTTTTGTTCGTTTTTTACTTTCGTTTACTGAGGTCAAAGTTTACCGTTCGTAATGCTATCAACAGGTAAACTTATGTTATTTTACTATCTTACGTTAGACCTTTTCAAAAAATGTTAATACATCGTACAAAATGTATACGAAATTATATTTACACTCGCCTTTTGCTTGCATCAGTCAAGTGCGTGCGCGCATATTTAAAGAGTACGATTTAAAACACGCATTTTCAAGACAGACAAAATTGATTATTACAATAATAAACACTATCTCTGTTGTCCTGTTGATAATACAACTTAAAGTACGTGTACAATAGTATAGAAATACTGCTGGTAAAACTATAAGGTATTTAAACTGTGATATATTTGTAATACAAATCGGTAAAACGTAATCAGGAACACAATATTTTAAATGTTACATTTCAGGTATATTTTGAAGTAGAATAATTATAAAATACTACTTTGGTGACTGGTTTTCAACTAGACATTATAAAGCTTCCAAAATCTGAAAGAAATACTTCAAAATTGCTGTTGTTGCCATAGCATGTGTCTCCCATCTGGTATCAGAGGAATTTTAACACACTTTTATTTCCAAGACAAGTTTTAAGAATTTTCCACTGGCTGGTTGAGGCTGACAAAAATGTATAAAGCAAATGCATCATAGAGAAAAAAAATTAGCTGCGACTTGACAGCAGTCAACAAAACCTCGGCCTATCAGATTTAGTGAATGGGCTGTACAGGGCACATGTGTGTCAAACTTATTTTCTTCTAAAATCTTTTGCTAGTTACAATATTTAAGCCTAACGTTATTGTCACTCATTTCTCAGATAACAACGCTATTGTTAGGCCTAATATTAAGACATTGCAACTAAGACCACTAACGTTAAACCTAATACTCAGTATTAACCTTGCTCACATGAACTTGCTCAATTCATGCACCTTTCCAGACAACCCTAAATTAATTTTGTTGATTTGTCAGTTCTTTACAATATCTTCGTACGACCACGGTACCACAGTATTGTACTGCTACTAGTAGTATGGTGTATACATAACAATGTTAAGACTTGTTGTCGTACATGTCGAAGTCTTACGTAATTTAGCTAAAAAGTCGAATTGTCGCCTTTAGACTGCTCCGATCATTCGATTGTTTTCCCAGCTTTTTAGAAATGTAATAGAACACAAAGGCACTCGAAATGCAATTTTCGCTCTAAACATGCTCATGGAAAGATCACTGGAAGTACAAAATGATTTATATCTATGTTTTATTGATTATTCTAAAGCCTTTGACAAAGTGAGACATGGTGACCTATTCGACATGTTGTCAGACCTGAACATCGATGCTAAAGATCTAAGAATCCTTAGAAACCTTTACTGGCAGCAAATGGCAGCTATCAAAATTGAAAATGAATTGAGTGAATATAGACCAACTGAAAGAGGAGTGAGGCAGGGTTGTGTATTTTCACCAGATCTTTTAACTTATACAGCGAAATAATCCTACGAAACATCAATGAACATCAGGGAGTCAAAGTAGGCGGATGCAATATCAACAACTTGCGCTACGCTGATGACATAGTCCTCATTGCGGACTCCGAACGAAATCTACAGACTCTCCTCACAACAACAGTAGACGAGAGTGAAGAAAAAGGCTTGCAGTTAAATGCAAAGAAAACAGAGTGCATGGTTATCTCAAAACAATCAATTACACCCACATGTAGCATAACCGGCAAGGACGTGGGAATAAAACAAGTCGAAAGCTTCAAATATCTTGGATATACCATAACATCAAATGCAAAGAGTGACAGAGAAATAAAGAAAAGAATTGCAATGTTCAAGGATACTTTCAAAAAAATGAAGTCCATATTCACAAACAGGAACATAACAAATGTTACTAAAATTAACACCTTAAAATCATATGTATGGTCTGTTCTCTTATATGGCTGTGAGAGCTGGACACTGAACAAAGATACAGAGAAGAGATTAGAAGCTGCTGAAATGTGGTTTCTCAGAAGAATGCTAAAAATATCATGGACTAAAAAAAAAACAAATGTGGAAGTCATGGAATTGGCAGGATACAAAAGGCCCCTCATGAAAACTATAAGAAAGAGACAAATGGAATTTCTAGGACACATCTGCAGGAAGAATGGGATAGAGAAACAGATGCTATGTGGAAAAATAGAAGGGAGGAAAAGCAGAGGGTGTCAAAGAACTAAATATATCGACAGCCTCAATAACTATGTCACCAAGAACTCAATGAGCAACGCCGAGTTGATAAGGAGGACTGACAACAGAGAGGTCTGGCATGCCATGGTTGTCGATGTCTGCCGCAGAGTTGACACATGAAGAAGAAGAATAGAACACATACTGATCTTAATTTATAGTTACAAAATAGCTGAATTACACCTAAAAGTTTGTCGTCGTTGTCTCTGTGTTTCTGTCTCGGATTGCTCGTTCGTCTCATAAACAAATATCGCCAGTTGGCCGAGCCGGGTAGGGGCATTATGACGTCAGGATAGGATTAATGAAAACATAAGAAGAATACAACTGTGATCTGCATTGTTGAGTCTAAAATGGCATATTTGAATTTTTTTTTTGCTGGTTATGGGGATAAAATAAGGGTGTCCGGTCTCAAATCACATTTAAGACCAGGCACCTTTGTTTTATCCCTAAGTAATCTCAGCTTCAGATCTATTCATATTATTACATAATCACAAGGCTATACATACATGTCCAATAACTCTTATAGGTTGCATGTAATCTGTAAACGGTGGTATTGCTACAGTGGCATTCCTTTCTAAACTTTTTCTTTGGTATGATAAATTTCAAAACGTACTCACATACAAAAGACGTTTTTTAACAGCAAGTTATTTGAAGCCAAACAAATTACTGCTCAGAAAAGGTTCCGTGAGAAACACTTATAAAAATATTACAAAACATACAAATAATGCAGTACTAAAGCAAATAAAACTGAAACAAAGGAGACAATAACCCAAGTATAAGGCACGAAAACAGAAGGCGTAAAAACATTAAACTAGCCACCTCTCTGTACACGTTTGTCACCATTTCGTTTGACTTATGTTTCTGTGGTACTATTTTCTTATTTTACTGTAGATGTAACTGAATAAAGCAGTAAAAGATAAAAAAGCAGTTCCACTACCTTCAATTTCTTATAAATAGCCACAGCAGAAGGAGTGATTTAAAAAATATTTCATCTTGTAGGTCAGACATTATAACATACTTTCACTTGAAGTTTTATCGATATTCTGTTTCACCCTTAACAATAATCTTTCGCAAATCAATTACTTCTTACTTCAGGTACACAGACTAGAAATTTCTCGAAACTTTAGTCACTAATGGAGCCAAAGTAAACATTTTTAACAATGCAGAGTAAAGTCAAACACGGCAGATAATGTTTATTTGTTTTCCTTACAGTAAAGCCACATCAGGCTATCTACTGAGTCCACCGAAGGGAATCAAACCACTGATTTTAGCGTTACAAGTCCTTAGACTTATCGCTGTATCAGCAAGGGACAATACATTTTTATTTCTTCTATTTAAATTTAATTGTTCAGCACCTTATGTATTGTTTTACTTTAATTATCTGTTTGAGGAAAGAAGCATCATTTGGAATGAGAGTTTGGGTGTTAGATATCCAGCTTCTCTAATCGCTTCAAACTTCATAGAGCAACAATTTGACCAAGCTACTACTACTTCCATCAGACTGTTATGTAAGTTTAAGATTTTTTCTTTGGAGTCTTCAACAGAATGTACTTCATGATCACGAGAAACCTACTTGAAGAAACACTGAATTTCATTACGGCTAGTATGGGTATTAAAACTTTTATTAAAAACAACGTTCCAAACTTCTTAGGTCACCTTTAGGTAAACAAAGAGAGTTTGCACACTTGTGCATTTTCTTTAGATGACACTTTACAACTATGTTTTTGAAGGCTGAATTAATTTCTATCCGTGTCCCCTTCTTTATTCATATACATTTCATAATAATATTTCACCACAAGAAACAAAATAATAAAGCTACACAAGTTACTAGTACTATCACCTTCTATAAATACATGATATTTAGACATCACCAAGGTTTTAACATTCCCTGTTTTCAGTCTTCTTTTTGTACTTTTCTGTTTATCGAACCTGTCGATCATTTCATTCAACAAAAAACATCACTCTGATAAGTTGTACCTGAGAAATTGAGACTGGACTTTAAATTTCGTCATAACAATGAAGCTGAGTGTATATACTTTTGATTATTGAATTCCTATTGTTATTTGAGCATACATGACTTAAGGATCATGCAATTCACTCCAAAACCTAAGATTCTGTGTGATTGGAAATTCGTGCAAAGATAGTCCAGAGCTATCTGTCATAGACGTCGCTAATGTAATAGTGACACATCACTGGAAAGCAGCTAGTCAACATCATCCACTGACAAAATTTGGGGTTTCTCGTTCAAGTTGTTGTTCTTGTAAAGTTTGTAGCGGTTAGACGAGTTGATTGTTTAACTCAATTAAAATTGTCATACACAATAGGAATGAAATTATTATTAAAACAATACACGTTTTATAAGTTTTTTGTACAATTAAATGATATATTATGCGCATTATGCGATAAGTTGCCATGTCGGAGATACCCAGTGATTCAGGCTTAACAGACCGTAATTTTGAACCAAAAACCATTGGAAAGGTAATCAGTCCATACCATTTACCGTCTGAAGAGTTTTCTTGGAGAAAAAGTGCAATTGGCTGTTATTAGTATGACGCACACACAGCTGAAAGAACGAAGCGTGGTCAGTAGTACCACTTCTCAAACACAAGACCCAAACAGAATAAAAACATGGTCATAAGGACATAAGAATATAACATTTTGTTCGTCACAAATATTCCAAATGTTGGCGGTGTTTGATGTTGATTAGTTGTTTTCCCTCTACTCTATCACTTCAAAGTCAGGGACTGCTGACACAGATAGTCATCACAAAATTAAAACAAGCAATCAGTCCCTCAGGTCTTAGTACCCGATATGGATTTTCGCTTCATTACAGACCCATCATACCGAAGACGTCATACTGTATAAAACGAAATGCAAGAAAACTTAGGGAGTGACGTACCCATAGCTCAGGACTTCAAGACTGACCTGCGATTTCAGAGCTCGACGTCATAGCTCTTCAAGTGTACAGTGAATCCATCTTGATGGGCCTCTTCGAAGAACTAACTTGTATGTCATCCATACAAAAAGAGTGAGAACCGTGCCGAAAAACAACTAGCTTACCCCATGAATCCGAGGAATACGGGCCTAAACAACGAAAGCATTTGCGGCCTATTGTTCACCTCTTTAAGCAAACTTCCACTTTTACAACCACAAAAAAAGAAGAAGACAACCGTAACCAGTGATCCAGGTTATGGGACTGAAGGTCCTTGCCTGAATCCAGTTACTACTGAACGATATAATGCCCTGCACTTTGGTGCTGTGATGGCATGTTATAAGAGTGACAGTCAAACAATAGTAGTTCAAGAGTCAAACATATATTTCAATCAAGATTAGATTGCAGAAATTAGTGTTTAATTTACGTTACCTTAAAATTGAAAATTCCCACGAGGGAAGGCAGACAGTCAGTATATAGCTTCCTCCACTATCATTTTGGTTGCCCCAAGTGGGCCTGGTCTGGCTAGGTGGTTAAGGCGATCGAATCGTAATCTAAGTATCGCGGGTTCGAATCCTCGTTCCACCAAACATGCCCGCCCTTTCAATCTTGAAGCGTTATAATATGTGGCCAACTATTCGTTGGCACAAGTGTTGGCGGTGGGAGGTGATGAGTAGCTGCCTTCCCTGTAGTCGTATACTACTAAATTTGGGACGACTAGCACAGATAGTTCTCATGTACTTTTACGCGAAATTAAAAAAAAAGGAAAAAGAATCACACACAATAATACACTCGTAGCTCTTAAATGTGATGTGTAATAAATTGTTTGCTTGTTTGTCATCAGATCCCAACATAGACCCTCTGATACAAAATATAACATCCTAATCATTAAATCACACCGAGCCTAACATTTTTCCTTTAACAGGAAATAAGTTTCTCTCTTTATTCTCTGTCGAGGTCTTTCTCTCACGTTATTACATAAGTTAGAGATATTGGGTTGCGCCTTTATTTATTTAAACTGAATCTACCTACAGATATAAGTTTAACAGTACTCTCATGCTTAAGCAATAAATAATTGCCACTATTCCTTAGCTAAGTGTATTCAGTCATAATATTTCATTATTTCACACCATCAAATATAGTATCTCACATGAAGGCGGATGTATCAACATAGTACCTCATATAAAGTCGGAGGTCTTAAATTAATACCTAGCCTGAAATCAGATGTATCAACATAATATCTCGTATGAAAGAAGATACATGAATATAGTATCTCACATGAAGGAAGATATTTCTAACAGCAGTTTGGGCACACAAACCAAACTTTACTGAAGCATTTAGATAAGTAATATAAATAACACTGCTGTTCAATAAAATGAGAAACAAAAAAGTGTGTTTTTCTTTTAGTTTATTATATATTAAATTTAAAACAATGTATTTTGTATCATTTTATTTACTTATGAGAAATACTTGAAAAATCATTACACAAAAATTTAGTAAATAATAGCAACTATGACGAAAAACATGTTTAATAATTATACAGAATTTCGGTAAGTAGTATTAGCTATAACTGAAAACCTTTTTTTGGTTTTATTCGTAAGGTTAATTAAATGTACTGACTTTTGAACTTCCAAAAGGGACATTGAACACACTTAATATTTTGAAATGTGAGAGCGCTACAACTGAACACCTAACCCTACTATTCAATTAAAAGATAGTCGGTATTGAAGTCAGATACTCTCCCACAACTGTATGATAAAATGATTAATTCTTGTGTTCCACATACTTTAAATATCAAGAACTGAAACATAACATGTGTATTTCCACAATGCAATAAAACATCGAAATAAGAGCTAGCTCTACGGTCCATCAAGGATACCTCACAGCTGCAGGTTTTGAAGCCCAGATGAATGGTGCTTAAAAACCAGTTGAATCTTAAGAGAGAGTCGTATTTAAATCCGATTTACGTGATGTATCGATTACGTGAAGCCGAGAAAAAACTGAAAATATAAGTTATTAATAACAGAAATATGTATAATTCTTTAAGCCTAACGATATCTTGATTTAATGTCTTAAAATTTTTAATTAAGTAAGTACGATATTTCTTGCATTTATAATACATTTTCACATTAGACACTGACAATAAAGTATAAAATCTGACTTATTCCACTTAAGAAAATTAAGTTATTTTATTTAGTCCCAAAGTTACTTAGTTTAAAAGATCGTTACTCACCTTTTTAAACAACAAAACAAGAATCAAACTAGTTAATTCAACCGATACAAATCTTTATAAACTATACAGAAGTAAACCAGCTTGTATCTTTAACTTCTATTAACTCGCTTTAACAACACACTTTATTAATTAAATAAATCACCTAGACACAGTTAGTTTCATAAGGTATATCTCAGTTATATAACATAAGTATTTTGTTATGTAATAACAATGGCTATATAGTATGTATTAGGGTTTCAGTTAGGTTTTCCTAAGGATACACCTCACTAGACTACATAACAAGAATATAACTGGTTTTATTATTCGAAGGTAGTTTTCACAATTAAAACTGCTTTCGTCACCGCTTTTGCAGAAGATCAAAACAGTATTTCAATTCAGTATTTACTTTTAATATTGTAGAATAAGGGAAAATGTGGGTTGTTATAAATATCTATTGCCACGGATATGTTACTTAGTAATTTATAAATCTACATGTTTAATAATTTAAACTATTGTTTTAAAAATTGAAATTCAAAGAAACACATGACGTAAAGATCTAACGTGCAATTGAGAACATGTCACTGCACTGTGGTTTTGAATATTTTTAAATTTAACTTAAGTTGAAGATGAAATAAATAAGTGATACAAATTGGGTAGATCGAGCAGACCCCTCTGTGACACAGCGGTATGCATTCGGGATTTACAACTATAGTGAGCAGGGTTTGATATCCATGGTGGGCTGAGAACAAATACCGAATTTTGTAGCTTTGCGATTAATTATAAACATAATATATAGATCAGAGTACTTCTCCAGACAATGTTAAAAACAACAACAACAACAACAACACAAACTCTACAAAATTCTGCACAGTCAATAAATTTCTCGTCTAAATTGGTTTCATTATTTACAAAAAAAATCTCAGGTTTGACATAATAAAAACAGTAAATATAAAATATATTAGTAGGTATGATTAATAAACTTCATATTCTCGCTCTAAGACGAATTGCTTATTTCTACTTGTATCAGTTAACACTTTAATCATAGTTATGTGTTTTCATGAACATCTGTTGACTGTTTTTAAATAAATACATTAATAAAGCTATCAGTCACCATCGTCTTACTGACAAATGAATGTACATGATTTATAATATTGTCTTTTACAAAATACAGATTATATCCTTTTCTAAGTTCTTGATTAATTTAAAGATAATTCAAACAGTTTTCTCATGATAAAATCTAAATTATGTTTTCCTTATTTGTAGATATTATTGGGAGATCAACTTCATATGAAACTTGTCCTTCTGTATTTCTTACACTTATTCTAAGCCTACACAAAAATCAACCAAGGGTATTTAAGTTAAGAGTTATTTGGTCTCTGGATCAAGGCATCCCACTGTGCTTACACGCAACAATCCTTCACAGATTCAAAATTATCTTAATTAAAGCATAATATATACAGAGCTATTCAATGTTTAATTCTGCACGCGTGTGAATAACTTATTTAGAAAATAAAATTACTTTGATTTTCTCAGATTCTAAATATACTGCGGTATACAGTATGTGAGAAGAAGATGAGGTATGACAGACATCAGAATTTTAACGTTTCGTCTGTAGTTGTCATGGCAACTGTGTAACACAAAACAAACCAAATCTACATCTGTTTCTCGCAATATCGATTGTAGAAAAATGAAAATAATCCACTTGACAAAGAAAACACACAGTAATAACTACATCGTTAAAAAACTATAGCAAGGCAAAATCGAAAGTCACCACAACCTGAACGGATAAAATTCCACACAAACAAAGCTCAGCCTTACTATGTAACTACTGGCATGTGCCTTCTTTCAAACAGTTAAAATATGAAACACAAAATGTGCAGATAAAAAATACAGTTGCCTTTTATGCAAAATTTCGAATCAAACTATATACTACGTTATTCCTCTAACCAGCAGTACTGATACTGAATGGTATTCTCGAAACGGTAACTTTTAAAATGTGAACTTCAGATATCGTATTGAATCAGAATATGTTTCCCATACAGTTACAACAGTCTGCAGTAATATGCAAATAAGTTGAATTTAATTCAAACTCGTAATATAACTTATGATATGTATAAAATTAATACATTTAGTCTCACTTCCTATAGTTTGTTTAGAACATTCGAGTAAAGCTATAAAGCGCTATTTTTGCTAGCTGATCCTAATTTTTAACACATACAAATTTTAAAAAACATTACAGAACTGGTTTGTTCGATCACGTTTTCGTTTTCTCAATTTGAAATTCCCACCTGTGAAATCTTTAGGTTCTCCACGACTCAACCACAATCGGAAACTTGATTTTATTTGAAGTATGCTATTTCCCCGAAAAGAAACCGAAGGTAACCTGGAGGACTCTTGTATTTTAATTACTCGCACCACGGTACAGTGGAGTTGTCCGGCAGGTAATCATCAGACACTAAAGTGACGTCACATAAGAGAAGCTTTCACGTTGCAATTTGTACTGTCGTGACGTCATTAAAACGTACGAGAAGTACTCTATACTCTCTACACTTTAACCCAAAGTGACATATGAATTTCAAGAAATAAAGATATTTCACACCCTTAATTTGGGTTACATTTACTTCTGAAGAACACTTTCGGGGACCTTACAGAAGTAATTCTAGTAATTTTGAACATTATTTTAATTACGGAAAGCAAAATATTCTTCTTTTAAGGTCTTCATCGTCCTTTGGATCCTTATCACCATCTTCTGCTTAAACTAGAGTTTTCATAAAAATGTAGACTGAAATGTAGCAGTTAATTAACTAAGAAACACATCACGGAATATCCCCGAGAGGTTTCATAAAAAACCCCGCTTTTTAGAAAAGATAAGTTTATTATAAAGTTTTGTCATTTCCTAGTAAAGTCGTCGGAAAAAATTCACTGTCTTGAGACATTCGCAATAATTTCATAAATCTTATATGAACAAATTAAATTGTCTATGTGTTGTTAATAATGTGTACAGTAAGATATGCGACACTATTAACGGTCTTGAGAAATAACTACACTTCATTTTGAAAATAATTGTAATTTAAATTATAATTACTTTTATCATCAGAAACATAAGACGGATGAGAAGTAAGAAACAGTAAACTAATCAATAAAGAAGTAAGTATATCCAATATTTTAACCTTTATTACAGACGATACATGTACTTTGATAAACTGTACAGATGTCAGTGTTTGTTAGTGAAAGGATAAAAGTGCATTCGAGTCCTTGCCAGTGAGATGATAGAGACAAAATTCGAATGTGCACTACAGCAAGAAGATATATAATTATAAAAACTTATACTTTGGTGATTAAAATTATAAAAATAAAGAGTACAGGTCAATTAAAGTTAGTAAAGATAAAACTGATTTAAATTTAATTAGAGGATATATAAGAGAAAACTTAATCACACTTTTAAAGAAAATGAAAGAAAACCCTGTAAAACGCTGAAAACACAAAGGAACGTGAAAGTTTCACGATATTTTTAAAGTAGTTATTCGTTTTTCAATAGAAAAGGTCCGTCATGGCCAGGTGGGTTAAGGCGTTCGACTCGTAATCTAAGGTTCGAATCCCGGTCACACCAAACATGCTCAACCTGTCAGTCGTGGGAGCATTATAATGTGATGGTCAATCTCACTATTCGTTGGTAAAAGAATAACTCAAAAGTTGGCGGTGAGCGGTGATGACTAGCTGACTTCCTTCTAGTCTTACACTGCTAAATTAGGGATGTTTAGCGCAGATAGCAATCGAGTAGTTTGAGCGAAATTAAAAAAAAATCCAATAGAAAACAAAGTGCAAATAAAAAACCAACGCTACTGTTTTCTTCCAAAAATCTCTAGGTGTCTGCCAGATCGTATCTGTTTTAAAAAGATGTATAAATACTTTATCTGTGGATATAAAGTTTACTACAATTATAAGAGTCATACAAATATATACATGAGTTGAGCATACAAATCTGAACACCTCAGGAAATAGTAATATTATTGGAGATACCCACAGGTCTTACATCTCTTGCTACACATAGCTTTGTAGGATATAAGCCCTTTCGAAATTACTAAAGGTAAATCCATAAGATGCCAATGGATATCTGTCCTGTTCAGCTGTGTGAATGTGTTATATAGCAAACAGACACCATCAATGTGAACTCTTTGACAAAATTGACAATTTTATTAGTCCATTACTCTGTATTTTACCTCCTAGGTGACTTAGGTTACCGTTGTTATAACGAGGCAGGAAAACAGTTTTTTTTCTATTAAGATGGATAGAACTTTTTTTAGTACGGAAGATCTAAAATATTTGTTGCTAACAGGTGTTTTTAAACTCGTAAATGTTGTTAATTTTAGAAGTCACACAAATAGTCCGCTTACAGGAAGCGATTATCATTATGGAAAACTGTACCAATCCTTTTTTTTTTTGTATCTTAATCACATATGTAAAGTTAAGAAACTGCTGTAAAAACGTATAAAACAAGTTGAACACACAAATATCTGTGCAATGGATGATAAGATCAGTTTTGTTTTTAAAAAGCACTAAATAATTGTTACCATAGTTTTTAAGAATCACAGATGAAATGATCAACAAAAGAAGGCTTGAAAGAATGTCAAATGGTAATGGAATTTTCACAGTACACCCACATTTCACTTATAGCTGAAAATCGACTTTGTATTAAATAGAAGAAAAGCACATCAAATTATATGTTCATGAAATTGTGTGAGTGAAGTCATTTTTAAAAACAACTATGATCTTATTTATTTTGGTCGTAATGGTAGCAAAAGTAGAAACTTCGTCTCTATTTTGATACCATTTTAACATGACCAGTCATAAAATAATGGAAACGACGAAATTTTAAAAACAAAATTACTTTAATTTGATTGGTATTTGCATTTTTTCTAGTCCAGCCTTTTCTAGAAATTTGTAGAAGATTCTTGAGAGTAGTACACAATATTTCTTTTACGAATATGCGCAAGAAAATTCTTGAAATTTCGAATGACGCGCTTGATTCATATAAAAACCGAGAGACAGTAATACATGAAGAATACAGTTTTTTCTTTTTAATTTCGCACAAAGCTACTCGAGGGCTATCTGTGCTAGCCGTCCCTAATTTAGCAGTGTAAGACTAGAGGGAAGGCAGCTAGTCATCACCACCCACCGCCAACTCTTGGGTTACTCTTTTACCAACGAATAGTGGGACTGACATTATAACTCCCCAACTGCTGGGAGGAGAAGCATGTTTGGCGCGACGAGGATGCGAACCCGCGACTTTCAAATAACAGGTCGCACACCTTAACACGCTTGGCCATGTAAGGCCGAAGAATATTGTGAGTCATCTACAATCAGAATGCTATGTTACAACTGTCATTAGCTCTAACTAAACGGAAAACAACCCAATTTGACAAGCAACATTTATAGAATTTTAACATTTTAAACCGTTCAACCTCAGTTAATCAACTTTTACGTTATTATTACTTCGAAAATATTAAATATACTCGGCGGAAAATTTCAGCTTGTAAGGATGTGCAGTCTATCAAACTAGCTGACTTAAACAAGGAGGGACAGTATCAACGTTTGTAAGTTTATAAAACTGTTGTATACAATCATTTGTAATAACTCTTAGTGGTTTTTTTGTTTGGAAATTTCGCACAAAGCTACTCGAGGGCTATCTGTGCTAACCCTCCCTAATTTAGCAGTGTAAGACTAGAGGGAAGGCAGCTAGTCATCACCACCCACCGCCAACTCTTGGGCTACTCTTTACCAACGAATAGTGGGATTGACCGTCACATTATACACCCCCACGGCTGGGAGGGCGAGCATGTTTAGCGCGACGCGGGCGCGAACCCGCGACCCTCGGATTACGAGTCGCACGCCTTACGCGCTAGGCCATGCCGGGCCAACTCTTAGTGATAACAGTTTTCATAAATTGTAATTTTTGTATTAAAATATATTTGTCTTAAAAAAAGAATATTGTTTGTTTCAATCTCGTTGCAAAATATCATAAATTTAATACGTAATGTAAGTAACAAAACAAAGAGGAGACTCGTCAAGGATAAAAAATAATACGTAACAAGTTGAATTTTATTCACGCCATGTTCTAGAGATCTGGTAGAAAAACGTACATATTTAAAAACTGCTTGTATGTGTTAGGAAATGTTTTTATGAAGGGGAGCGAACAACGTTTCGACCTTCTTAGGTCATCGTCAGATTCACAAAGAGAGAATGAGGTAAGTGACTGATAGCTGACCACATGTTTGAAGAGGGTTGTGTAATTGAGTGTAGGAATGTAGAGGGCGTGCTTAGATGTTTCATGTTTATTTTGGACTTGAGTTGTTGTATAAGTAAGACTTCTTTAATTTTGAGTTTGTTTATGTTGGTTTCTTTATTTAGTAATTGAGTGTTTTTATGGTTATGTTGTTTTTATTTGATTTGCAGTGTTCGAAAACGTGTGAAGGTGACTTTTTGTGTTCTTTTTCAAATACACTGCTGGCCAAAATCTTAAAGCCAATGAACGTAAAGACAAAATATACACTTTACGTTGTTAGACTCAACCACTTATTTGAGTAGAGCTTCGAAAGATGAAAATAAAAAACACAACTTTTTTACCATTTAATGGGGAAAATGTGAACACTATGAAATTTCCTAAAATACTAGCTGGTCAAAAGTTTAAGACCATACTGAAACGAAGCGTTAATCGGTAAACACGTAACGAAATTTAGTCATTTGTGTTCAAGCATTAGCGTTGTTAACATCTCCCACTAACATCTCTTGTGTTACTTTGGGAGAAACAAACATGGCAAAGGCTGAAAAGTTGACATAGTTGAGCGTAGTAAAACTGCTGTTGCAAATTTCTTAAACAACCTTGAGGGATACGGAACGAGAATTACAAGTGGTCGGCCAAAGAAACTTTCGCCAACGTTGAGTAGGAGGATTCGACAGGTTGTCCGGCAAGACAACAGCCAATCGTTGAACAAGATTAAGGCCCTTACGGACGCATAATGCAGCTCAAAAACAATAAGACGGCATTTACGAGAAAAAGACTTTAAAAACCGTAAACGTCTTCAAAGGCCACGCCTCCTTCCAGCTCGGTTAAACTTTGCTGAGAAGCACCAAACATGGGACGTAGAAAAGTGGACAAACGTTTTGTTCTCTAATGAGAAAAAAATTTAACCTGGAAAATCCAAATAGCTTCAAACGTTACTGGCACGATAAGAATATCCCACCGGAGACATTTTCTACACGACACAGTGGAGGAGGTTCCATTATGATCTGGTGTGCTTACTCCTTCCATAGAACAATGGAGCTTTAGGTTATACAGGGGTGTGAAACAGCAGCGGCTACATTGGCATGTTGGAGAGAGCATCCTTATTGACTGAATGCCCTCGCTTGTGTAGAAATGACTAGATTTTTCAGCAGAACAACGTTGAAATCCACAATGACCTCAGAACAAAGGACTTTATCATGGCAAATAACGCGATTCTTTTGGACTATCCAGCATGTTCACCCGAAGTGAACCCAATGGAAAATGTTTGGGGATGGATGCAAGTGAAGTCTATAGAAATGAACGTCAATTTTAAACAGTGCATGATCTTCGTGAAGCCATCTACACCACTTGGAATAACATTCCAGTCAGCCTTCTGCAAACGCATGACTTCTTCTTGGTATGGTCTTAAACATAGTGTTCACATTTTGCCTATTAAATGTTAAAAATGTTTTTTCTCCCTTTTCTTATTTCCATCTTTCGAAGCTCTTCTCAAATATGTGGTTGAGTCTAACAACGCAAAATGCATATTTTTTTCTTTATGTTGATTGGCCTTAAGATTTTGGCCAGCAGTGTATATATTGTTTTCTACAAGTGGATTTTCTCGTCATTAAGAAGATAGAAAAACGATGGACTTTGGCTACACATTCTATAAAATAAAGGAGCTGAAGAAGTTAAGGAAAATAGATATTTATTGTTATTTACGTTTATGAATATATTAATTACAGTTAGATTAGAGCTTAATGTTCAGAATAGATTGTTAGACACAGTTTTTAACATGGATTATCATGTTCATAAGACCTCAAAGACACTCCTTAATAATATACCTCCGTCATAATTTTATTTATGAAAATCGTGCTTAATGAAAAATAAACTCTTTTATAAATGAAGTGAAATAACCTCGAATGTTTCCTTTTGCAAAGCCAAGGTTACAATAAAGTGGTTGATGAAATATAAAATACAAAGGTGTCATCACGAAAAGTATAATAAATAACCTCATGTGTGTGTTTGAAGGATCATAAAAACGTAGTGAAGGAATTTTTTGTTTCTTTCATAATTTTAGCGTGAAGCTAAGCAAAGACTTTGTGAGCTCAGCAGTCGTTTATTCTGAACTAGAGAAAAGACAGCTAGAAAAAGGTATTCATTGTCAACTGTATTGGAATTTTACTGTCCCTCTTGTAGTAGATCTATTTTCCTAAAGTGTGTTAGAAATATTTTGACAGCGAGACGCGAATAATGAACCCTCCAGTTACGTTAACACGTGCTCTCTTAGTGAAGAATGAAACGATAAATTAAATAATCGAACTCCGGTTTTGTATCAGTCAACTACAAAATGCGCTTTACGAAAGTGATGATAAAAAGTTTGAATGATGAATGATAAAAAAGTATCTAAGGTAAAAAAATAAAAAGGAAAAAAAACTTCATTTCTAAGTTCTTGTTTGATTAGTTTTTTTACTCTGAAAAATGATTTTCTTCTACAATATGTTGTATAATTTACATAAATACCTAGATATATGTATAGCATGTACTGAATAGTATAGATGATACTTTTGAATGATGACTCGAGTATTAAAATAAATTAGTACAGTAGATCCTGGTTTGGACGACCTTCGCTGTCGCCGACCACCCGGTGTTTCCGACCGTATTTCTGTCAACGGACGGCTTTCAATGTTATTTTCCCCGTAGTGACCGACCACCCGCTGGACGCGACCAGAGACCGCCCGTGTGTGATCAAAAACCGGTCGTTTGGTCGCTTAAATGCTGGTCTTAACGGTCATTTCATAATACCTCACGTCTGATAATTGACAGTTTTGTCCAATGTACTGATGTAAAATATTGCTAAACAAACAAAACCACACCACACGCCAGCTTTTCATTGATAATTGCTGAACAAACATGTCGCATCCAATTAGTAGATTAGTAGACCAAATCATACCAAAAATGATCAGTTCGGTTAAGGTATAAATAGGAGGCATATATTTATTAAAAATCAGTTTCAATTTGATTCTTTTGCTCTACACATATTCAAAACGTCTTTATCTTCATTCTGAAGTCATGGCTGATTGTCGAAAACGCAAAGTGCTTTCACTAGAAGATCGTGTGAAAGTTGTAAAGTTGTTTGAAGGCGGCAAAAGCTGCAGAAAAGTTGCAGAATCCATGAACGTTGGAAACACACAAATACAGAGCATAGTAAATGACAAAGAAAAAATAATGTCACTGTGGCAAAATGGTGCTAACACTGGCCAAAAATATCAGAAAGCACGGAAAACAGTCTACACGGAGCTGAACGAAAGAGTGTGGGACTGGTTTTGTGCCGCACGTGCCAAAAACCACCTTGTTACTGGCGTAGCCTTGAAGGAATATGCACTGATGAAAGCCACAGAAATGAATCTGGATGACTTCACTGCCTCAATGGTAATTATTTAGGCCTATAAATTTCCAGCTTGATAACCCAAAATGTTTTAATATGCATTCACTTTTGTTTTACTTGACTTGAATAAGTTAAAGTTACTTTTGCAAATTTTAACGCGTGTTTTGTTTTCTATATTACAGGCTGGCTAGAGGCTTTCCAAAAACGCAACAATCTGTCCATGAAAGTGTTGAATGGAGAAGCAGCAGACGTGAATCCTGCAGCAGTCGATGACTGGAACAAGCGCCTGGCAGCTATTACCGAGGGCTACGAGTTGAAGGATATCTTCAACGCAGATGAGACGGAGCTGTTCTATAGAGCCCTACCCACTCGTTCACTTGTCAAGAAGGGGGACACTTGCAGTGGGGCCAAAAATTCCAAGGAGCGGCTCACCATTTTACTCGCGTGCAGTGCCTCCGGCGAGAAGCTGACCCCATTAGTGATCGGGAAATCTGCCAAGCCCGCTGTTTTGGCAGCCTGTCAACATCATCGCTTCCCGTAATATATAAACATAATAAGAAGGCGTGGATGACCAGCACTATCTTCAGGGATTGGCTCACAACTATCAACAATAAAATGAAGCTGCAGAAGAGGAAAATCCTTATGTTTGTGGACAACTGCCCCGCTCACCCCGCCATCACCCTGTCAAATGTCAAGCTGCATTTCCTGCCTCCAAACACGACATCAAAGCTACAGCCATGCGACGCAGGAATCATCCGTGCTTTCAAGGTGCATTACAGGAAGCGGCTTGTGAGGCATGTGCTGTTCCAAATGAATGAAACAGACCTTGCAACAGACATCGCGCGATCTGTGAACATTCTGGACATGGTGTACTGGTGTAAACAAGCATGGGATTGTGTTACCGCAGAGACAGTGATCAACTGTTTTCGGAAGTGTGGTTTTGTAGCTTTTGCTCCAGCCACAGAGGACACACCACAACTGGAGCTACCCACAGCAGATCCAGACTTTGAGCGTGTCCTGGGTGGTACATCCTGGGAGGATTTCACCGACTTCGACAGTGACGTAGTCAGCACCTTCCAGTTTGGAGACAACTGGCAGAAGGAGCTCGATGAAGCAGCTGCTGGTGAGCACCAGGAGCCAGAGGAGGAGCAACAAGACCAGGAAACTGGAGACGACTTTGTTCCAGACAACAAGGAGATGGCTAGATGCCTGGAATATCTTCGAAAGTGCGCAGTGGCCCAGAACAACGCAGAACTTTTGAATATTGTTCAGAGTGGACAGAAGTCAGTGACCGTGTTGGCTCAGCAGACCAGTAAAAACAGTTGTGCATTCAGGACTTTTTCAAACTGTAAATAAAGTTAATAAAGTCTATATGTATTGTAAAATTGTTTTTGTACATATTGCTGTTAGTTTGTTTTGTTTTGTTTTTTTTTTTGCTAAGAAAAAAATATAAGAAGAAACAAATGAAAAGCCTTTCTTTGTTTTCTTTGTTAACTTCAAAATATGTACAAATAAAATAACATGCAAAAAATGGGCTCCTGCAATAACAGACCACCTGCTGTTTAAGACCACTATTGCTTTGCAGAAAGGGTGGTCTTAAATACCAGGATCTACTGTACTTTAAATATCTGAAACTTATTAATATTATTCTTTGTCAACAGTCTTTGATATAACTAGACGTGCAAAATAAAATCTAAAAGCAAAATAATCATGTGAAATACAAAATAAAGAAGCTTTATGGAATTTAATTTTGTTAAAGGTACAACTCATAAATACAAAATATAAAATACAATTCAAATTTTCAAGCATAATAGGAAGATAATTTTGTTCAAGGTAAGTGGAATACGTCATTATTTGAATATGATTATGTTTTGACTGAAGGTAAGGGAGCAACCTAATTATTTAAGTATAAATGATAAACGTTTCTAAGATAGTGGATTACATGATTTTTTGTTGTAAATACAATAATATATTTTTGTGTTATTAAATTGGACGATACTTTTCAAAATTTGCATAATTTATTAATTGGCAATGTGGTTATGACGCTCGTCCCATAATTTGAGGGTTGCATGGTCGAATCAACGTCACACATACTCGCCCTTTCGTCGGTAGGGGTGTTATAAAGTCATGGTAAATCCCACTATTTATTCTTAAAATAGTACCCAACAATCGTCGGTGGGTCTTTAACTGCTATATTAAGGACGACTAACGGAAATAGCCCTCGTAAAGCATAGCGCGAAATTCAAACAAAAAATTATTTATCAACTGACATTTTCTGATCAAGCAGTTGATCAATAAAATAGAAGTTCCCTCTTTTACAGTTATTAGATTTGTCCAATATTCCTAACAATTCTCTTAAAAATAGTGAAATTAATATTTAATCAAATATAAAAATTATTAGAAATAACCACTTTATAATGAAACATCTCATTTTCTAAATCTATCCTTCTCTGTTTAATAGCACGATGGCAATCTTTGGTAGTTAAAATATTAAAATTATTCTGCACTATGCATCAGTACTGCTGCGAGTTGAAAATTGTTTTCCTGAAAAATCTAATTCATGAGAGAGTAAAAATCTGAAGTTTTCCTGATTGTGGATATTCTGCATCGGATTTAAAAGGACGGTTTAGTTTTAACATTTATTTCTTAAACTAATAAAATATCGTATAATGAATTTATTAAGTTTTTGTCCTACATTTTCTGTCAGGACAAATTAATTAAAAACAAACAACCATGTAAATCTTAGTGTAACAACTGTGAATTGTTGGACTATATTGTGACAGTTAATATACTCAGAGCTATATTACAAACAATATAAACAAACACAATTATTACTGAAATAAACATTTAATGTACAATAGCTGTTACATTTAAATGGGCGTAAAATATGTAAACAAACATTTCATTACTTTTGGTTTAATATTTTATACAAGGTTTAACATAATATGTCGTAATAAATATATACTGCAATGAAGGAAATAATAAAAACATGAAGAAAACGCTTGTGAATTGTTGAACTAAAGCCACAGTCTCTTAAATTTCAATAATAGTTATGAATGATCCGATAATATGTTAAGACTAAGTTTTTAGAGTTTATATTTAATTTACTTGAACATAAACGTAAATATTTAAATTACCATGTAAGTTTCTGACAACCCAATAATATCAATGATACTGAATTTAAATATTTTGTGCAATTTTGTAAGTATCAATCACATTTGTGTAACTGTATAGTGTGGAGATAAAATCCATCTTTATTTCTCTTTACTCTAGAGAGAACATTAACAATGGCGGTTTTAAATTCGTTTATTAATTCTATTTTGAAGAAAAATCAGGTTGGTTTCGAGATTTTCCAATGATAAACGTGTTTTGGCTGTCAGAATTTTCAATAAGAATAACAACGTTTTCCTTGAGATGTCCTTGTTTAGTGTGAGATTTAACGATAATAAGTTCATCATAATTTTTCACATGTCTATCAGACAGAGGTCGCTGTATATATTCTTCAATGGCTTTTGTTTGTTTTAACTCTGGTGTTCCTCTTTGAAGATGTAGAATATAGTTATGTTTAGTGGCGCAACACTCAAAATTTGAGCAATAATTTTACTATAGCATGCATAAAAACAAATAAATATTTCTATGAAAACTATAAATTGTGAAATTGGTTTTAGTTATCTCATAAATGTTTTCTTGAAACTAGGAAAACTATCTCAACCATTGTTTCATGTAGTAAATAAAGAATGATATACAGCAGACAATAGCTTAAATACTGTTTTCCATTTATATTTTACACGTTTACAAAGGATAACTAGATTGTTTATATTATTACCTAGACACGATGAAAGTACAGTTATAATTAAATGTCAAGTGTTCCACTCAATTTATTGTTATATAAATTAAACATAAAAAGTTATGTTATCTGAACTCCAAATGACTGGTTATTTACTTCATGTTACAAAGAGAAGTAGTTTTCAAACTGTCTTATTTTTTGCAACTTTGGAGTAAATCACGCACTTAATGGTGCTTTAAAATATTCAATAATTCATTATCAGTAGTAGTAGTATGTATGTGAATGAAAAATTACGAAAGGACATTCTGATCTTTATGTTTTCCAGATGTTATTAATGCTATGAACATTAGTAAAGATAATCAGACTTATCAGACATCAATGGTATCGAATACGTGTGTGTAGGTCTATTTTGGAAAAAAGATCTCATTCATTCAAACGACTCTGAACATTAAAGATTCTCTGAACGCATCTTTTTTCAGTAGTTGAGGGTAACCCAAGGTACTAACAACATTGATTTTAAACATGCAACATCTGTTTGATATTGTACACGTAGTTTGACGTAGTGTTCATTATATTAAAATGGAATGTTTTTAACTGTAAAAATGTAAAATTACTTGAACCAAATATTAATTATAACGTAAGATGAATAAGAAATTAATTGAATTTCGAACCAAAGTATTCCTTTCTTCAAGGTCGTTTTCATATATCGTCTCCAGGGTTGTTCGTTTGGTCACTTTTTGCTTTCTTAGTATATTAGTTTTTGTCTTCTTAACGTTCTTTGTAGGGACCTTCTTCTCACATTCAGTGATCAGTGGCATAGCCTCCAATATATCCAATTCATTAGTGGTTATCTTTTCAGCATGAGGCTGTTTGTGTAAAACACGGTTTTTCAAAACATTCCCGAGTTTTTTCTTTCCAGTTGTAGAAACAACAAAGAACGCTGCACGATCATTACAAAAAAGTAAATAAATAAGAATCACGTGTTTCAAGACCATTAAAATACATATTATTATTAAATAAGCTATGGATAATGGGTTACAGATATAACTATAAATGTGTTTCATGCTTAACCAACAAATAATTGTATGGATTCTTTAGACAAGTGTATTCAGTTGTAATGTTTCGACCCATGGAACGTAGTACTTCACATGAACCAAAATAATACGTCATATAAAGGTGGAGATCTCAAATTAATACCTTGCTTGAAATTAGATCTATCAACATAGTGTGTCGTAAGAAGACAGATACATGAATATAGTACCTCACATGAAAGCAGATGTTTCTAACAGCAGTGTGAATACAGAAACCAATATCTTCAAATGATTATTCCCTGTGTTCCACATACTTTAATTATAAAGAAATTGAAAATAACATGTAACTTACCACAAAGCAATAAGACATATCGAAATGAGTGCTGTCCACCAAGCATATCTTGTAACTGTAGATTTTGAAACCGAGGGGAGCGTAGCCTTCAGAACCACTTCAGTTGGATCTCAAGACAGAGAGTCGTATTTAAAATCAGTTTACTTACTCTACCGATTTCGTTAAACAGAAAAAAATCTTCAAATGTAAGTTAACAATAATAGTAATGTGCATAATTCTTTAAGCCCAACAATAATCTTTATTTAACATATTTAAAATTTAAATTCAATAAATACGATATTTATTCATGACGAGAAATCCACTTGAAATGAAAATGTATCTCAGAATGGCTGGTATGGGTATTAACACTTTTATTTATAAGCATAGAATAACGTTTTAAAACGTTTATACATGTACCAGTCGTTGTGAGATATAAATACGATATTTCTTGCATTTATAATGTATTTTCATATTAAACAGCGCCAGGAATGGCCAGGAAGGTTAATGCATTCGTCTCGTAATGTGAGGGTCGCGGGTTCGTATCTCCGTCGCACCAAACATGCTCGCTCTTTCAGCTGAGGGAGCGTTATTATTTGACGGTCAAATCCAGTATTCGTTCATAAAAGAGTAGCCCAAGAGTTGGCGGTAGGTGTCTTACCTCTAATCTTACACTGCTAAATTATGTATGGCTAGCGCAGATAACCCTCGTGTAGCAATATATATAAATGTAATTGTTAACTATTTTACCAAAACAATACCACTTTATCATATATATGTTTCTATGTAAATATAAGATTTTGAGAAAGAAATATTAACATACTATGTCGTTACAACAACTGTTGCCACCTCCTGGAAAAGCTTTTCCGAAAAAAAGGAAAACTGTTTAATACACTAAAAACCATGGAAGTAATGAAGAAGTGTCTTATTATAACAATGTGTTTTAGACATTTATTTACTCAGTGTTAATTTTTATTGTCTTATCAACGAGTTTATTATCAAAAAACAAATTTATTGTATCAAAACTACATTATATTAAAAGTCTTTCATCTATTTGTGTTTAATGTGAACAGTTTAAAGTAATTGAGTATCACATATACTTACAGCACCTGTCAGCATCTCTACGGTATCCTCGAGTACAGTTGAGATTCTCGGCTGGAACATACACTGGGGAAAACAACAGAGAGTTAATATTTTTATTAGCACGTTTTGTGTCACCGTTTGAATTTTAAGGTTTTTCACAATGAGCACGACGCACTAGTTATAATATTAAAAATAAATAATGTTGTAAAATAACAACATTAATGTTACTTTTCGTGAGAAAAATAAAACGTGTCAAAACAGTTTCTTAACAGTATACTTTTGTTTCTTCATGTACTTCCTAATGGAGTTCACTTATGAAACCAATCACACAAACTTGGAAGTTTATGAAATTACACACGATCTTTTTTTTATTGGTACATTTGATTTCTGTTGGTGTTTCCCTTGTAAAATTCTTATTTGTCACAGTTAAACGTAAAAGGGTTGTCATTGTTTATGAAGATACAGGTTCTTTTAGGAACATTACGTTGGTAAAATGCATCAGTATATGATTTTGAGGTGTCTTGCAAGCAACAAAATATCAAATAATATCCTTATAATGCAGAAGTTCAATGAAATGCATTCCGAGTAAATTTTTCATTTGAAGCTAATAATAAAGCAAATACTTAATTTTTTGTGGATTTATCAAGATAAACAATATTTGGATCTAACACCCCTCGCTGTAAATTTAAAGTATTGTTTATTCAGAATACGTTCTCAAAAAACAGTTTGTAGATATGGTTTGTGTCTTTACAGTTTATAAGATTTTTCTTCAGTATGCAGAAGTTGAGTTCATCATATCAAAATAACTTTGGAGCCTCACCACTTCTCTCTACAGATTTTCTATAATCCATCTCGTCTCTGATCACAAAGAAATCCACAGTTACTACATCAGTCACGTGACTGGTATATCTGTGTGTACAATAACATGCATATCTATTGAATTATTCAGCGGGTGATCTCGTTCCCAGGTTGAGATTTTTTTTTTTCTGCGTACTGTCGCCTGGGACACTTAAGCGGTTTTTATCTCTGGCGTTTGTGTTCGTACGACTTGTTGCAGGTCTTCGAACCAAAATTATTTTTCGATGATCTTAAGTACAATAAATATCTTTGTTTCTAAAATTAAAATTCTCATTTGAATATATTTTCATTATGTGGGCATACAAAGATTTACATTGGAAAGGTCTGTTACATACCTTTCCCAAAAGTAACCAATTTTCGGTTACATCACACCATTTAAGAAATGTTAAGCTATGTCATAAACTTGTTCTGATAAATTCTGTTCTACCATGACTTTATATCAGATTGAGTCACATTATATGCCAGGTTGCTTATTCAAAACTGTTTTGGTATGGCTTACTAATCCCTATAAACTGTAAAGTATTATTGCTATGAACATCAGTGGCAGTCTTTCATTAATACTGTGTGTTTATTACAGGAGTACCGATAAGATTACGAGTTCGTCTTCATCACTGCCCTAAAATAGCTCTTTTAGGGCATCTTTAGCATCAACTAATGGAATGTGATGCATCTTCTAAGAGTATATTATGGCTGTCAATATCAACATCTTCAAATAATATGTCGACCCACTTAGCATCTTGGAGTTGGGCAATATCACCCATTACTGGAGTCCTGATTAGATGTATTAGTATATGGACGAACAAAGAGTGTAGTATTGATGATAACATTTAAAGTAATTATATGTGGATATGTTTACCAATACTTATTCATACCACACTTCAACATCAACATTTCCTCTCATTAAAATTAAGAAAAACTGATTTCATGTTATCTCTAAAGTAATAATTCCTCGTCAGTACTTTTAACATTATTGTAATAATCTCTTTTATGCATTTATATTTCTGAGGAACCCACTTGAAGCTAATAAATTTTGCATACATTCTACAATGGGCAATTTAAACCTTTTTATTACAGAATTCATATATAGTTCGACGTTTCTAGGTTATAAAGCAATGAGGAAGGAGATTTGAGATAACGGTGATATAGAGAAACCTCAGTCAACAACACGATACTCACCCAGTTGTGAGTTTTACTTAAATTCTTGTAAAAAATAAAGCAAATACAATACTAATGTCATTTATAAAATACTTTATGGCAACTTCCACGTATTTTACGTCAGAGAAACAAGCCCGAAACTCAAAACAACATTCATGTAACACAAAGAAATACAATCTCACGTTTTTAAATTTAACAGTGCAACTCAAATATATATACTACATGTAACATTTAAATTCCAAACAGAGAATCCAACATCATTAGACGATAAACCAAATAATTCCTTGTAATACAAGAGCAAACACACGTTAAACCAATATAAAGAAACACTTTTATATCTATATTAATAAACTTCAGTAAATCTTGTTCGATGTATTATAATTTGAAGATGATACTTTTAATTTACAAGATTTTATAATTTATAAAATATTCTGAGAGCACAAAGAGTAACGCAGCTAGTATTAATAGGAAATTACACGAAGGTTGTTAAAACTATCATATCAAAATAAGACAGTTCAATTATCATTAAATTATCATTATCATTCATTATCGAATTTTTAGTGGTAGTTAAACTATATTTCAAATGTTTTACAAACGATAATTAATGACAGAATTAATTTTCATTTTTATTTGTATGAACATCCGGCTTGGTTGTTTATTAAAACATAATACGTTGATATAAACTTTTCATTGTGAAATAATTAAGTTAAAAATGATACTATTGTCATCTTAATCTTACGTATACATGAGCAATATAAATAATTTTGCAGTCAATACACATATTGAAACGAGCAAATTTGCACATTTTCACTAACATAAGGTCTGAATAAAACAACATATGAATCAAGATTTATATGTATTTATACTAAAGCTATAAAAATATTTAGAAATTAGTATTTTTTCGAGATTTGCGACTGTAAATCCCTTTCACTTATCAGCCCCCAAATATATTCTCACATCGTGTTTTCGTCATACGCTTCCAAGTCACATAAGCAAAGTTTGAAGACAATAGGCCTTTTCCATTTACTTTAGGCATAAGCAATTAGGAAAAAACATCTTGTGCCCAGGAACAAGAAAGGGTAAAAATTTTCTTACATAGTGTGATATTACATATACACAGGTAATTATTTTTATAATCAATACACATGGTGAAATATCAAACGAAAAGGTTATGGCTGAAAGACATTTAAAAGCAAGATGGACGATATCAATTTAGATGTTATTTCGGTTAAATAAGTGTCGTTTAATAAATGAAAGTATGGTCTACAAAAAACTTTGAGTTTACCTCTGACATCATGTTTGTAATCACCTTCACGATTTTTGCATGTGTAAATTCCCGCGTCTTCAAACTGGATGTTGGTTAGCACTAATTTGCCACCGCATTTTATTTGCGTTCTCTCACTATTAAATAACTCGTTCATTGTGATTTGAGTACCAAATAACTGGTTCTTCTCTCTCTCTTTTATGAGCTTGGTTTGAACATATTAATGTAAGAGTAGAACCACGTTCAGTTTCGTAGATGAATTTAATAACTGAAGCAAGCAGGAAACTACCGAAAATATAAAATAATTGAGTGTAATTAGCCATTGAAATCTCTCTGCACTGTACTCTTTGTAAGTCACTTTCTATATTGTTTCTAAGTGAAATATCAGTGTTACTATGCGCATAAAGTATTCTTGTTTGAATGACGTCATGAACTGAAGTAACATTGTGAGGTAGAAAAACGTTTTACTATCAATAATGATTACAAAGTTTATTGTTTTCTGTGGTGCGAAAGACGCTTGAACTGAGAAATTATAATAAAAAAACTATTGTTCTCAGATGTAAGAAATAAATTTTATTGTGTATGTACAAGCAAGGAAAGGAGGTGAGATCAAGCATTCTTGTTACAGAAACTGGAAGAAGTCTTCTAGTACAATGAAATCTGACATAATTGTAAAAGGATTTCAAAAGTCAGAAGAGATGCATAAGCTCCGATATAAGAAAATGATTAATGGTGGTGATTCATCTGTACATAGAAAAAATATGGACTGTATGTCTTATGACAGGAGTGTAGTACATAGAAAAAATATGGACTGTATGTCTTATGACAGGAGTGTAGTACATAGAAAAAATATGGACTGTATGTCTTATGACAGGAGTGTAGTACATAGAAAAATATGGACTGTATGTCTTATGACAGGAGTGTAGTACATAGAAAAAATATGGACTGTATGTCTTATGACAGGAGTGTAGATAAAATAGAGTACACAAATCATGCTGTAAGACTATATAGAAACACTTTATTCCAAATAGCAGGAAAAAGTGCAAAAAACTGCAAACACTTGAGCAAAAACAGAATATTGAGATTTTAAAAATGTGCTCATAGAGCTGTTCGCCATAATGCACAAAATAGTAATTCTTTAGAGGAGCTGAAGGAATATTTAAAGAATGCACCCTACCATATATTTGGAAATCATAGGAAGTGCAAATCCTATTACTCTTCCCATGAAGACATATCTGACATCAAAACAAGCTATTTGAATAACATACCTTATGAAACGATATTCTGAATAATGACTGCTGGTGATGCATTAGTCAGAAAGGCTCACCGTCTGATAAGTAATTGAACAAGTAATTTAGCAGAGACTTATATGCTTCTTGTGGCAAGTTTTATCGGTGACAAACAGATTCTAGAAGGTGTTCTTAAACTGCGTTTCGATATATATGTCTTGTTTTATTTAAGATGTAAAGCATCACCGGCCTTGTGATTTCCTTTTGTTGTTGTGCATGTCTTCAAACAAGTTATATTTTTATATGTTTATATTATGAATCAATCTTTACGTTACGAATGTTTGTTGTTGTTTATAAATGCAAGTATTTTTAGTGTAAATATAATTTTAAAAATAATTGCTTTTTTACTTTATCAGAGTTTACAATATTGCATCACAACACAAATGGCTGTATTGTTTACTCTGATATATTTTACAAAGTTACACAGTTTAACCTCACAAACAGTTTGGATTTATGTTAGTTTTCATCATGTAATATAAAAATTATAAAAAAATACATTAAGAAAATAGTTTATAAATACTTTCAATATCCTGTAGTTATTTCGTTGTATTATTATAAATAATAATATTTTTAATTAAAAATAATCACAAAAAATTGCAAATTTCGATCCGTTTTGAACTTATTTGGTTCAGTGACGTCAGCGGAGCTTTTCCTGGAAACTTGGCTTGTTTGTTTCTGACCTTCGCGCAATCTACCTGTGCTTGTCGTCCCTAATGTAGCAGTCTAAGACTATATAGAAGGCAGCTAGTCATCATCACCCACTGCCAATTTAGTGGATTACTCTATTACCAACAGATAGTGGGATTGACCGTAATTTTATAACGCCTCCATGGTTTAAAGGGCGAGCATGTTTGGTTTGTTTGTTTGTTTTTGAATTTCGCACAAAGCTACTCGAGGGCTATCTGTGCTAGCCGTCACTAATTTAGCAGTGTAAGACTAGAGGGAAGGCAGCTAGTCATCATCACCCACCGCCAACTCTTGGGCTACTCTTTTACCAACGAATAGTGGGATTGACCATAACATTTTAACGTCCCCACGGCTGAAAGGGCGAGCATGTTTTGGCGCGACTCGGGCGCGAACCCGCGACCCACAGATTACGAAGCGCACGCCTTAACGCGCTTGGCCATGCCGGGCCGTAAAATCGAAGTTTAATACGTATCAGCATGTTTGGTGTAACGGGTATTCGAACCCGCGACCTTCAGATTACGAGCCGAACGCCTTAACCACCTAGCCATGCCACACCAAGAAACCTTATTTACCAACTAAATGTTCTAAATAAGACATGCATGTAATTGTTTCGTGTCTCCTGGAGCGTTTCTTAGGTTGTTAGGGTAGGGACACATGACTGCTATAGTTAAAGTTATCGTTTATAAAACAACTTATTACATGCCTAATTATGTATTGTTTGTCAAGTCCAGATTTATATTTCTCTTGAAAATTGAACTTTTTCACGTTTATCTATAATAGTGTTAGTTTCCAGTGATCTGTAAGTATATTATGGCACGTTAGTTTACTTAATTCTGTGTAGAATGTGGCCTTTCCTAAAGGTGATAGTATTTCTTGAATATGTAAAATGAAACTGATATCACCAATCACCGTGTTCTCACTATGCATACAAAGTTGATATTTTTACATACGTAAATATATATGCAATAATAAAAATAATAGTTTTTATTGCACAATAACTCTAAAGCTAAAAAGCGTGTGTGAATACAACTAAGAAGGAATTAAAAATAGGCTTCGTTTTCTGCATGGTAACAAACTCTGTTGATAATTGCTTACCGGGCAACATACCTTTTATGAGCAAAGAATTTTACACTAACTTTCTTTATTTGAAGCGTTTTCAATTTATGTTATAAGGTCCATCTAAAAATATAAGTTTATTATATTCAAAGTGACTGACTGTACAGTATCTTGTGTGTTGATGAAGTTATGTAGGCTCATGTATCGCTGAACTAAATATCAGAAAATAATATGAGGCGTTAGTTTCTCTTTTTATGTACTCAGCTAAGATAATTTGTAATTCAATAACATAACTTTAGCTTGACGATATAATATTTATTTTGCAGATAAAGTATATCTATTGTAAAGAACAACACAAACTACAAAATACATAAAACCGAAACTCATACTTCAGATAATACAGATCATAACGTTATGAAACCAAGAATACAAGAACATATTACTGGACAGTTCTCTGTAGATCACTAATAAACATGAAGATCAGCAATCTGACTGTGTTGTTTATTAGTGGCAATTACTTTTATTGTTACTACTTTTACATTTCCGTGGGTATTATGATTGGCTTGTTTCCATTCCAGAAAATTAGTTTACTTGTTATGGGATACTATAATTGGCTTGTATGCATTCCTAAATATTAGCTTGACCAATTGTTGAGTAGAATTCGAAATAGCAAGCGAGTTCTTATAGGAAGAGTTAGTTATATGCGTGTCACGTGATATTTTATCAATGCAATAGAGATAGTACTGTACATAGGCTCCGCCTTTAAACTGGATCATCCGACTGATTGAAATATGACATATTCATGCTTTAATGCCATCTATTGGTGTAAATTAGTAATAGTTCTCTCTGGAGGAAAACTTTAAGAGAAAATATGAATCTTAGTTTGCTTTGTGGTTTTAAAGGTTACGTTAAGCTGTGCCTGTGGATAATTTCTTTAAAGTTTTTTAATTTCATTTTTATATTGTTATTTTAGTGTATTTCTATTCGTTATGCTCGTGTAAGTTTCAAACTTGATTGCATTTGTCCCACCGCCAGACGGCTTCAACAGAAGCACTCAGAAAATAGAAATACATTACAACACTATGATCAACGAGCACACAGGTGAGTGCAGTTATACTTACTAATTCAAGCAAAAAACTGAAGATGTTTTTAGAAGACATCAATTAAAGTAACTTACGTGTAATGTCAATCATCGCTATTCGACTTATAATTCATAATAGAAAATGGAAATAGATTGTATTTTAGAAAGTTGCAGACACCTACAAAACTAGATTATAAACACTCTCCCAATCCACTTCAGAATATTTAGAATTATTACCACTGACTTATCACTATAGCAAGAACGAGAAAAATATATTTTTTTAAATCTTAACACAAAAGCTACAAAAACAGAATAATTAATCACATTAATTAGATGAATGTTACTATTAAAAACTGTTCCATTCTTTTACATATTATACTTTAAGGCATTCTTCAAAATTAGAACTATTAATTATTTTTATCCTAACAATAACTGTACAATAGATAATTATTTTTTATATGAGGAATTGCTGTATTTTAACTGCAGTAAACTCTCATTGTTTCGAAGTCGCTAGAACCGAACTGCATGTATCGAAGTGTCGGCTTGTAACGATGTATAATTATAGTCCCTAGGGTGTGAAAAGCATCAATATTACATCCTTTGTATCGAACCAGGTACGAAGATATTTATTTTTCTCTTCTTCCCTAAATTAATTGTCACCGCTGCCGACCACCCGCTACGCCGCTAGCAAGTGCAATTAGTCAGTCTCCGCGCAACAATGTGTGGTGCCACCATCAAAATCTTACACTTGAGAAATAGCGGACTGCAGATGGGGTAGTAGATTAGCCTAGCAATGTTTTTACAACAATTATGGTCAGTAACACTTTAAACCCCTGCCCGCCCCAACTCACCCGCCCTCCCAGCAAAAATTAGCTTAGATATAAAATTTTCAGATTATGGCTTGAGTATATTATGCCTGGGCAGCCTGCATGCTGTGGCCTATAAAAGGCTAATCACAGTCAAATTAAACAGATCATTAATCATTGATCATGGCGAAGCGCAAGCTTGTATCGATAGAAACTAAAATTACAGCAATAGAAGAAGTTGAAAAAAAAGTTAAAACAAAAACAGAAATAGCAAAAGCATTTGATGTGCCTCTGAACACTTTGTCAACATGGTTGAAAAATAAAGAGGCCATATTGTCTTCTCGAGACAACTTTTGTCCCAATAGAAAACGCACGCGAACTGCAAAACATTCTGACCTAGAAGCGGCATTGCTTCTGTTGTTCAAAAATGCTAGATCAGAGAATGTTTTTATCTCTGGGCCTGTTATGCAAGCAAAGGCAAAAAAACTTGCTGATCAAATGGGAATCACTGACTTTTGCATGAGTGATGGGTGGTTAACCCGATTCAAAAAAGACACGACATTCAATTTCGTACGATCTGTGGTGAGTCTGGTAATGTAGAACCAGAGCAAACAAACCAGTGGACATCAACAACACTGCCACGCCTGCTAGAAAACTACAGCCCACGGGATGTCTTCAACGCAGATGAGTCTGGCTTATTCTTTAAACTTCTGCCAGACAAGTCCCTTGTTATCAAGGGAGACTCCTGTCACGGCGGGAAGCGAGCGAAGGAGCGGCTGTCTGTTTTGGTATGCGCCAATATGGACGGCACCGAGAAGCTTCCTTTACTTGTCATAGGTGAGTGTCAAAAGCAGGTAAAAATATTTTCCTGTGTTTTCTTTAGAAGTTGTTATTTTATGATTTTCTTCAGATTATTGACGTGTAAATGTTTCATTTTTAATTTCAAGACATTAACCATGTACATTTTTTTTTTTTTTTTTTTTTAGGAAAGGCAGCAAAACCGCGTTGCTTCAAAGACGTCAAAATCCTGCCAACACCATACAAAGCCAACAAGCGAGCTTGGATGACCTAAGATCTATTCACCGAGTGGCTGAGAGAACTTGACCGAAAGTTTGTGCTGCAGAAAAGAAAGGTCCTTATGATAATTGACAACTCCCCCGCCCACTCCAACCCCACTGGATTTAAGGCCATCAAGCTGGTGTTCCTGCCTCCCAATACCACAAGCAAGACACAGCCCATGGACCAAGGCATCATCGCCAATCTAAAACATCATTACCGCACCCTACTGCTACAGCGTCTTATTAATTCAATAGACAATAAAAGTGTTTTCACTGTGACTGTGCTTGAAGCCATGCGACTGCTACGCTCTGCCTGGTCATTGGTAAAGCAATCAACCATAGCCAATTGCTTCAGAACTTGTGGCTTCTCCTCTCCAGAGCCAGCAGAAAACAGTGAGGACCCCCAAGGATGACATACCATTGGACCAGCTCTTGACACGGCTGAATGACACTGGGTTTACGGTGGATGGCACAGCAGAGGACTACGAGACTGCTGATAATGATCTGATCACTAGAGCGCCCCTGACAGACAGTGATATTGTGGCCATGGTGCAAAATAAACAGACACCAGAAAATGACAGTGAAGATGACGACAATGAGGAACCCCCAATCCCAACACATTCTGCAGCTCGTGAGATGTGCCTGCAACTTCAGAGATATCTTGAACACCAGGCTAACGCAGGACAGTTTATCTCTCAATTAAACATGATGGAGCGTTTTGTAACCAAGTGCCAGAGGGACAGCAGTTCGCAAAAAAGCATTGTGCAATATTTCAAGTGACTCCAGTTAGACGTTCTTGCTGGTGTTTGTATCCTGTACATTATAATTACATATGTCTATATTATGAATGTTATTTTTTTTACAAGTGCTGTTAATTGTCCTTTTGAAATTCATTAAATGTGTTTTAAGTGTTTACACACGTGTGACTTCTGAGTCTTTAATCCAATTACCGGTACTGCACCAGCCGTCAGTTTTAGGGCCTACCATTACCAGACTTGGCTAGTGAATGAAAAAAAAAATCCTTTGTAACGAACTTCTTTTGTAACGAACAATTCTCTTTGGTCCCTACGACTTCGTTACAACGAGAGTTTACTGTATTTTTATCTCAGGAATATCTGTGTTATAACTATTAGTTATTTTTTTTATCATGGGGATAACTTATTATAGCCAGTAAAACTGAAATAGAAACCTGTATAACCCGAGCGTTCACGAGAGGTGGACCTTATTTTTTCTCGGTTAATCTGGGAAAGGCTTGTATAATTGAACGAGTTATATATAAAGATTTAGTTTAGTAACGTCATACAGGTCATTGAACTTTCCGGGAAGTGTTTATTTCACTGTGTAGTGTTGTAAGCGTCCCACTTCCCGTGCTGTGTGGCAGATGTCTTATCTGTATATGAAAAGGTGTTGGTGGTATTTTAACTTTGGATAAAATATGTGTGTGTTGTTATAAACTGTGTTTAGGTGTTTAAGTAAAGAAAAGTATAGATAACACCTGGAGAGTGATTAATAAAGATATGTTATATAAATCAAGTATAGATAACACCTGGAGAGTGATTAATAAAGATATGTTATATAAATCAAGTATAGATAACATCTGGAGAGTGATTAATAAAGATATGTTATATAAATCAAGTATAGATAACACCTGGAGAGTGATTTATAAAGATATGTTATATAAATCAAGTATAGATAACACCTGGAGAGTGATTAATAAAGATATGTTCATATAAATCAGTTTAAAAACAAGAATTATTTCATTAAAAAGTAAGTGCAGAATAAAGTTATTTTTCTGACAGAGATAAAACTAATGGAGATCACTGATTCCTGGATCTAGATTAATTTAGAAACGTTGAACAGTGTTTAACTTGGTAACCCAATATGTTTCTATTTATATTACTAAACTAAATATTTATATAATGCTTGTTCAATTATACTGGGCATTCCAGATTGCCCCTGAAGAAGAAAGGTCCATCTCTCAAAAGAGCTCGGGTAATAAGGGTTTCTATTCCAGTTTTATTAAGACTTCTTGGATCTGCTTGTTTTTAGCGCATCATGATTGTCGCCATTATTTATCTTTTATTTTACAAGAACCCTTATAATAACTATTAAGTATTTTACAGCCTAGGAATAACTGTATTATAACTGTTAGTATTTTATATCCTACGAATAAATGTATTATATCTGGTTGTACGGAAATAAATGTCGCTTTTAAATTGCGAAGTTTTAAAAAGTATAAACCATTGTTGTAAAACATGCTTTAATCAAAGTGACAGCGATTTGCTTCAACACATTTTTGTCAACGTGTAACGATGTTGTTTATGTCCCTGCTGTACAATTCAGAGTCTCTATGGCCAATGAACTTCCTGAAAGCTTCTTCTGCAGCTGTTTGGTTTTGAAAGCATTTATTGTTCAAAAATTGTCAAAGTGCTTGAAAAAATTAAATTCTGTAAGGTGAAGGTCTGGGGATTAAGGTGGATGAGGCAGAACCTCGATTACCAATTCGTTCAATTTTTGGAACGTCATTCTCAACAGGTCTTATAATACTGATTTTGTTGGCTTTCAGTTAGTTTGTGCGTAACCCACTTATCCAACATTTCGTCTTTCCAATCGTGCTAAGATAGTTGACAATGTTTGATTTGCTTGTGTCTAGCTTTTCTGCAAGCTCACGTACTGTTGTGCAAGGGTCTGTCTCAACTGCTTCCCTTAATGTGTTTTTATCTAAGAATGGCTTCCTTCCACAACCTTCGTGGTCTTCAAGACTTTTATCTCAGTGTCGAAGCCTTTGGAACCAATGCCGAATTGTGCATTCAGTAACAGATCCATGGCTGAATGTCTGATTGATGCTCCTATGTAGTTTCGGTAGCTTTTCGTCCAAGTTGTAAAGGAAAATCAGGCGATAGTCCTTCTTGTCCATGCTGCCTCGGATGTTGCGAAACTTCCTCTGAATAGAGATTAAATAGCAAATAATTAAGACACCTTACAAGCGACAAATGTTGGATTAAACCAACCAACCAACGATATGCTACTCAATATTCAGCTTCTAAATGTCACCATGATAATTCGGTGAGTTGTTTTTTTAATCCTAGGATTAACTGTATTATCATCCTAAGCTACTTTTAACTCTGTACATTTATGGATGAATAATGTTTTACTAGTTGACGAAATTAATTACTTTTAATTACAGCAAGCTGAGCAGTTTGATGTTCTGGTCAACTGTGCAGGAATGGGGTCAAAGCAGCTGTTCGATTACAAATACTTGACACCGATGCTCGGACAAATAAATCAGGGTCGTTCTATGACACTTTTGTTAACTTAGAAGGTGGAACAGTGAACAGAGAAAAAATATTTCTACTACAGATTTCATTTAGAAAATGAAAATAAATTATTGGTAATCCATATATGGTAAACAAAATACAGTATAAACGTTTATGTTAACACCGTTAGACGAAGTTGTTTTTTTGTGTGTTTTTTTGCTTATGTATACCATGATTTCACGTGCATAATTACTATCCGTTGGCTATTTCTTCAAAATTATGATGTATTGTTTGTTTATGAATTTCGCACAAAACTGCACGGTTATTATTAATAGTAATTACAAATGATGATTTACATACAATAGTTTTACAAACTTATAAAGAATACTGAGTTTTGTATCTGGTCTAGAACTGAATCTTTTATCGACGTTCATAGAGAACGAATAAACTCTTTGTTGATACACCTGTACACTTCTCTTGACGGCAAGCTGAGATTGAAGCTGGTTGTTTTTGTTGGTTTTGTTTTAATTTTGCACATAGCTACACCAGGAATATCTGCACTAACCGTCCCTAATTTAGCAGTGTAAGACGAGAAGGAAGGCAAATAGTCATCACCACCCGTCGTCAACTCTTGGACTACTTTTCACCAATAAGTAGTGGGACTGTGGGCCACGTCATAACGTCCTCACAGCTGAAAGGGCGAGCGTGTTTGATGCGACGGGGATTCGAAGTTTGAAGCACACGTATGTTTCATCAGTGACAATATTTAACGTACTTTTAGAAATTCTAACGTGCGAAATTTACTGAAGTTAAACAGTTTCTAAGGTTCGAAATCTGTAAACGTTCCTGGTTAGTTTCTGTAGTTTTCCAGTTAACAAGCGTTAATCACAATTATAGCTGCCGAGGCTTATTGTATACTGACTGTAGCTGACCAAGAATAATTTTCTGCTATCTCTCGGTTAGCTGCTATTATACGATTAACACGAGATTCCTGAATGTTTGAAAATGAGCTAGTGTTTTCGTGAAACAAATATCGTTGATGCTTATTCTAAAGAATATTGTAAAAAATTAATGAACATCCAGGACAATCCACACCCATCAATATACGTCACATGCAAAAAAGAAAACTATAGTGAAACAAGCGTAGGTATTAAATTAAAAATATAAAGTTAAATCCATTATAATTTCCTTCCCATTTTGATATCTATGTTGTCATACAAACTTTTAATTATCTCATTCTTCGCCATTACCACCGGCCTCTTCCCTCCATTTTACCTTTTGTACGCCATTCTTGAATAGCCATCATTCGTCATCTTGTGTTCCTTGAAGGCTTTTTTTCTACTTGATAGTTTGCTGTTCATTTTAGTTCCACCACCATACATCAAGCTGTTTGGTTCAGTTTTTTCAGCTCTTTCTGTGTATCTCTTCATTACTCACCTTAATATTCTCGACTTCTTTCCTCTTTTCCTAATTCTTATTCTTCATTATGTACATTCAATGTTGGTAGGATACTGTTACTCCTGGTATCAATTAACATTCAACGTTTTTTTTCTGTCCTCCATTCGGACTATGATGTAACCAATCTGAGTCTGGTACTGGTACCTTCTGTAAGTGATAAGGTATCACTCTCATTCGGAATCCGGTATTTGTCAGGAATACATTTCATTTCCTGTCATTTTTAGTCATATCTCTCCTTACACGTTTTTTATTCCATATATTCTCTTCTCGTGTGTTCCACTTGTTATCTTATCCAGGTATGCTCCCACCATCAACATTCCACTTTCTGGCATCCCTACAATTATATCCTGTAGTTTTTCTTCAACTTATCGACGGAGCATTCTATCTGCAGACCATAACCAGACACTAAGTTCTTCAACCAATTCTCAGTTGCCACCTTCACGCGCATGAATCAATCCGACGTTTTCTCAACTCGACCACTTCCATCTTAAATTACTATCTAGTTCAATTCCAAAATTGCTCTTACCTTTTGATCATCCCGAGTGTAACAGCTCTTAGCTTTCACTTATGTTTTTTGTACTCTCTCCTTTCCACTTCGTGTCTTTAATAGACGTAATCTTTACCTTTCTTCTTTCTAGTACATCTGTTGGTTCTTTGCTTCTATCAGTCATTCTGTCGACATTCAATGCTACTATTTTTAGTTTCCAGATCTCTTCTTTAACCACTTTCGGTTCAGCGGTATCCGTTTATTTTAAAAACCCGCCTGGGGAATAGGGGGCAGCGTCGACTAGAGGGGGATATCCTAACTCTCTGACATACCACGTGATTCTTATCCATATTTGTTTTATAGTGTTTTTGTGTCCAAGTTGCCAGTTTTGATGACAAACACCATCTTTACCCAACTGGATTTGGAACCGATAATGGAGAAGTTATAAATAAAATGTATTATTCCTTATTTCGAAAACTAGAGCACCAGAAAAGGAAAGAAATGCCAAAGCAATACAGCACTAGCAGAGACATGTTTCTTCAGAATGGTTAAAATGGTGCTGTTTGGTTGTACCAGAGACATCACAAAGATATGTTTTGTACATATATGGATGTAAGACCTTCACACCGACTCCCATTTTACCAACGTTACGCAGCTCCTTTACTTTTTATTGTAAGCTCACTTGCATTTAAAAGTATCAAAAGTTTAAATACATTGACTAATCTTTCAATCACAAGGAAAAGTTTTATAGAACAATTTGATCCTCTGGAAATTTCAATTGGTTGGTTTAAAACACGTTCAAAGAACAAATAAATATAATAAGGATCCCCAAACCAGTAAGATTAGCTAATAAATCTGCACTGACATGATTGTGACTGGAGAAAAGCCAAGACAGTAGTGAACGTTAAAACAGGTCCAACAACTAAGCCTGAACTGAGATCGAAAAATAAAACTAGATATTTCGACCTCTCCCACTCTCACGGTAAGTTAAAGAACACCAAGTGTTTTTCTTACTGAACCCTCTCTTTACTGAAGTCCAAGAGTGATTAGAATAATACAGGAACAGGTGGTTACTTGTACTAGAACAACAAAGCAACAAGTGACTTTTGACACTTGTTTCCTTACTTTACCACCAAAATTTATGAAAACTAAAAGTACGATGACAACTAATCAATTACTGTGAATTATAACTTTATTTTTTAATATTTTAATTTTTGTCCATAAAAGGTTGTTTTTTCTTCTTTATACATGAACAGTGATAGGTGAATTCTAGAAATGTCATGAACGTTTTGGCTACTATAGAATCTGAAAACTTCCTGTATTACGCAAAATCTGCCCAACGATAGAACACATTTCAACGCAATGAATTGTTTTGGAATTTCGCACAAAGCTACTCGAGGGCTATCTGTGCTAGCCGTCCCTAATTTAGCAGTGTAAGACAAGAGGGAAGGCAGCTAGCCATCACCACCCACCGCCAACTCTTGGGCTACTCTTTAATTAACGAATAGTGGGATTAACCATCACATTATAACGCCCCCACGGCTGCGAGGGCGAGCATGTTTGGCGCGACGCGGGCGCGAACCCGCGACCCTCGGATTACGAGTCGTACGCCTTACGCGCTTGGCCATGCCAGGCCTAATCATTTAATAAAACAGACCAGTGAAAGATTCTGAAACCAGATAAAAGTGATGGAGTAATAACCTTAACGAATCAGAGAATTTAAGTACTAAGAAATAGACAAATAGTAGTGATAAGAAATTTTATTAAAGTTGTTAAACTCTATCATATCAAAATGTGATAGTTCATATCTTATTAGAATTACATGATATGAAACAAAACGTATCGTTTCCTGATATGTATCGATATTACCGTTCAAGCCATAAAAACTGTTTTCTTTTTCTTTAGAATGACGTTTTTAATTTCTGTGAGATGAAAGAAACTATTGGTGAAATACTTTATACTGTCTGTAAATTCCTAATAAAGTATATTACTTCAACACTTTTGATCCAAAATTGGAAGTCTTCAAATTTTTATATTTTGAGATGAATTTATATACTTTGTACTTATTGAAAAACATTTAACTTATATTACGTACATTTGTCTGTTGAATTTCGCGAAAAGTTACACGAGGGCTATCTGCGTAGGCTCTAATTAATTTAGCAGTGTAAGATTGGAAGAAAGGCAGCTAGTCATCACCACCCACCGCCAACTCTTTAGCTATTCTTTTACCAATGAATACTGGGGTTATCTGTCACTTTACAACGCCCCGGCTACTGAATGGGCAAACATATTTATGTGATGGGGATTCGAAGTCTTTCTTTGGATTATAACGAATTATGCTAATTCTTACCAAATCAGCCTTGTCTTAATAATACCAGCAAAAATAACATGATTTACCATAAACAACAGTTATCAATGAATCGCTTTAACATAAATGTATCTTTCACTTGTTATTGAATATTCTATTAAGTGATATTTAGGTTACCTGAAAAACTTGTAGAAAAAGAAATGTTAATAAGATTATTATTTAATTCCTGTGGTGTTTGTGGTAGTTAAATGTACACAATATTCTCCAGTCTGAACCAAAGCAAATTAAACTTTTAAGAACGTTTTGAAGGATTTGTACGGAAAAAAAATAGAGAAAAAACAAAAATTATTATTTACAATGTACGAGTTAGGGTTTGAGAGCTGCATTTGATATATAAAAGTTTAAGCGTGCCAATAATAAATGAGTTGAAATACCATTCATGAAGAGATGTAGTAAAGAACCAGCTTATTTGTTTATAGAGGAATTTTACGTCTTGTAAATGTAATGTAAAATAAATGAAAGGGGATGTTATGACCAGAGTCGTATTTATATTCAATTACGCAAGGTTGATGATTGTGCTCGTTTATGTGGGTGCTTTTTTCCCTGTTTCTCTGACGTAGCTTTATGTACTATTATTTGTTTTTGTTTTTGAATTTCGCGCAAAGCTACTCGACGGTTATCTGCGCTAGCCGTCCCTAATTTTGCAGTGTAAGACTAGAGGTCAGGCAGCTAGTCCTCACCACCCACCGCCAACTCTTGGGCTACTCTTTTACCAACGAATAGTGGGATTGGCCGTCACATTGTAAAGTCCCCACGGCTGAAAGGGTGAGCTTGTTTAGCGCGACGGGGATGTGAACCCGCGACCCTCAGATTACGCACGCCTTAATCAACCTGGCCATGCCGGGCCTTAAAAATGTACCCGTAGATGTGTCGGGGATCGTATCCAGAACCTTTCACGTGTAGAGCGAACGCTTTACCACTAAGCTACACTCCTTACTGTCGTTTGTGTTCATAAACAACATTACGAATATTGCTGTCTTCACGATCTCTAGTGATAACAATAGGCCTCGTCAGTAATAATATGGTCGGTAATGTGTTGTTTTAACAAATGAGATTAAAATTAAAAGTTTCAATTTAAATCCCTTTTAACTACTGGTTAAAATCATAAGAATCACTAAATCATAAGAAGTGTAAAATCATTTAGAAAGGAATAAGCCCAAAGGATATTTTCGCTTGAAGTGGTTGTTCAACTCTTTTATTATCGGAATATCTTCTTTGCTTCACAAACCTAAGTATTTAATACCCATGCTAGACATATTTTATAATGAATAAAAATAATTCCGTTACTATTGTCAAACCCTACAAATGGGTTCTAAGATTAAAGAATATGTTAGATGTAAAATTCGATTTTTGCATACTAATTTAAAATCCGTAATGAACAAATTAAGTAAAATGTGGGATAAATATCTGCAAACATATCTGATTTTAAGAATAAATATTTGGTTTCATTGACTTCTAACTCTCCATCAATTCTTTATAGTATTAAAATAACAAACATTTGTGTTAAAAATATCTAATTTGTATATGTAAATATAAGTGTAGAGCTAATTCAGAAAATAAGAGTCGTACGGCAATTGTATTAATCTGGAACCATATTATACAATCTAAAGACAGATCGAGCGTGGTCTGTATAAGTGAGATACCTTACATTTTTAGGTTTAGAAAGTTTAAAGAAAACATTGTATTCGTGAGGTTGATTTTACGAAGAGCATCATATTTACTTTTAACATTGTTAACTGCTAAAACAGAAGAATCACATTTTGTATAACTGACCAACGCATTCAAATGAGCTTAAACAAAAATATCGCAAACATATGGTTACATTAATAATCAATATTGTCAGTTAATTCAAATGCTTTCCTGACAGTAAATATAGAGGGAATCCATTTTTAATCAATACACATTGTGGGTGACATTAAATTCATAGGTAACGGCTGAAGTACATTCAATATCGAGAAGGGTGATTTCGATTTAAATGTTATTTGTGTTAAATTAATAAGGTTTAATAAACGAAAATAAGACCTAAAATAAAATAAAATAATTTTATTTACCTATGACATTATGTTTGTAATCACCTTCACCATTTCCACATGTGTAAATTCCCGCGTTTTCAAATTCCACATCAGTCAACAATAATTCGCCGCCATCTTTCCTTTGTATTCTCTCCCTACTAATCACTACTTCATTCAGAGGTGTGTACCAATTTATCAGTTTTCCTTCTTTATTATGAACATCTTTTGAACAGATTATTGTAACAGTAGAACCATGTATAATTTCGTGGTCTACTGTAGACCCTGAAGCAAGCAGTAAACTAACGTAAATGTACATTAATTCACTTAAAATAGCCATAGATATAATTATTCTTATTTTCACTGTAAGGCCTTATATTTAACATTCTTTTCTGTTTCTAAGTGAAATATCGCTGTTGCTATGCGCATAAAATGTTCTTGTTTGAGTGACGTCATGAACTGATGTGATGTAGTATTGTTTAGTGAATAGCTTGATTGACAATAGTGACATAAATATTGTTTGTTGATTTCATTAATTTAATGCAAAGCTATACGAGAAGTATCCATGCTAGCCATCCCTAATGTAGCAGTGTAAGAGTAGAGGGAAGGCAGCTAGTCATCACCACCCACCGCCCACTGTTGGGCTATACCATTACTAAAGAATAGTGGGATTGACCGTATCATTATAACGCTCCCAAGGGCGAAAAGGCGAGCATGTTTAGAGGGACAAAAATTCGATCCCATAACCCTGTGATTACGATTCGAACGTTTTAACTATCTGGCCATGCCGGACCTGAAAAAAGTATTGTTGTCTTAATTAGTCTGAAGCAACTTACTTTGTCGTTTTGATAAAAATCGCGTAAACTACATATAGTATCAGACTGGACATACAAATGGCGTTTTCAGAAATATTTTGTCTCTCATTATTATTGGTATATAGCAGTTGATGCGATTCGTTAACATAAAAAAGTTCTTATTGCTGTTAATCACACTAGTGTTCTAATTTTACTAATACTACTTATTGTCAATACGTTCTAGACGTACTCTGTAGACTATGTAATAATAGCTGGATTTCATTACCGAAAGATCTTTTCTCAACTGTACTCTCGCAGACGGCAAAGCGCAGTTAGCCCACTATAGAATTGTACTTAATTCAGAAATCTGCACTACAAAATAAAAATAATTGTTAAAAATTAATTGATTACCAGAGTTATTCAAGTTTGTAAATACTTATTACAAAAATCCAGATCTGTTTAAAATATCGTGTAGTTATTATAGTTTCTTAATTCTTTTTGTCCGGTCATACGCAATAAAAAAAATATCCAAGACTTTAGCATCTCATACCATCAGCATAATTAAACAATTATATAAAAAAGTACTTTTACACTGGGTAAGTATATCGTGATATGTTTGTTTTGTTTTCAGTTTTTCGTAAAGTTACAGAAGGGCTACCTGCGATAGCCGTCCCTTCTTCAGTAGTATAAGAGTGGAGGGAGGGTAGTTAGTTCTCACCTCCCAGTGCCAACTTGCTAACGAATAGTGATATTGCACGTCACATTATAACTCCACCATCTCTGAAACGGCTAGCACGTTTGGTGTGACGGAAATTCGAACCTAAACCGACTACATGTTCCCATTTTACGCATGTCTATCTCTTTATTTGCTGTTAAGGTACTTTTGCACCCAGCATCTTAAAATGTCCATTTCTCAATTAAACTACCAATAAACCGAGAACAAAAGCATCCAAAACTTAAGCATAAAACATTTAACAAACTAGTAATATAAGTAATGTAAGCTTTCGTTAATCTATTATTTTTTGTTACTGTGACATTTCAGTTTTTGAAATGTTCTTTTATATTTCTATAAATGTTTAATAAATATCATCATAGAACTTCGTCTTTGAAACGTGTTCTAGGTTCGTAGAGTGACGTCTACATAACTTATGTTATGTTTTACTTTATCTGTTTGAAGAAAGAAGCATCATTCAGAATGATAATTTGGTTGTTAGATATCCAGCTCCTCTAATCGCTACAAACCTCATAGGGAAAGCTACTAATTCTGCCATCAGACTGTCATATAAAGTTAAGGGTTTTTTTTTTTTCTTTTTTTGGAGTCTTCAACAGAATGTACTTCGTGATCACGAGAAACCTACTTGATGTAACAATGTATTTCAATACGGCCAGTGTGGGTATTAAAACTTTTATTAAAATAAAGTAGACAAAAAGGCTTCAAACTTCTTATGTCATCTTCAGGTTAACAAAGATAATTTGGATATTTCTGTATTTTCTTTAGACGACACTTTACAACTATGTTTTTGAAGGCTGACTTAATTTCTTTGTGTCCCCTTCTTTATACACATACATTTCATGATAATATTTCGCCACAAGAAACAAAATATCTTTCTGTCTTTGACATTTGATATTACATTATTGATAACCATCAGAAAATAAACATTTAATCTTCTGTTTTATGTATAATGCCATCTCGTTCGCAGGATGGCTTTGAAGTTTTTCGGAACATAGATTTAAATCGGCTGTCACTCAGTTTACTTTAACTAGCTTAAGGAAATTGTTTTGATCCACAATGTTTGGTTAGAAAAACAGTTAAATTGTAATAATTATAGGACATTGTATGCTTTGTGTTTATTATTGATTGTGCTCTAAATTGTGTTTGAAATTAATAAATAATTTTGGAAAAAAATAAAAAACATCACCATTGAAAATTTGGGTTAGCATCTCACAACACTTTAAACCTTTGACAACAAAAAGAATTACAGCATTCACAATTAAGTACTAGATTTTTGTTATTTTTATGTACAAATTTGGTTTGTTATAAATGAAAAAAATACTTATTAGGTAACATACGAAAATATAAATGAAGAAATAGATTAATTTTTTTGCGAAGATCGTGTGTATTACATAATTTTATGCTGTAATTTGAACTAAGTGTACATAAGGTTATTCCTAACTTGTTACATAGGCTTAGTATAAAGGAAGTTGTCATATTTAACTGATGCAAGCCTGATGATAGTCGGGATAAATAATGATAAGCTTTTATTGTAATCTGCAGGGATTTTAGAAAGGGAAAATATTATTTCACATTTTTTTTTTGTTACAAGGTTAAACAAATGGCCTAACCTCATGTAGTGTAAGTGTAGAGAAAATAATACATAACATACATTTTTACCAAAAAATAAGTTGATATTCAATTAGAAGATTGTAGAAGCTTTGCAAATGAAATTTGGAAACTGTAATATTAAAAATATATAAATTGTATTAATTTTAGCATGAAAATCACCTTGCTCTTATACCAGTCAAAGTTTACAATTGAGACAACTCTTTATAAAAAAAAAATTATTATGGATATTTTTGAGTTTCTCATTAGTTATTGTATGCACTATATTTTGTTTGATAAGAATCACTTCAGTGTTTGTTCCTTTCAATTTTTTCAGGGAGTATTTTGGAATTAAGATAAGCCTGTACTTTGTTTGGCTTGGATATTACATCTGTATGCTGATTCCAGCTTCAGAAGGAGGAGTGTTGTGTTTTCTGTATGGGTGCTTCACCTTGATGGGTGATGCTCACAGGTTTGAATAAGGGGGAGAAAAAAAGAGTTACCAAACAGTTTATTATTTTTATAACTCATGTTTGATCATTTTCTAAATTATACCTCAGATAAATCAGTTACTTAGAGCTATGTGATTGATGGAATGTGGTAAGTGATTAATCACTGGATGTAATTAATCACTGTTTAGCTAATTAATTATTTTCACACAAGCTATTTGTAGCTGGAATAATTGTAAAGAATAATAATTGGAACCATTAATTTTTATTGGTTGATGTGTTTTGAACCACTAAAATATTTTAAATAATATTTGTGATAAATTGATTTAAACATAATTTCAATTAGTCAGTTATTTTATGTGTCATTATCATTGAAATTGATAGTTGTATATTATGATTGATATAAATGTACAGCTGTACTGTGTTTATTATATAAACTTGAAACAAAATTGCATTTTTTTACAGTAAGGACATTTGTGAAGACTACAAGAACACCATTTTATGTGATGTAGATATGGAATATCAGGACAGATATAACTCATCTTTTCGACATTGGTGCTGCTGTATTTTTTGCTGTTTTTATGTCACTCTGGGGTAAGTATTATATAGATTTACATGTTAAAGTTGAATAAATATTATTCTCTACTTCAGACTCTGTTAGAACTTTCATACACAAAATATCAAATTGTTATTTAGTTTTAATACTTTTTTTAAGTAATGCTTTTCTTGTGACTATTTTTTTTTGCATGTTGACTATCCAACATGCATAGTAATTTTGATTTTATGATTAAAAATACTTGTATGCATCAGAAAATGTTCAAATTTCACATACACAATTTTTATAACCTCCAGATAATTATCAAACATTTTTGTACAGAAAAAAACTTAATATTTTGTCTGTTATTTTTACTAATGAAACTCTATATGGGCTTGATAGATTTGACCACTATAAACAATTACGAAATTAATATAAAGAATGCTTTTTTTTTCATTCTGAAATAACTACAAATTATAATTCATATAAAATAGCTTAAATTTGATAACATTAAACATTTATGTACAAGGGGAGGACAGAAAAGTGCCCCTCTCTTGAAAAATGTTGTTAATTTATTTGATATCATTTTTGAACAGATCTCATGAAGTGCATTTTACACATTTTTCTACTATCTAATAAAATATATAACAAATTAACAGCATTTTTAAGGGGGGCCACTTTTCTTGTCCACACCATGTACATATATAAATTTATTATATTGATCTTTCAACTGTGTCTGGATAACAGTGTAGAAGTTACAATGACATGGTGCATGTGTGCTCATATTACTATGTACAGTAATATAAAACTGACCTTTACAAAGGACCTGAATTTTGGGAAAGTAACTCACTAAGAAAATCCTCATGAGATGTGTAGTAATGGACACCCATAGCAAAAGGGTTACTTCAACATAAAAACGTCCAACATTGTATACCTGCAATACTTGAAATGGTCTTAATTTCAAACCAACATAAAGCACATCAAATTTGCTTCACATCCAAGACTTCAAACTTCTATAACTAAAATCTCCCATCAAAGACTTCAAAATATTTCCAAAAACATGTTATTACTTTGAGATTTCTTTATCTGTAATTTGGAACTTTTCAAGGAAAAAAGAAAACACTTTACAAAGTTTTTAATTACTAACACTTTGGTGAACAAAAATAGTTGAATTAATTGTCACAAGTCACATCAGTTTAAAGAGTGATTTATATTCTGTTACAATTTCTGTCTTTACTGATGATAAACCTTTCACTTTGTTTTTATTTACTTTCAGCTGTAATATTTCTTGAATTGTGGAAAAAGTATTTGGAAATAATTACCCACCACTGGGATATGACTAGTTTTGATACTTTAGAGGTAATGTGTACCTTAGTAACTAACTTTATCACAATGGGCTTGTGTATTTAAGATGAACTTTTAACCATGGCAGTATACCTACTGTGATTCTGAAGGTACTAGTTGTGTCATCACAAACTTTGACAGTAATCATAAAAATATTTTAATTATATGTTGTCATAGTGTTGACTGTTCTGATTACAAAGTGATTTTTTATGTTAAAATTAAAAATACTTCATTTAAAAATTTTCAAATTTCACTTATGTAGTTCTTTAAACCTCCTTAATAAATATCAGATGTTTGCTGTCAGTAAAAAGTTTATTTTATCTGTTATTTTACAAACTATAACTCTAAATGATCAGTCAATTTAAACACCCTCATAACCATCATAAAAATTATGAAATAATTGTAAATTACATTTTTATTGTGCTAGAATGACAGCAAATTGTGACCCTAAACTGTGATAGTTTATCCTAAATAACTAAAAACTTGTGACATCTGTTTATTCTTAATCTCATAGTTTTATCGACTTTTGAACCACATGTAACTATTAATACTTCATCACAAGTTTTAAATCACTTGGTGAACATTCAGCTCATGTTACCCTATTGAATTACATTAAACAATATGAAGAATATTTCTTATTACTATTCATTATTTTAGCTAATCTAACCTAACAACTTTCTTGTTTTTTCATTTTAGTTACTTTTATAGTAATAAATAAAGAATATTCATGAAAAACATAAAATGTACTGTTTACCAGCATCTTTTTTTGTTCTTTACTCATGGCACTACCACACTATATGCCCCCTGTTAGTACAGCAGTAAGTCTATGGATATACAACATCTGAGAGAACTATTGGCAGCTTGTAAAAGAGAAGCTGTGATAGGTGTGCATGCCAAATGACTCTAATTTCCTAGTGTATGACATCATAAATAAATAAAATAGAAAGCTGTAACATTTTTGCCTTGTCTGAGTAATAACTACAGTGGAACCCTTCTAAGTGGCCATCCACCAGGTTTGGTCATCCCTTGAAAGTGGTCATTCAATCACAGTCCATTTTTGTTTACATAATCCTTAATTATGTACAGTGGAACCCCTCTGATCAAGCCAGTTTGTCTCAGTTCCGAAAGTGGCTGCTTTAGAAGGATTTCACTGTAATTTACATAAAATCATTCAATAAGTAAATTATAGAAGAAGGGAGAATCTAAGAACTTAAATACAATTAAAATTTGATTCAGTAATTACATTGTGATGTAAAGTTTACTTGTATACATCGATAATAAACTAGCTTAATTACATTTTGAATTTAACTCTGTAAAAGGTTGTGACATATGCAGTTTGACGTTCCTGATGGGTAAATGACCTTGTTTTCCTGCCTTGATTGGGTGTTCAGGACCTTTAACTTTTATGATGACAGTAGAAGTGTTTGGTGTTGGTTTTACAACAAAACTGTAACTAAATATACTCTATCAAACAAAATTAACAAGCTGTGTATCTTTTGTATGAATTTTTTCTTAAAAGTATTGAAAATTATTAAATTTAAAAAAATGCCTTATTCTTCTTGAAAATACAGTTATTTTGGGTAAATGGTCTTCAAAGGTATAATTTAAAGAAGGTGATAAAACACTTTTTTTAAAGTAATTTAGTATAAATGCACCACATATAGTTTAAAAGATAACAAAGTATAAAAAATTAATGTTAATAATAAAAGTTTAAAAGATCTTGATAGAACATTGTTTGAGATTGAAAGTTTAAAATGTGAACTTTTGTGCTTGTTTGAAATGTTCTTATTTAAAGTTCCTGGCCTGGCTGCCAGGTGGTTGAGGCACTTGACTCGTAATTATTATGTGATGGTCAATCCCATTATTTGTTTGTAAAAGAGTGTCCCAAGAGTTGGCAGTGGGTGGTGATGACTAGTTGCCTTCCCTTTTGTCTTATACTGCTAAATTAGGGACAACTAGCACAGATAGCCCTCGTGTGGTTTTGTGTGAAATTCAAAACAAAGCAAATCATTTAAAGCTCATTAAATTTTATCCCTTTTTTTAAACAAAACAAAAAACAGGTTAGATGTTCCAATACCTAAGTTGTGGTTTTATTATCTCCTTCAAAAATAATGTAAATTGAACTTCAGAAGGAATATTACAGCAGTTTTTTATCAGTTCTGGTTCTTTTTCTAAGGCCACATATTTGAACTTTATTTCTTACAAGTTATGAAAATTTATTACTTAGTTTTTTACTGATGTGTTTTTCTAAATGCTTCTGTGATGTACACTGTAACATGTAAATGAACCATGTATTTCCTTTTGAAAGAGATGAGTACCACACACCATATTTTCCTGGTCTGTGATGTTACTACTTGAGAGTATTTATTTATGAGTTAATTTGAGTATGTAGGTGTGTACACTAAAGTTATGTAAACATTTAAGATTTCAAATTTAAAGAAGAACCAATTATGAGAACAATGAAGTTTAGAAACAGGTTCAACAGGTAATGAAGACTTTATTTAACACAGTAACAGTGTTTGGTCTTCAGTGGGAATGAGAAACTTATCTGTATACAGTAATATGTATGTATGTATGTGTATGTGTACATTATTATCAAAAATTATTAATTCAGGAAGCGATGTAGGGATCGTCGGAAAATTTGAATCAAAATATAAAAATTGTATTTTCAAGCTGACAACTTGGGACTCTTAAAAAAATAAACAAACTATTTTGATAAGTACTGTAAGCATGGAGCTAAAAGAGGGGTTTATAGCTTAAGAAAATAATACAGACATTACTTCCAGCTGTAATTATTTATTTTTTTAGAGACTTTAGCTACAGGCTTGACAATACAGTCTCTGTATTTTGATTCATGTTGTTTCTTTATTTTTCTGACAGTCTAGAATGAGTTTTAATTATATTGTTACTTAAGTTGATTTTTATATTCATTTATACAGAATACATTCTAAACTACACAAGTGTATGTGAATTCAGTTGAATGTTACATATTTCTTAACAGTTTACTGTTACTTCTGCTTTATGTTCCACTCATCCACCACATATTAAAAATAAATAACAAATGTTCAAGATAAAATAAACATATTTACTGGTATACACCTGTAACATACAAACTGTAAAATTGTTCTCAAAGGACCATTGTGAAGGCAAAGATTGTATGATCACAAATTTAATGAGTAGCTTCCATCAGCTTGTACTATTATATAACAAAAGATGAACAGTAACAAAGGAATCTCATCAGAATGGAATAATGTTTCTTTTAAAAAAATACAACAAAGTTTAGTACAACATAAACATACACAGTCACATGCTTACTTTGATACATAACAATATGTTTGTTCTTCAACAGCCTGCTGTGTACAAGTGTTTGTTAGAATAAGGCAACACAAATAATTCTCTCAGTGGCACACTTTGCTAAATTGCTAATTATCAATAACTTTTACTACCACTACCTGTTTAAAATTGCAATAGCTATATGAAAGAGTAATATATGCAGTGGTAATAAATACTGAATATGAACTTGTGACTTTTGCTCAGTACATAAAACAGTAGAAAGAATTACCGATGTGATATTGAATAGTAGCATCTGTTATGGTAATCATCCAGTGTCAAACAGCTGTTGAAATGTTGCCAGGGAAATAAATTTGAGTAATGATGAACAACAGTGGCTTGAATAACAATATCCATCATCAGAATCGCCTAATTTTGTTGTATCTGTTTCCAATAAAAACACTAGAAAATGCACAAGCTGTAGTTTCCAACTAATGCACATACTAGTAAAACACTGGATTTTTTGATGGCTAAAAATGAAGGACTCAGAAAATTTCACAGCATGACATAATTAAGGATGAGGAAGTAAGTTCAAAAGTACTGTCAGTTTCTTGCAGAAATCTCAGTGGAGTCCTGTAACACAATAAATATCATTTGAAATAATTTTATAGTGGAATCAAAATAGTGAGTTGTTGCTTGTGTAAACTGTCAGCAATAGATCTACAGTTTTATTTGCTTACATTTTTTTATTTTCTCTATTTGTGGATTTTAAATATGTAGTTTTTAATTATCTCCTATGTTGACTTTTTTAATGCACAGCAATGAGAAAATATGTGTTTAGAGTGAGACATGACCCCCACTAGGCACGTATAAAATTATTCCAGTAGAAAAACAGCTCTTTCAAATAAAACAAGTGTTTAAAACATCTCCTTAAATAACGAGTTGTGTTTTTTGAAGTAATTATTTATCAAGGTTTTGTGTAAAGTTGTTTAACGTAAGTCCACTCAGAACAATTTTGCATCTGTTATGTACTTATAACCACATAACGCATCTTTTACTGAAAAATAATTAATTTTTAAGTAAGTCATGGACATTCACAGTATTCCATATAGCATATCTGTCAATGTTGTGGTTCAAAATGCTCAGTCGATTTTGTTGTAGTTTTGTGTAACAATAACATGAATAAAAAATAATATGATTAAGTAGGCAAATTTTAATTTTGTCTCAACAATCATGAAATTATGTATTTTGCTTATTATCAATCTTTTGGTGGTCCAATCTATTTACAAGAAAGGTTTTCAGTGGTGTTTCAAGAATAAGTCTACTTTTAAAGGTTTTTTTACCCAAATGATTAGAGATCACAAAAAGGCTTAATAGAGATATCCTAGTACCACAGATGGTACTGTTTTAGAGTAAGGCTGCATTTTAAAATTAAGATGATTTTTATAACTTCATGGTCATTGATTTTTGGTCCTATGTTTAAAGTAAAATTGTTTTTAAAAGATGCACTTTGTAAACTTGGGAGGATTTTTTATTATTTTCAGTGAATCCAGTTTCCAATTTTCTGTAGTATAGCATTCGAGACAGTTATTTCTCATAATTATGTCTCCACAGAGAGGTGTACTGTATTTTAAGATGACTGGTATGGGTATTAAAACTTTTATTACAATAAATTAGAGAACAATGTTTCAACCTTCTTAGGTCTCTTAGGCCTTCAGGATAACAAAAAGAGTTTTAATACCCATAGCAGCCATCTTGAGATACATTTTTACTTCACTTGGGTTCCTCATCATCATAAGAGAGATACAGTTTTTCTGTTGTTTCATCTTCTTCCAAACCCTTTTCAATCGACTACCATACCTACATATCTTGGTAGATTATCTTGAAACTTGGTAGGGTCATACTTTGATCCAATATAATTTATTTATTTTATTATATTAATATAGGTATTAAGGCGTTTCTTTATATTGGTTTATTTTGTGTTTAAGTTGTTGTATAAGTAAGGCTTATTTAATTTTGCATTTATTTATGTTTGTTTCTTTATTTAGTATTTGAGTGTTTTCTATGGTTGTTTTGTGTTTATTTGACTTGCAGTGTTCGAAAACGTGTGTAGATGATTTTTATGTTCTTTGAATCTGGTTTCCATTTTTCTACTTGTTTCTCCAATATAGAAGTCGTGGCAGTTATCACATTGTATTTTATAAATAATGTTGGTGTGGTGTTTGTCAGAGTAGTTTTTACATAGAATAGACTTCAGTTTTGTTCCTGGTTTTTGAATACTTTTGGTATTAACTGGAATGTCATATTTTGTTACTAGTTTCTGCCAAATGTTGGTTATTTGTCTGCTGATGTCAGGAATATATGGTATACAGCAGTATATGGTTTCGTGGTTTTTTTTATTCGTGAGCTGTATTTACTTTAGTTGGTTGATTTTGCTTTCTGTGTAGGTGTGTGCTTATAATGTTTTCTACGGTTTGTGGAGGAAACTTAGTGATGTTGATGAAGTATTGTTTTATTTTGTCTAATTCATCGTTAATTTTATCTGGTGAGCATAGTTTTATGGCTGTGTTTATTTGGTTTCTTAGTATGTTGAGTTTTTGTTTTGTTTCATGTGCTGAGTCCCAAGGAATGTATAGTCCAGTATGGGTGATTTTTCGGTGGATTTCTGTTTTGAATTGTGTGTCAGTTCTTGTAATTTTGAGGTTAAGAAATGATATTTGATTGCTTTCTTCCTGTTCACATGTGAAGTTAATGTTGGGATGTATAAAGTTAATGTGATTGAAAAAATTAAGTATGTGTTCTGTAGATTTGAATCCCGCAACCGTGTCATCTACATATCTGTACCAGTATAGTGGTGGATGTAATGCTGTGTTAATTGCTTGTGTTTCAACTTGTGTCATAAAAATATTGGCTAGGACTGGTGATACTGGGTTGCCCATGCTTAGGCCATTTGTTTGTATATAGTTTTGGTTGTTGAACATGAAGTTTGTCTTTATCGTGGTGAATTCTATGAGGGTTGCTAACTGGTTACTGGGAATTTCTATAGTTGGGTTAGGGTCTCGGATATAGAGTTCTAAGGCTATCTTGCAGGCTTCAGTGGTTGGAACTTCTGTAAAGAGGGATATAACATCGAAACTGGCCATTAAGGCTTTATGATTAAGTTGATTTAGATTAGACTTGAAATTAAAAGAATCTTTGATGAATGAGCTGGCTGATGTTACATATTTGGAGAATGCCCATGCTATGTATTTACCAAGATTGTAATTAAACGATTCATATGTGGACATTATTGGTCGTAATGGACAATCTGGTTTATGAGGTTTGGGGATGCTGTATATTTGCGGTGTGCATGAGTCGGTTTTACGTAGATAGGAATAAAGTGTTTGTGAAATTGTGTTGGCTTTTTTCATTTGTAGTAGTAATTTGTTCAGTTGTGTCTCGTGTGTCTTTGTTGGATTTGTGTTTATTTGTTTAAATTTGTTCGTGTCTGATAGGATGTTATTCATTTTTTGGATGTATTCATTCGTGTTCATTATGACTATAGCGTTACCTTTATCTGCTTTTAGAATTTTTATGGTTTTGTCTTGTTTTAGGTTTTTAATGGAATTAATGTCTCTTTTTGTAAGGTTGTTTTTTAGTTTTCTGTTTTGTGAAATTATGTTGATGGTTTTGTGAAGAATTCTTTGAAAAAATCGTTTAAGATGTTGTTTTTAGGTGTTTCTGGAAAATATAAATTTTTAATTTTACCTGGGAAGTTTGACTGTTGGATGTCAATAAAATTATCTAAGTTATCTTCTTTTTGTTGGTTGTTTCCTTGTTTTTGTTCTCTGTAGAAATTATCACAAGTCTCCTGCATAGAATTTCTAAACACGTTTTGATTTCTATGGTTGGAATGTTCCTAGGTGCTATTGCAAAGTTGAGTCCTTTGTTAAGTAGATGTATCTCGTCTGTGTTTAATTGTCAGTCAGATCTATTAATTATGAGGTTAGTCGACAGTTTGTTGTTTTGGTGTCTTTTCTGTTGTTTGCATCTTAGTTTTCTAGTTTTTTGTTGTGGCAGATCTTTTTGTCTCTGCCATTCTTAGTATTGATTTGGTTTATGTTTTGTTGTATAAGTCCGTAAATCTCTGGTTTAATGCAGCATGCCAGCTGATGGTCTGGGTTCCTTTTTTGTTTTTGTAAGTCATGTAGTTCTTTGTATTTTGTTTTCAACATGGCTTTAAATTGTTTTTTCTGTATTAAATTTTGAATAATGTTTGTGTATTTATTAAATTTTTTTGAAAGTTTTACCTTTACAAAATTAGGGGTTAGTTGTTCTTTTCTACATTGTTGAATAAAATTGTAGAAACAACTGACTTACTGTTAACCTTCTCTAGATTTATAGAAGAATAGCCACCTTCCTTACTGAATTGTGTAAGTTTTACCTGTTTCTAATTTTGGCATTTCCAAAATGGACATAGGTTATTTTGTTCATCATTTAGAATAACAAACTTTAACCAGAATCTGACTGCAAAAGTTTTTATCCCTATTTATTTTAGTGCCAGATAAATACTGTTACAGTCACACAAAGTTTATCAGAATAATTTATACATCTTGAAAAAACATATACATTTTATTGGTGAATAAATCCAAATTATGCACACTTTTCAAAATAGAACTTATTTCTTTAAAAAATTAATTTATGCCACATTATGCATGTTATCTGAATTTTTAATTAACTTTTCTGTTTGTACAGAATGTATTAAAATAACATTAGAAAGTAATTATGTAAAAGTATATTGAACATCACTAACAGCACACTTTATCACTTTACCGGTCTTAGTTTTATTATTGTTCAAATCTGAGTGTTTTGTTAAATAAACTTGTGGATCAGTGTGAAACACTGTAAAGTATATTTAGTTGTAATACCATATAGTCTTGTGATCAAAGTAGTGAAACTGTTCACATTGCTAACAAATATATACAGAAATACATGAAAATTGTTCAAAATTTAAGTATACTTATGATATTTAGATGGTTATTTGTAACTTTTAATTTGGTTTATGTATTTGATTTAGTGACAGTTCATGGTGAAGAAGAGTAAATATCATATACAGTGTACAGGGATAAAATATCATATACAGTGTACAGGGATAAAATATCATATACAGTGTACAGGGATAAAATATCATATACAGTGTACAGGGATAAAATATCATATACAGTGTGCAGGGATAAAATATCATATACAGTGTGCAGGGATAAAATATCATATACAGTGTGCAGGGATAAAATATCACATACAGTGTACAGGGATAAAATATCATATACAGTGTACAGGGATACTGAAAAGGAAAACTTGTAAATATACATTTCAGAGGCTCTAAAGGCAATGCAAGCACAATATGCAAACAGTGCCATGGATATAGTATTTTAAGTCTTTTCATAAACATTAACATGTTAATATGTAACTCATATTGTCATCTTCATTTTTACCATCCTTTCTTGATTAGAAATACTTCTGCAGTGTATTTGATATTTAGCATACAACAGACTTGTACATTTTACTAACAGCTTGCAACATCTTGTGTCAATATGCACAATAAATTCAGAAATATAGTGAACATTCCATCTGTAATATGACATTCGTCCAATAAACCGACCCCATGCATTTTATATTAAGGATATATGTGTGTTTCAACATAATTTTTTATAAACTTGTGTATGAAGGCTACTAATAAAATAAATTTTAAAATATGGAATTTTATTTTGAGATAAAATCATGTTACAATTAATAGTAAAACATCTCTTGTTAATGCAGTCAATTTATGTAGAGATATTACATAAATTTGCTTCAGTACTGCACGTTATATATTTTAAAATTGTCAAAGATTACTAAAAATGTGTATAAAAACTACCATAAAAAGATATTTCCACTGTAAAACTAGAATGTAAAGCTCTTTTTTTCTGTTACAGTATGGAATGAAGTCAATCATTTTGATTTAAAATTAACTTGTGTTTCCTAATGATTTGGCTTGAGAAGTAGTTCGTGTTTGCTAATTCATGGAAACTAGTGTATCTAGACCACAACTGTCTTGATCAACAGTCATTGGTATCCTACTTCTGACAACAACAACAAAAAAATGGTGGAAGCTAAGATAAGGCTTAACATTTATTTAGATCATGGACAAATTAAGAAGAATATGGAAAATTCGTCTTCAGTTCCTATGATTTGAATTTTATTATGACTTCCTCTCCCTCAGTACAAAAATATTTGACCGTAGTATTTCTAATTACTCAAAACTACGTTGCAGAAATATCTTTGCTCCGTGTGACAGCAGCAGAGTCACCTAAAAGCTGGACCTGAACCAGACGTAGAATGATATTTATAACTATGGAAAATAATGAATTTTGTAAATAAGAAATAATTCACTTTCAGACAGAAAGATATTTATACTCTAAAGATTTGATTTGAAGAATAGAACTTAATGTTTCACCTAAGAGTTCTAAAAACCTCTGACATGAAATGATGAGTTTAATAGTATTATCAGTTGGTTGTCATTAGTGTTAAGGTAGTTTATCAAACATTTTTTATTTATGTCAACCTTTTTCTGTATGTTAATATTCTTTTTGTAAAATAGTAAATACTGTTCTGAAATATTGTATATAGAAATACATCGCACTCAAAGTGATTATGAAAATAGTTTGACTTTGAAGATGTACATGTTAAAGTTTGTCAACTACTATTCATCAGTTTTTTACATTGCATTTTTTAAAGGAAGGTGAGTAATTTGTGTTAAAATATGAAATGAAGTTGTTTACAAAAAAGAAACAGTGAACTCAAAATAAATGGTACTAAAAGACAGCTGATAATACATAGTTATAAAAACTAATCTTTCAAGTTGTTTTGTAGACTAACTTATTACTGTTCATAGAAGTGTTTAAAAATCACATGTAACATGATTTTTGAAACATTTTAATGTCTGCATGTGTAGGTTGAAGTAGATTAAGTTGTTGAAGCTAAACTGTTGTATTTACCTTTATGTGTTCATTTTTTTCTACTTTTGTTGGTTTTTAGTTTTTAATACAAAGATATTATTACAATTCATATGTAAGAAAAATGTTTTAAGCAATAAAAACAAACTTGTAACACCATAATAAAGGGTATTCCCTTTCAAATTCAGATTATAGGTAACTAATCAAATATTGAAGCACATTATTTTTTGTTCATTAAAAATAAACTTAGCATTATGAGGGCCCTTTATTTATAAATATTGCAGATAAAATTAATGTTTTAGCTGAATAATATAATTTATTGATGTACCAGTCTAAATATAACAAGTTTTCATTTTAAATAAAAAATAAAGTTTGTACATGTTCTGTATGTGTCATGAAATTTGTGGAGAGTCAAGAAAAAATGTTTTATAGAACTTGAAAAATCAGACAATTTTCATGAATTTCAAATGGAGGACAAGCTTCTTTCAGAAAGTGCATGTTGTATAATTATAGCATAAGATCATGTGATATTTCCTGAAGTCTGAATGTTATTCTTAACACTCAGTGTTTTGTAGTTATGTAGCAGTGGGTAGTTCAGACTGTGGTAGTGTGGAAATTAGTTTCTTATAGATGTTTAGTTGTTGTTATTCTTTTAATTGTGATTGTAAAATAGAATGTGAAATGATTTTGTGTTGTTTTCCAAGTTATTCAATGAGCTGATTAAAACATGTTACTTTTATATAGTTGACATATTGTGTAACAATGCTTATTTCACAAATTATAATTAACCAGCCACTTTACAGTTTTGGCCAAAGTTAGTCCCAGCCCTTAGATGGTAATCAGTTGTTTAGATGAAACATTTTCCTTAATGGCACATACGTACTTGGTGAACTGTGCTGATTGACACTTAAGGTCTAGTGCAGCATAACAGAAAATGCTGGAAATGAATTTTCAGATGATCCCTTAACCTCTAAACAATGTATTGGTTAGCACGTAATATCTAGGTGAGAAAACAAACTTACATGCTATTTTGACAAAGCTAAAATGTTTTTTTCTATTGATTGTGTTCACAGTGAATTAAATGGTCATGGAAAATTTAATAATAACTTATTGAAATGCCATAGAATTCTTTATTTTTTCAAAATGTCCTAAACTTGTACTTCTTCCCCCAATGACACAGCAGTATGCCTGCAAACTTACATTGCTAGAAACTAGGTTTTGATACTGGTGGTGGGCAGAGCACAGATACCCCATTGTGTATTTTGATACTGGTGGTGGGCAGAACACAGATAACCCATTATGTATTTTGATACTGGTGGTGGGCAGAGCACAGATAGCCCATTGTGTATTTTGATACTGGTGGTGGGCAGAGCACAGATAACCCATTGTGTATTTTGATACTGGTGGTGGGCAGAGCACAGATAACCCAATGTGTAGCTTTGGGCTTAATTTCCCACAAACTCGTGATTTTACTTTTGAAATTTTGAGAGATATAAAAATGAAAAAGGACAATCAAGTAATTGTCAATAGTTCATCAATACAGAATTGACTCTTTTATTTTTAAGTTATATGTGAAGACAGCTGTTTATGTTAAAATTTATCTTTTGATGCAACAGGTTTGTTGGGTATCCAGGACATTACAATTCATTGTTTGGATATCAACAAGAGGAAGTATGTATAACATTGTCAGTTTTTTTGTTATATAAAAGTTCAGCTGTTAAAATGTTCTTTAAAATGTTTTTTTTTTTTGTACACAGTTTATTCATAGTACTGTAGAATAATTCCAAAACATACTTAACATCTGTTGACACTGTAGCTATTTCTCAATCTCCAGTGTCATTAGCTGCCCGGTTCAGTGGTTCTTTGAAGACATTGTGTCAGTATGTGGAATACTTCTGTTACTCTCCTATCTTGTTGGTTACATGATCTGGCCAATTTCTCTTCTGATGGTGTCCCAGTACTTCCTGTAGATTTGTTTACCACATCTGCTAGGCTTTTACCAGAAATGAGTATTTTCCTCAATCATATACTCTTTTATTTTTTCAGGGTCCCTTTATTTTCATGGTATCTCATTCTGGGGTGAGTGCTTCTGAGGCAAGTATGTTTTCTCTTTTTGACTTCATACTAGCAACTACTTTCACTATAATTACTACCACCAGTATGCAACAGGTTCTGTCAAAATGAGGTGCCCTGTAAGATCATTTAGGCACCTACCAGATGATATTATCTTATTGTGGATTGCCACTCATGGACATTCATGAATACAGCTAAAAAGGATCTTGCTAATCTTCAAATTGAATAAATTGTGATTGATTTGCTTTGAAAAAAATGTAGGGAACTTGATTCCCCTATTGCACAGTTTCCAGAGCTCTGTTTTTCAGGTCTCCCCAGTGCATTTTAGCACACCAGGCTGTATTAGTGAAGCTTGAGAATCTGTGGCAGACAAGAGGCTTTTCAACCAAAGTTTTTGAGTGTGTTCAATCATTCTTTGAGAAGAGGGCATAGTCAGGGGTCCTCCTTTTTGGGTTCCTGGATGTTTTTTTTTATATTTCAGTAAGAGTGGCTCCAGCCTTCCTGGGAGCCTACTCATAATTTTGGTTCATATTTTGCATACAGTTATCTAGTTGGGGAGTGCAAAACCCTTCTATTTGATCAGTACCAGTTTCAGTTATCATTCATGGAAGTTGGTTCACTATATCGTAATTCTAAAACCAAAGCAGTTCCATCCTAAGTCCTTGGTGGAGTGTAGGTTCCATATAATTCCAGGGTTAAGTAGAATACACCTTACCTACATGGTTAGGGACTGAGAATGAATGTTCATAATTCCAAACCAGATGAATTCTGTTCCTTTGTTGAGTATGGCATATGGGATCCCATCATTCCAAGCCTCAGGTGTTACCTTTTGGACTCGTTCAGGTGGAGAAGAGAATCTGTCCACTTAAGTGTTGCTTACTTTCTTGTTGTTATTCTGATGGTGCCAAATTCAACATTTTGTGGTTACAGTATATATATAATATTGTGGTCTTATAGCCATAGCCAGCAACATAGGATATAGGTACTACAACCCCTTAATTCCAACCTGAGTCATAGAATCTTGGCTGTCTGGTCAGAGATAGCCTACCTGATGATTACTCATATTCTGTTCTGCCTTTGATATAGGAACTAAGCTCCTAGTGAAGAGCATATGTGTTTGGGAGGTGGGGTGTAGTTTCCGCACTCTTGTACCATTTTTTCTCTTGGTACATTCCTGTTCAGTACAAGTGCTTTCTGTATGGATCATGCCTACACTTTTATCAATGTGAGATTCTAGCTATAGTGTTGGTGGATCGTAAGTATTATTGGAAACCATTTTCATTATAAGAAAAATGTTAACTTCAGATAACTTTACAAAATAAGGATTTTAGAGACTTCTAATTTTTCAGTAATCTTGTAATTTGTAAGAAACTAAATCTGGAATGTAATTACCACTTTTCTGTTCTTTATGTCATAATAAATAACATGTTGCTGTTTACTTTATTTGTAGTTTTATTACTTATAAAATCCTAGTTTTTTATTTACTTTTGCACTTCTAAAATAATTAAGACAACTTGTCATTTTCATTTATATCTCCTGGTAATATTGAAACATGAATGTTGTAAAATGTCTTTGAAGTTGATATAGTCATGTGAAGATTGTATGCAAAATGGTGTCAGTTGGCCAAAATGGCCATCAACTTAATTAACTTCTAAATACATAAGGATATTATGATTTCAGAATTTAAATAATAAGTTAAAAAGTAACTGAATCATTGAAGGGAATATTTTACTAATAATTGTGTTGTTTGTTCTTAGTTTAAAATTTGATTTTATACTGTATTTATAAAACTAAATATGTTCTATAATTAAGGACTTTAGTGATTTTCTTTTCCAATGTTCTTTTTTTTGAGTTGTCTCTTAGACGTATTCATAAGAATTTTTGGCTTTTGAAATTTTCTCCCAGGAAATTATAAATATCCAACATTGTCACTATGTTGTAGAAATGACACTAAACATAAAGCATTGTAAAACTATCTCCAATTTGCACATCTCAAACAGTGTTGCTACGACCTGTGTTTAGGTCTGAGTATTATTAGGACACCTGCATTGTTTTATTGCTACTAACAGTAGTAGAGATCTGGGCTTAAATAAGATCCAAGGTCAGTAATTATTATTTATACACACACAAATGTAGATTAGATTAGAAAGTAACCTACCTAAATTACTTGTTCTAATAAGCTACATTTTAATACATGTACATAAGCTCCCACATGACCTGCACTGTTTGAGGTAATCTACTTAACACAGACAACAATAACCTACTTTATCAATATGTATATGTTCAATCTGAAACCTGGTTAGACAATGTTTTGTTCAATAACATAATAGTAATCAACCAAATAACTATAAGAAGTCCTCTATTTACACTGGTATTTGGGACCTGTAGTCATGGTAACAAAACATGAAATCTTGATTTTTATTCAAAGTACACTTCCTCTTGGAAAAAATAGCATTATTAACCCTTTCTCCATAGACATATTTTTCTGTGCATCTAACTCAAGGTTTTAGTGAGTTACATATAAAAGTTGATTAAACTATTTTAATTTTAAGATATATTAATAAATATACATAGCTCATAATCCATATTTTAATAGTATGCAAGTTTAAAGATTTTACTTTCAGAAAGCAATATTTAAAATAGAAAAACTAGAATTTTCTTGTGTAAGAATTTCAACATTTTCTCTCACAGCCTTTTCTTCTTTAATTTATTTACCACCTCTCCTAGAAGTAAAAAATAAAATTTAATGTAAATCACTTATTATGATATAATTTCGCTTAGGCATACTATAATTTTTCATAGCGTTTAATATTACTTGGTTCCAGAGACATGAAATCAAATCCATCTTGCCACACCCACCTGTGACGTCCTCTTTATTAGAAATTACCAAAAAGTGTTTGAGCCACTCAATACGGTGTTACTTAAAAACCAATAGAAAGCCATGGTTTTCATCTGTTAAGTGATTTATCGTATTGCAATATTTCCTGTAAATATAATTCCATATTTTACTTTCAATTCAACCTTAATTGCCATGGGAAATGCAATGTGTAAAATAGGAATCTCTTTAGTTTAGTTAGGTTGGATTAAGTAAAATAATTAACACTGTTACTACTACTAATAATAGGCCTGGCATGGCCAGGTGGGTTAAAGCGTTCGACTCGTAATCTGAGGGTTGCGAGTTTGAATCCCTGTCACACCAAACATGCTCGCCCTTTCAACTGTTGGGACGTTATAATGTGACGGTCAATCCCACTATTCGTTTGTAAAAAAGTAGTCCAAGAGCTGGCAGTGGATGATGATGACTAGCTGCCTTCCCTCTTGTCTTGCTCTGCTAAATTAGGAACAGCTAGTGCAGATAGCCCTTGTATAGCTTTGCATGAAATTCTAAACAAAAATAAACATAAAAAAGGTAGTATTGTGATGCAAAGAACTGAAATAATACTGTAAACAAAATTTTAAAAAATACCAAAAACACACAAACAAACAAAAACTATTAATAATATTTTTAAAAATGTTCATGAGTAGCTCATGCATAATGGAATTCAAAAGCATAACAAGAGCTACATATTTGTCACATGATTTACCACTTATTAAGGCATGAATAGTAATTAGTCAGGGGTTACAAAGGCACTAAAACAATAAAATTTAACAATGTATGTACATTCACATACTATTATGATCATAAAACTATTTAGTATAAATATAAGTAGTTTAATATCACAATTTAAAGTCATTCCAGACAGTCATTCTTCACTGCTTCAGGGGTTACACCAGCAACAAGGATTTAGGTTTAGATATTACAGAAAAAGGTTTGGAATTTTTGAGACTAAGAAAAGTATTTTTAAGCTAAACATGGAAATCAACATTCAGACTAGCAAAGAGAAATTCTCTTTATTTATCTATACATATGTAAGTATTCATAGATACATTTTTAGTAAAAAATACTCCATTAAAAATATCTTTGGTGTGCAAAAAACTTGTGTTTACTTAAAGCCTGTCAAAATGACATGAATACGTTGTAATACTATAACAAGCAAATTATATCTCATATAATTATAACACACACTATGTTGTTTGTAAGTCTGTCTATGAGATTTGCATGCAACTTCCTCCTTCCAATCCTTATGGAAACAAGATGGCCAAAGAAGGTTCATTCCAAGACAACTGGTAGCAAGTCAAGTCTTGAATATAAGACCTTTTAGTCCATATATGGAACAGGCACAGCTGTGACAGCACGAAAGTACGTGGACTTGGCTGAGGTGTCAGTGAGCTCATTCCCACAAGTACTGTCATGGCCACTTATCCAAACAAAACTGTATGTTAGTGGAAGATGAAAAAAATGGGCCAGTTGTTGCTGTTTAATATTGACAAGAACAGGATGGAATTTAATGTGATTCCAGAGCTAGAATCACTGCAAATAAATAGTACAATCATTGTACTATTGTACTATGTCATCCAGGGCAAGGTAAATGGCATACAACTTGGCAGCAAATAACAGAGCCAACACAAGGTCACAATAAACTCTGGGACAGTCCACAGAGTTGCCTGATTTTTGAACCATTTGTGTAAATCAGAATAGAAGAACGGTTCAAAACATGGTCAGCAAATAGAAGACAGTACCTTCCAACCAGGAGTATCTACCATCCTCAGATGACTCAAAGAAAGGTCACAGGTGTGGATGGTAATAAGCCATGGTGGGATAATGCTAATCAGTGGAGATAGTAATATCATCCAATGAAATGCCCAATTCAACCAACTGTCCCTGCATACAAAAGCCAAAAGGAAAAATGACAGACCATCTATTCAGAAAGAGCAAATGGTGGAGGTTAAGAAGAGGTTTGTAGGATTTGGTGTACAAGCTTTGGACTGAATAAGTGAGAAAACCCCCATGCAGAGCCAAAGCCCCAGATGGTGAATGGGGTACAGCATCTTCATAGGTGAGGTCCTGGCAGAATCATAAACTCATAGGCCAATTTGGATCAAATGCAAGCACTTTGAGCACAGAACATTGATCCACTCGCTTAGAGGTGGAAGAGAGGACACAAAAGATATTTAGTGCCCTTGTACACTTGACACATAGCTGTTTGATGTGATGAATGAAAGAAAGCTTATGATGAAAAATAAACCCCAAGAATTTTGCCTTAAGGACCATGGGAAGAACAACATCAGAGGGAGTTCAAGATCGAAGAAGACAGAAACAAGGTGTTCTCTCATTGTTGAAGTCTTCTGTGATCGTCAGTGTTTCAAGTCGAATCAGGTGGTCCAAGATGGTTCGTTGGTTCGTTGGTTGATTTAATGTTTTATGGCACAAAGCAGCTAGACTATCTGTGCCAAATGTCTGGTAAAAAATAAATTAAATTAAATTAAATACATAAAAGGAAATGAAGGTAAAACCAAAACAGCAATTAAAAACATAAAATGGCATAAAACCAATGTTGACATCCAGTCTACAAAGTTGTAAAGGGCTTTCTGTAGCATAATGCTAATGATCATAACCTGCCAGGAAGACCAACAGGTAAGTAACAGAACCACCACCCGTCACTTGAAGTTGGTCTTTCCAGTTCTGGTTCTGAGTTATGTGTCATTATGGCCAGTACCAAAAGGTAAAGTTATAAAAGTGTTAAAAGACATCTGTATAAATTGGAATGGAAAGATTGTTCTAAAGATGTTAAGTAAATAAAAGACGGTACTTCTAATCGGGAGTATCTGCCTTTTTCAGATGACTTAAAGAAAGGTCACATTTGGGGACTGTAATAAGCCACGGTGGGATGGGCTGACCTATGAATTCTGTAATGTTATCCAAGGACAGACCCAATTCATCCAATTGCGCCTGGATGCGACGGCCAAAAGGAGCAATGGCAGATCATGTGCTCTGAAAAAGTATGGCCCACTGAGGAAGGAAAACACATCCCACATTTTCAGTCAATGCAGCATTTTTTATTTAATTTGTTTTCGAGTTATAACAAACTAACACATGCATCATTTCTATGATTACTGATATACCATTTCTGCCTTTACTTATGCATCGTTAGTAAAAGAAAATGGTATAACTTGCATAAGTGTCAAGGTTTCCCCATTTAAACCCATACAGTTCCCCTGAAGTATATAAACAAGCTTTTGATACATATGAATATCATAGGTCCCAAAATAAGACACTGATAAACTTAAATTATAATGGTTATTCTAAACAGAATAACAGAATACATTATCAAATAATGTATACTTTATACCATACTCTTCTTACTAAATTAAATTTTTATTCACCTCTGAAACTCTTCCAACTAATACTACAAAAACTAATACAATAATTAAGTTTTATGCAGAATGATACAAAAATATTAAAATGATTAATATCAACAGTATAAATATTTAATACTAAATACTAAGCTATTTGTTAGACCTCGGGCATGAAGCAAGAACATCATAATTCGTGGTTTAATTACAAGTACTAAACTAACAAAATTCAAATCATTAAACTACAGAAAAATGGTCGTGTAAATATTATAGACAATATATGTTGGTCTTGGAGGGTATATTTATTCCATAAATTGTTTTGGGTGAATCTAAGATTAACTGATTATTTACGAGACACTATTATCAGTACTATACAGTTAAACTACTTTGCTTGAAACTTAAAGTTATTAGGATACCAAACTATTCCACAATATTAAATGGGTGTTATAATGAAAGATTTTGTTACTTGTCTTTGCACAATTGCCTTTTATAAGTTTGGAACTTCTGAGTCAAAAGTATGAAACTACTATCATGATAAAGTATCCAATTCATTGTATTTGTATCTATCACACTTCACAGCTCGTCAAATCACCATGCCACTGTATTACTATTAATATTACGTATTAACGTTATTCATTTACTCATATTATTGTTAGTATAGTATTCTTCACCAACCTAATTCAAATTCTCTCAAGTTTTACTCTCACTTGGTGGCCTGGCATGGCCAGGTGAGTTTAGGCATTTCGAATCGTAATCTGAGGGTCGCGGTATCGAATCCCCGTCGCACCATGCTCGCCCTTTCAGCCGTGGGAGCGTTATAAGGTTACGGTCAATCTCACTATTCGTTGGTAAAAGAGAAGCCCACGTCTTACTGAATCACTATGTCAAGTTTGGTGCTCTTTTATCAATAAATGTGGAAAAGTTTAATGAACAGATGCGCACATATAGTGAAGTTTATTTAAATAGAAGATGAAGGTTCCAACTCGCCCCTCAAGTCATCGTACGTCACTCTGTCAAGTTTTATGTTGATTGGTCGCGAAATGAGGAAACGTGGAAGTAAAAGTTATTCAATGAGAGTTATTATCGTTTATTGATAAAACAATGTATTACGTAGCAATAATTAAAAAGTAATGCTAAGATATGAAAATATCATACACATGTATGAAACATAGTTACTACATAACAAGTTAATGAACGATAGCAAGTAAAATAGTAAGATTTTGTGAAATAAAAATCTCAGGTAAAATAAGTTGCTAGAGCTTGATGTTTTTCCATGTTTCCTGAAGGAATAAAACTATATGTTTGAGTATTGATGGAATCAGACACAGGATTCCAGTTGAAACGCTCTCCAAATGTAAACAAGGCAGTTAACTTACCACTCCAGCACCTGAACAACATTGGTATCTTCCTGAAGATAAGAAATATGAGTTTCAATGATGTGGGACCTTTCTTTCTTCATTCATTATATAAAGACATTTCATTATTCCTGAAGACGATCAGAGTATTAATACATTCATACAAGGAATTACATGTTATGAAACTGAACCAGCAGAAGTTTTTTTTATCACCAAAGCTTTTTCAAGATCAAAAAGAGCGTGAAGATGATTTCATTGGCTGCATTGATGAAACTTTAGTGTTTCGAACGGAATTTACTGATCGTGGATATTTAATGACGATTCACGGCTCAAAGAAAAGTTTGATGGAAATTTTACCAAAAGTGAAACCAAAGGCTGACAAACAATTTATAAATCTTGGATGGAAGGTGTCCATGTGTTTTAAAAAGTATTACAAGTTTGTAAAGGCATTATATAATTGCATTCTGTTTCAATCTGTGTCAAAACTAGGATACACCATCACGTGTTCTTCTGAGTGGCGCAATAAATCAACTAAAAATCTCACTACCCAATGGTTACTTCACAGACAACGCATCATCCGGGAAGAATAACCAAGGCCAAACATGACTACAATTAAAAATGCAGTTCATCGTATTATAAAGAGATTGAAATTTTGGAAAACATAAGAAGTCTATTTTTAATTTGAAATAAACTTAGTAGTTACTACTTTCAACTTTACATGTACTAATATTAACCGAATTTATAGTTTTTGCTGATGTTATTTTAGAACAGTACAATCTCCATAACTGCTTCCTTGAAGTTCATAGCTTTATGCGGAAAATTTATTTTGATGTTAAAATCACTAATTGAATAAACGTTTAAAAAACAAAATTATGTAAAATTTAAATAAAGAGACAGTTACGTAATTCTGCTATTCCTCATTCTATGTTGATATAATGTCTTTTTGTATCTGTAGCTCAAATAAAGATTCTTTTGAAAAGACACACGTGTATGTGTGTTTCTTATAGTAAAGCCACATCAAGCTATCTGCTGAGCCCACCCAGGGGAATCGAACCCTTGTCTTTTTCAGTAACATAGTGACGTACTGAAAAGGTATGTTTTAATAGATCATTCAGTTTTAGATTGTGAAAGTATGATTTATAATAAGTACAATAATACACATTGAAACTTACACAGATTATGTATTTTCATTTGATCTACAGTATCGCCTTACAAATAGTAATAGTAACGATCTTACATGGAAACACCACAGTTTAGTGGGTACGTTTATTTAAATTATTTCTTAGTTATTCTTGGCGTTAGAAATTACTTTTCTGTCGTATCAAATGTACACATTATATGCTTTTTATCAGCATAGCACATTTAAATGCCTACTAAACAGTCACATCAAATACAAATATAAAGTCAAAGTGTTATTTAAGAGATGATTGGAGATTCTAGTTTCAGTTAAGTGAAACGTTAAAGCCATGAAATGTTAGCAGGTACTCTGTTTCCTTATGTTAAAAATACTGCTTCCAAAGTCGAAGCACACTATGGAAATAAAACCTTCGTATTTAAATAATCAATAACTATTTTTGAGGTAAATTCTTTCTGACACAAATTTTTGGTTTATATTCACAGTAATATTTACTTTATGAAATGTAATTACATTATTATTTTGAAATGTTATCCTGCTATTCCTCATTCTATGTTGATGTAAAATAGTTGAGAGTTCTAGATTATGAGCTGTCTGAGAAATATAAGATCAGAAAGTAAATATCGTTATCTTCCACGGTTTATGAGCCCTGTTCCTGGTTACCTATTTATAATAGATTTTGAGGAATTCAAAACTTTGTTGGTACGTTGACCGTTTAATATGAACTGAAGCAAAATTTCCAAGAATGGATTCAATTGCGTTTCACTTTTATCTTTTGTTTTATATTTAAGCATAAAGGTCTATCTGTGTGCTCTGCTCACCACAGATATCAAAACCAGGCTTCTAGCGGTGTAAATACGCAGCACAACTATGTGTCGATAGTGGTCTTTATCTTTCATCTGTTATACCTATTTTCATTGGTGCTGGTCCTGTTTGATGTTTCTAGCTCATAAAAGAAGACTTTCTTCCAACAAAATTGTTAACCATTGGTCCTGTGAGTAGTTAGTTGATTTGTTTGTTGTTAAGCAGAAACATACATACACAGGAGACTGTGTAGGATCTATGAACAGACATTTAGAACAACTTTTTCATTTGTAAATAATAGATAAATACTACACCAGAGCGTTAAAACATGTAGATACAAAAGTGGACAAAACAGTTTAAAAATGGAGAACGTTATTGTACGTCAGTCAAATGAATTCTGTGAACAAAAAATATAAATATTTGTTTAATGTGTTGACCACTGTAATTATTGAGCATATGAAACCCTTTTTTACAACGAGACTTTTAAAACCTCATGGTTTTTCGTGATGTCTACCAATTTACTCTAAAAAGAGGCATATTTTCAACGTTAAACCTAAGTTTCAGTTGAATAATTTCGAAACTTTCGTCGGGACAAATTTATTTAAGAAATAGTTTTGTTTAAATGAAAGTTAGTTTATTCATGAGTATTGATTTTGATATTCAGTGAAAGATTAATCTTACCGTTTATTAGGTAACTATAGTTGTTAAGTATTTCGTAGTATTATTGTATTGTGTTTAAAGTTTTTATGGACACAAGCCATTTCCCACATCTTTGGTAACGTCTTGGGCTCCACATTGACCACTAATAAAAACTAGTTATGTACAACATGTCAGCCAAAGAGTTCGAAACACTGTCAAGAATCGACCTTAAAGAAGAGAATGATTTCTTGAAACATATATGTGAAATCCGAAGAATCTTTAATGACAAAGTAAAAATTATAAAATATAATCTGTATTAATAATGTAATGATATAAAACAATCTATATTAATGACAAATAATTAAATTTACTTTTAAAGGTGTGTGTGTATTTTTCTTATAGCAAAGCCGGGCTATCTGCTGTGTCCATCCAGGGGAATCGATCCCCTTATTTTAGTGTTGTAAATTCGTAGACTTACAGCTGTCCTAGCTTGGGATTACTGTTAAATTTGCGAATAAAAGATTTTTTTCCCAAAAGTATTATGTGTAAACAAATATTCAACTTTTAAAGAACCTACATTAGAATATCTTACACAAGCGATTTATATTAATTCATTCTAATTTAAAAAAGTTGTATATTTTGTACACATTAGAAGATCGAATGTTCGAGCCACGATATGTCGCTGAACACGATTTGTACCTTCAGCTATGGGGGCGATATAAGAGTTGAATCAATTCTCTTATTTGATTAAGAGTAGACAGGTGAAAACTGATTTCGTTCTTTTTGGTCAGCAGCTCTAAATTAGATGTGAATATATCTGAACCTTAATGGTCTTTGGCGTGGCCGTGAAACCTATAAACCACATTAGGTACCTTCTAGGCTGAAAATAGGTATTGGTAAAGGAAAGATATGGATTATCAAGGGACACCAGGACCATCAAGGAAGATACACGTAAGAAGTATCTTCGAAGATAATCGTGACACAAACATAAGGCTTATTTACTTCATTTAGAGTTGAAACAACATGATTTGGCGTGAACTGGCGTGTATTTTAGAATGGTTTTCATTTCGTTTTAATGATTATGCTACACAAATCACGGGTAAAGGGAAGCAGTATTTAAACATTTGAAATCTTACAATTTTTCATTATTTTATCATCCCTGACTGACCATTCAGAAAAGACTGAGAAAATGTTTGACAATGTAAAATTTATTGTATCCTAGAATAATTGTCAAAAAAAGTGAAGATAAATTACCTCTGATGAGCAAACACAGTCTGCTTTAAAGAAATGTTTGCTGTTAGATCTCATATGGTGTCCTTTAAATGTCAAATTACCAAGCTTCTTTTGTATATTATTCACAACAGATGAGACCTATATATTTCAACATATTAAATATTTCCTGTTTTTGTCTGTTACACCAGAAATGTAGGATAAAATGAGTGATTGTCTAGTATCAAATACTTGGAAAATTGAAGTAATAATGAGTGGGTTTAATTTCAACACTTACATATATATATATTACTTCTTGTGACTTGTGTGTTATTAAGGACCCTATAACCAGCGAAGTGATGGATTCAGAAGTACGTTGGTGGATATATTACTTTAAGAAGCCAATACGGACTTCACTGGTACATCTATGGATTAAAAAAAGAAAACATTGGTATTCAGAATCGCTTAAAATATTAATGAAATAAAAATTTATATTCTTTTCACAAAACATGTAGAGATAATAGCAGTAAGTAGAAAGTTATAGAAATGGTTTACCTTCCTGGAGACTAGTACATTGAACGACATTTGTTTCCATTTCTGTGTATTTTCATCAGGTTGAGATATATTGTTATTTGCCGTTGACATCCATGAATAGCAGCTTAATGTGGCTTTTAAGGATTCAACGGCAGCAATAGATTATCGTTTTAACAAAGAAATCATATAATATGATTAAAGTATTACTTAAGGAAGACAATATAGAAACAGATTTTAAACATAAGTCCACTGATAACAAAATGATTAGTTAGAACCCATGATCGTTACACAGAGATGTGGCATTACCCGGATAAAAGAATGACAAATTAGAACCCATGATCGTTACACGGAGATGTTGCACTGCGACTCAAGAATAAGGGTAGAACGTGATCGACTGAATGGAAATTATAGAATTGTTCTGTTCAGGAATAAATGTGGCAAGATAAATTTTATTGCCTCCTACAAAATATTTTGTATGGTAATTTTCTATTAAAGGAAAAAATCACGATTAATACATAGTTTTGTTTGAATTTCACGAAAAGCTACTAAGGGGTATCAGGACTAGCCGTTCCTGATTTAGCTGTGAAATACTAGAGAAGGCAGCTACTCATCACCGTCCACCTTCAACTCTTGGGATTCTCTTTTACCGACGGAGAGTAGGATTGACCATCACATTATAACTTTCTCACGGTGAATAGGCGAACATGTGTGGTGGGACAAAGATTCAAACCAGCGAACCGAGCGCCCTAACCACTTGGCTATACCAGGCTGAGAGTTTTGGTGTAGCAGTTTATGTGTAAGTGTTCACCAAAAGCAAACATTTAATAAATCACCCTTTCAGACCCTAGTTTCAAACATTTATAAACTAAACTTTTGTCCAATACCAACGCTTAGGACATCCGAGAACTTCTAAGAAGTAATTCACTCATAGGGTTTCAGCATTGTTACTGTAATGAGGTAAACTCAACGTTAGTTTCTGAGAGGTTCATGAAATATCGTCCTGCCAACTAATGTAAGCGGATACCTTAACGCACATATCAGTAAGTCGCCTAATTACAAGAAACCTGAACTATATGTTTGATTACTTGTCGAAAAATTTAAGAGCAACTTAAATGTCTTGTAATCCAAGCTATTTACAAAATTAATTAAAAAAAAGCACAGACATTGATGGAAACTTGGACAAATTATTTGTTATACATTGCGGTGCATCTGAAGGTATTCAGTAACTACAATGGCAATACCGTAGGATTTATTGGTCTATTACATTATTCTAAACCCTTGTTTAACAGAAAACAGTAACTTCACATAATTTTCTTTGTTTTTGAATTTCACGTAAAGCTACACCAGGGCTATTTGGGTTAGCCGTTCTTAATTTAGCAATGTAAGATTAGAGAGAAGGCAGCTAGTTATCACCACCCACCAACTCTAGGGCTATTCTTTTACCAAAGAATACTAGGATTTACCGTCACGTTATAACACCCCAATGGCTTAAAGGGCGAGCATGTTTGGTGTGACGGGGATTCGAACCAGTGACCGTCAGATTATGAGATCACAGTTTGTTTGTCTTTCATACCAGCGGATCTTTACTTCACCTTTCACAAATGTTACAATACTACCAATTCTCACGGCCTGGCATGGCCAGGTAGGTTAAGGCGTCTGCCTCGTAATCCGAGGGGCGCGGATTCGAATCCCCGTCGCACCCAACATTTTCGCCCTTTCGGTCGTGGGGGTGCTGTAATGTGACAGTCAATCCTACTATTCGTTGGTAAGAGTAGCCCAAGAGTTGGCGGTAGGTGGTGATGACTAGCTTCCTTCCCTCTAGTATTACACTGCTAAATTAGGGACAACTTCTGTGGATAGCCCTCGAGTAGCATTGCGCATAATTAAAACAAAACAAACTAATTTTCACTCTAGAAGCATGGAGCAGAGGGTTAAAACTGTATCTGCTCAGACGAGACAGTTACATAATTCTCCTCAGTTATAACTAAATACTTATCAATTAATAAAAACAAATCCTCATTACTTCATCAGGTCACTATTGTTCCCAGAGACTATGTCATATAGCTGAGTTCGAACTTAAATTTTACACTTCTTTCTCATAAATAACCACATACAGGCAACATGTTTTTAATTCTATTCTTTGTTTAATATTAGTAATATCATGATTTTCATGTTACATTCCTGTATTAATTGTTTTTCTTTAAATTTTAGTTAAACACCAATGATAATAGGGTTAACGTAACAGAAATGTATGTAATCAATACAAATAATAACGCTTTAGTGAAGGAAAAAAACAAATTATTTTTATTTCAAACAGTAGGTAATTACTCATAAACATAGCAAATTAAAGCGATTTTACATCACTCACATTGCATCATTTTGGTTTCTAACTAATTACATAGCGTTTTCTTCAGTGTAACTCGGTGATGATTCATTAGAATTTCGGAAACTAAATCGAACGAAGATGTAACGATAAGCTGCTTTATTTTGTTCTGTTTATAAAATTTCGACTTCTTTAATTTCAGTTCAAGTGCTTTTGGATAAATTTGTATTTATTTCAATAGAGTTAGTCTGTAAATAATCAACTACTGAAATCTAAGATTGAAAACAACGTTGGATTCATTTACTACTGTCCAAAACAAGGACCGGATTAACACTATAATAAACCCAAAGACAATAACAGTTCTGTGAGCCACTTTTACTCACCAGCTCTCCTTTTCTCTGACATTAAAATTTATCCATCACGTTACGGATTTACTGTTATACATTTATTTAAGTTTAATGAACGTAACGTATATTTGTAAATGTGTATTGCGCATGTCCCACCTGTTTCTAAATATGTAGATTTTCGAGCATAAATCAACAATGTATGTAATAATCAGTGATTGACAGTATTGTTGCCTACTGAACTTTCTAGAAACTCTATGAGCTATGAAAGCTATCGCAAAACGCGGGAAAAATAGTATATAGTTTGGACGTTATAGTGAGTACACTACAAGCTTCGTAAGCTATAATGTGATCAACGCTTATTAGTCGTAAAACCACAGAATTGTACCAGGAATATTTAGAGATTTCGAACATTACGATCCATTTAACATAGGTGAATTAACTTCTGACGTTATTATTTCTTAGAGGGCATTAAATATCTTCGTCGGTAAAAGTTACCTTGTAAGTGATGCAAGGACAGCTAAGAATAAAGGGCAAGTTAACTTAAGCAAGGTATAACAACATCAAGTCAGAATTAATTCGCTAATCGTGGATCCGGACCATCGATACAATATTCAATTCTGAACCAAAGAGAGACTAAATTATTTTTGAGTTTGTAAAATTTATATAAATAAATCATTTATTTGTAACAACCATTTTTATAAATTGTAATGTTGTTTGTTTGTTTGGGAATTTCGCACAAAGCTACCCGAGGGCTATCTGTGCTAGCCATCCCTAATTTTGTAATGTAAGACTAGAGGGAAGGCAGCTAGTCTTCACCACCCACCGCCAACTCTTGGGCTACTCTTTTACCAACGAATAGTGGGATTGATCGTATCATTATAACGCCCCCACAGCTGAAAGGGCGAGCATGTTTGGCGCGACAGGGATGCGACCCTCAGATTACGAGTCGCACACCTTAACAAGCTTGGCCATGCCGGGTCTAATGTTTGTATACTAAAAGTTTTTTAAGGTTTTATACTTGATTTATTTTATTGCAGTAAGGCTAAAAAAATGTATTAGTTGATTCAATATTACAAAATCTCTTATGAAAGTAGTCCACAAAGTCCAGGGGAGGTTTATTTTTGAAAGACATCCTTTTTGTTATGTTGTGATAATAATGATAACTCAAAGTAGAAGACTGAGAGTTAACCTCCAGGTTAAAAATGCACATGAACAAATATTAATAAAACAAATTATCTATTAAAATTATTACTTTTAGTGTGTAACAGTCTTCTAATGTGTAGTAAAAATTACCAAATTTTTTGAATATACACTTAATATATTAGAAGTTGCTAGTATGTAAACTAATGAGTACAAATAGTTATGGGTTTGGTCCAATGGGCCTAGGCAGTTTCAGTAAAGTTCATAAACTACTTCAAAAATTATTAACTGAAACATTTACCATGGAACGATAATCATATATTAATATACAATAAAAGTTACAAGTTTAGATTATAATGTTTTTTTAATGAGATTGCTTGACTGTTTTCAGATTATCTATTTATAGTTACCTATACATCCATTAACGTTACCTTGTGCAGTCCATATTATGTGTACAGGTAACTTTTCATGTATCAAAACATATTTCCAACTTCTGCAGTGTTGATTTTGTGATATACTGTCAACAAGATATTAATAATTTTACACATATAGACAGAAGTACTTAATCAGTTTGTTTTGTTTTGTTTCTTTCAGGAAAATCTCTTAGATGAAGAACAGAACTTGAAACAAACAGATTTTGGTATATTATATTTGAATATTATAAATTAGTAAGAAAATAAACATTTTATATTCATTGTAAAAACTTCTAAGTATCAAACATCATTGTACTGTCAGTACAAATATTTAATACTAAGTATTAAGTTATTTGTTAGACCTCAAGCATGAAGCAACAACATCACAATTCATGGTTTAATTACAAGTATTAAACTAACAAAATTCAAATAATAAAACTATAGAAAAATGGCTCTGTAAACATTATACACAATATATGTTATTCATTTACTCAAATTATTATTAATGTAGTATTACTACCACTGGGATTCTTAACCAACCTAATTCAAATTATCTTAAGTCTTACTCTTACTTAGTGGCCTGGCATGGCCAGATGGGTTAAGACCCTCATAATCTGAGGGTCGCGGGTTCGAATCCCCGTAGCACCAAACATTCTCGCCCTTTGAGCCGTTGGGGCGTTATAAGGTTACAGTCAATCTCACTATTCGTTGGTGAAAGATAAGCCCAAGAGTTGGCGGTTGGTGGTGATCATTAGTTGCCTTCCCTCTAGTCTTACACTGCTGAAGTAGGGGAGACGACCGCATAGCACTCGAGTAGCTTAGCGCGAAATTCAAAACAAACAAACTTTTAATTATTACTACATTTTTATCACATTGTTACAACTTCCTTCGCTCATTATTACTAATAACTTACAATATGTACATTTACAACATAAAATTATAATTAAATCTAAGTCTGGATACAAGAGGCCTACATATACATAACAAGTTGGTGTGTCACTTCAGTTTCCAGATAGCTAAATTTGGCTCGAAATCGAATAAGACATCCAATTTCATTCAGTGAAATCAGATTCCGAGTCATAATCTATCTTTTCTTCAAATTTTAAGTGTTAAATATGTCCGCATAATGAAGATATTCTAGTTATAGCAGATTAATAATATATTATTGTGGGGATTTATAAAAAAATTTAATTAACAAGAATCAAATGATTAACGCTAACTACAAATTTCAATGACAACACTTACAAATAAACCTTGTTACTACGCTTTCAATTACTACATTCGTTCGTTCGCTCTAAGTGGGTATTTGGGTATTGATGTGAAATACCCAGAAAGGTCAGGTGCATTAGACCTCTTCCACCTTCCCGAACGTTGATGGCGTTCAGGGTTCGTTAGTTTTTATAGCTTTGGGCTAGAGTATAACATCGTACTCAGGCCCGCTTCAGGGCACAGTCCATGCATGGACACGAAAAGAAATTTTGTTTAATATTTTTTTCTTTTATTTTCATTTCAATATATTTTTTGTATTTTTTAGATATGTTACTTTTCTCCATAGAGAAAACGATACTACTATTAGTAGTAACAATAAAATAAAATTAATAAATATAATAAAAATAAAAGAGAATTATAAAAGAAAATCATGTAACAATAATGGAAAACAATAATTAAGTGTCTAGTGCGTAGTGGCCAGCATGTGTAACATTCCTTAAATACATGTTAAAAGGGGAGAGGTATTTAAGACTATTTACATCATGTATGATATCTGTCGAGATCACACATTAACTTATTCTTATGGCAATTCTTATTGAAATATTTCATAGAATTATGCAAGTCTTTCAGATATTGTGTCTATGTTTGCATACTTGTGGATGAAGTGCTGCGTGGTACTTTATATGCCGAAGTTAATTTTGTATTCGTTGTAGTTTCTGTAAATGTGTGGGTGCTATCCATGCAGGAGATGCATATTCTATTATGGGGCTAATGTATGTTTTGTAGATATTAAGTATGTTGTCTGGTAATGTTCCTTGGTTTTTACCTGAAAGACTTCTTGCATAATTTGCTCTTTTCCAGATTCGTATCAGTATATTTTTAATATGCGGTAACCACGTTAATTTTCTATCGTAAGTTAGACCGAGAAATTTAGCAGAAGTAGCAGTTAGTAAAAGTGAACCATTCATGTATAGCTTTGATGGATCTTTTTCTCAGTTTATTGAGTCTGCTGAACAATATCACTTGGGTTTTCGGAATATTTATTTTAATTCTATATTTCCGGTACTATTCTTCGATGTTATTTAGAACTGGTTGTAGGTTCGTTGCTGCTATTGAAGGAGTGGGGGATTTTTCCAGACTGCTAGATCATCAGCAAACTGTGATGCAAAACCTAAATTTAGGTCTGACAGAGGCATATTACTCACATGCATGATAAATAATATAGGGCTAACAACCCCTCCCTGCGAGACTCCTGTTTCGGGTGAAAAGGACCCTGAGTGGGCCCCATTCATATCTACTTTGCACATTCGGTTATTCAGAGAGTTGGGCAGCCAACGAATAATTTCCTGGGGTAAAGCCATTTCCTGTAACCTACGTCGTAATCCATTATGCCACACTGTGTCAAACGCTTTCTCAATATCGAGAAAGCATGCTACAGTGCATTCATTTTTATTAAAACTGTCAGTAATTGATTCTGTAAGTCGAATCAGGTGGTCTGTAGTTTGGCGGTTTTTCGAAATCCGTTTTGAATTTCGGGTAATTTTGAATTTTCTTCTAAGTATACGGAAAGACGATTACTAATTATCCTCTCTAATATTTTGCCGATACAACTGGTTAGACTAATTGGGCGGTAGTTGTTCGGTTTATTCGCTGGCTTTCCTTCTTTCTGGAACATTAATATTATTGCTTCCTTCTAAGAAGGCCCGGCATGGCCAAGCGTGTTGAGGCGTGCGACTCGTAATCTGAGGGTCGCGAGTTCGCATCCCGGTCGCGCCAAACATGCTCGCCCTTTCAGCCGTGGGGGCGTTATAATGTGACGGTCAATCCCACTATTCGTTGGTAAAAAAGAAGCCCAAGAGTTAGCAGTGGATGATGATGACTAGCTGCCTTCCCTCTAGTCTTACACTACTAAATTAGGGACGGCTAACACAGATAGCCCTCGAGTAGCTTTGTGCGAAATTCAAAAAAGCAAACAAATTTCTTATGGGAAAAATTGATTCGGTTAATGAACTGCCTTCTGGAACGGATAAATTTCGAGAACCGAGGTACCATTGTATTTGTAAATACTTAGCTGTTGTCGTTTATAGTTAAAACAACGGTTTAAACAATGTATTACGTAACAATAATTTAAAAGTAATGCTTTTTTTCACAGTGTCTGTGAAAATTTTGTGAAGGAAGTTGACGTCTTACAATTGTAAGAAAGTGTGTAGATGAAAACAGAAATTTTAAGCCAGAGTGGGCGGAATATTTTACATTCACCGTTAAAGGGGGTAAATCTTTATATATTACCTGCAACGTGTTACTCAGTCATTACAAAGCCAGTAACTTGAAACGCCACTATGAAACAAATCACAAAAACGTATCGTCTGATTATCCACCTAAATCATAATTACAGAAAAAAGAAGTTAACTGTGTTAAAATCATCAATAAATAGCCAGCAGATACTGTTTACAATGTTCAGTAAGGAAGTTGATACAACGACTGAAGCTAGTTTTGTTATATAATGGAATATTTCTCGTACTAAACGCCCATATTCTGATGGTGAATTTGTTATCAAGAATACAGCTGAAGTTGCTGCAGTGTCACATCCAAATAACACCAAACTTCAGTGTTTAATAGCACAACCAGTAGCTTCACGCCACACTACAAAGAGACGTATCTCCCACATCAGTCCCGAAGTTGCACGCAAAATGCAAAATGATTTAAAGAATTCTCTTGCGTTCAGCTTAGCCCTTGACGAATCTACAGGCACACAAGACAACCCACAACTGGCGGTATTTATTCGTTATGTTTCCTCTGATGTAACTGAAAGAAGAGATGTTGGACTTTCTGGCACTAAAAAAAAAACAATTCGTGGTGTTGTCATTAAATATGCGTTTGACAGAGCCTTAACAAATACTGATATTCCACTGGGTAAACTCGTCAGTGTGCAACAGATGTAGCACCTGCGATGGTGGGGAAAAATGAAGGATTACTTGCACTTATGAAAAGTGATCCCAGCTTTACAGAGTTTCTCCCTGTCCACTGTATTATTCATTGTGCACATCTGGCAGTCAGGTTCTTCAAGCATGATGTATAGCTTGATTTATAACCAATACAAACTGAGAAAGACAACAATAAAATGTAAGCATAATATTATTGAATATTTTCATATAGTAACTAAGGAGACGAAATCTTAAAGTAAGAACCGAGCTGTGCGAAGAAAGAACTAAATTTTATAGTGAAAAGTTTCTCACCTTGCATTTCATGGGTAGTTCGACCAGTACAATTTGTAGGTGTAAAGTTTTGTATAAATATTTTAATTGTATATTCACATAAGATCATTCGATAAATCTGAATTAAATTCTTGAAATAAGAAACAAAAGTTGCACATTTTCCAAATATCATTTACGTTACTTTAACTCTGCCAGAGGCTTAGTAATTAGTGTTAGCGAACACTGAGCTGTTTTAGATAGCGTGATTCTGAAAACTTTTAGAAAAAGTGAAGGTTTCTAAGAAAAAATAAAGATTTTTTTACATCAAGTACTGCAGGGGAAAAGTATTCGGATTGTGCTGATACAAACAGTAATTTTTTATGTATTAACTATGGTACCGTTTATTGAAAGAAGTTTTTCTCTTAAACTTCATTTCTTAAAACTATCTACACTGAATTTAAGTGGTGGAAAAGAGAAATAAAGACCTTTAGCTAGAACTGATTTACTCTGATTATTTATGTTACAATTACTTAGGTTAACAGTCAGGTCGCCAGGATGAAACTAGGAATGAACGCTATTAGTCAATCAATTCGGCCTCAAATTTTGAACATGTTCACGTCGAGGAATTTGTCTTCGGTCCACTGGTACCACTTGTTTAGTACACCAGTGTAATCAACGCTGTTAACAAGGATCGTAAGGTAAGTAGAGTACACATTGAACTGTTTCAGTAAGTTTGTGTGTTGGTGTGTAGTGATCTCTAGATGCCTCTCTTCTTTCACTGCTAAATTACGGACGACTAGCGAAGATAATCCTTGGGTAGCTTGGAGCCAAATTTAAAACAAGCCAACAGTCTCTTTAGAGAAATTTGATAAGCTAACGAAAATTTTGGTTTGGTTCTTTAAATTGGAGAAACTTTGGAATAACGTGACGAAGCTTGAATTCTGAAAAAAGCAAATGTCAAGGTTTACTTTGACATTTAAAGTAAAATGTAAAAATAATTATAAATCTTTACGAACAGTTTTACTCAAAATTTATAATTTTGTAACATTTATTCAATGTAAGTCACAAAGAAATATGAAATCCATCCACACTTTCATGTTTGTTTACATGTGACCAGATTCTACAGTAAACAGTTAATATTTTTAATTAATTTTTAACCTCTAATCTCAAAGCCTATGGATGTGTTTGTTAACAAATCTTTATTAATCGATAGACTGAACAACCACCAATGAAGACCGACTTTCAAAGTAGCTGTAGTCAACATCTGAATGTGATTATTTTATGTATACTGTGTGTGTTTGTTTTGAATTTCGCACAAAGCTACCCGAGGGCTATCTGTGCTAGCCGTCCCTAATTTAGCAGTGTAAGACTAGAAGGAAGGCAGCTAGTCATCACCACCCACCGCCAACTCTTGGGCTACTCTTTTACCAACGAATAGTGGGATTGACCGTAACATTATAACGCCCCCACGGCTGAAAGGGCGAGCATGTTTGGCGCGAAGGGAATGATGCGAACCCGCGACCCTCAGATTACGAGTCGCACGCCTTAACACGCTTGGCCATGCCGGGCCATCGTATACTGTGAACCGTGGTGTCTGCTCGTCAGTTCATCTGTCTTCTGTATATGACGGGCACTCCTCGTGTTGAGTGTGAAAAGCTACGGATGGAAGTAAAGTTCAATATTAACTATTTACATAACTGTAGAACAGGTGTCAAAAATGTTGACAACAAACAGGACGTTCTACACTAACTTGTTATGAGTTAATAACACTATCATATACATAACAACATGTGACGTAACGGTGTGTTATTGTTGAATGGTTCGTAATAGAACGCTTCTCATACAAATGTGGAACATTAAACAGAAAAACAAAACCCATTTAACACATTTATTCTAGAGTGTCACACTGTCGTATAGTGTTTTTATCACTGTGAGTAAATTAATTATCCTTTCAACTTTAAACGTTTTTTTTTGTCTCAGCAGCATCTATTTGTGTACTTTAACCTAATCATAAAACATTTTATGGTTCTCTCTATTTTTATATTTCATGCAATACAAATATACATATAAATCTTCAGATGACCAGTATGCCGATACAACTGGTTAGACTAATTGGGCGGTAGTTGTTCGGTTTATTCGCTGGCTTTCCTTCTTTCTGGAACATTAATATTATTGTTTCCTTCCAAGAAGGCCCGGCATGGCCTAGCGCGTTAAGGCGTGCACTTCGAAATCTAAGGGTCGTGGGTTCGCGCTCGAGTCGTGCCAAACATGCTCGCCCTCCCAGCCGTGGAGGCGTTATAATGTGACGGTCAATCCCACTTTTCGTTGGTAAAAGAGTAGCCCAAGAGTTGGCGGTGGGTGGTGATGACTAGCTGCCTTCCCTCTAGTCTTACACTGCTAAATTAGGGACGGCTAGCACAGATAGCCCTCGAGTAGCTTTGTGCGAAATTCCAAAACAAATGAGAAACAATTACTTTACTCTAAAACCTGCGAGAGGCTTAGTAATTAGTGTGAGCCAACACTGGATTGTTTGAGATAGCGTCGTATTGAAAAATTTAGAAAAAGTAAACATTTTCTGAGAAAAAAAAAACATTTTACAGAAAGTACTACAGGGGAAAAGCGTTCGGTTTGTGGTAATATAAACAGTAATTTTTTATCTGTTAAATGTGGTACCGTTTATTGAAAAAATAAGTATTTTAAGCTCCATGTCTTAAAAGTATATTTATAAATTACATCAATAAAGATGTAACCAAACCTTCAGTTTTAGTCCAGGGTGGATACAGGATTTTTTTGGTAGGGGAGTATGATCGACTAAGTAACAGTGAGTTAAACCTGACCAGAAGTAAACTTTTTTTTATTGCAACGTAAATTTCATGAAATTTATTTAGAAACAAATAAAAGAAACATATATGACTATGAATTTTCATTTATTGATTTTATTCCAAAATATCAAGTTACAAGTAATCGAACACAATTTTGGTATGGTCAGTGTGGGGATGCATCCCCTCTGTATCCATCCCTGGTTTACTCCCAGTGAAAGTCGTGTTCTTGTTACAAGGACAGTACTTAAAATTCTGTTCTATAATAAACAAAGGTTTGTTGTACGTTTTGTAATTATTTTTGTTTTGTAATTATCTGAATTTAGAATACCAAAGTGGGAATCTTATAGATTTTGTCTATATACTGTGATGGTTCACCTGGTGTCGTATCATCATTACTAACAACAACTTAATATACTGTGATGGTTCACCTGGTGTCGTATCATCATTACTAACAACAACTTAATATACTGTGATGGTTCACCTGGTGTCGTATCATCATTACTAACAACAACTTAATATACTGTGATGGTTCACCTGGTGTTGTATCATCATTACTAACAACAACTTAATATACTGTGATGGTTCACCTGGTGTCGTTTCATTATTACTAAACGTTTACGACATTTTTATTTCTAAGATCTCTCAGGTATCTTTGGAATGTTACCTCACGTTGGGTGACAATCAGTTAAGGGCCATTGATAATGTGGTTTTCAAGAATAAGCAATATTTTCATCAAGTTCTCATTTTAGTTAAAATAACAATTTTAGGTAGGACTAATTTACATTTATTATTTATAATTATATAGGTTAACAATCTGGTCGTTAGGATGAAACTAGAATTGAATGCTGTTAGTCAGTCAATTCATCCTCAAATTTTGTACATGTTCCTACTGAACAATTTGTCTTCGTTCCATATACCACTTGTTTAGTACATCGGTGTAATCAACACTGGTAACAATCATTCTAAGGTTAGTACAGAACACTTTGAACTTTTTCAGTAAAATTTATGTTCTGTTGATGTTTTGTTCGATATTCTTGATCCAACTTTTGCTCCGCCAAACATACTCACCCCTTATGACACGTGACTGGGCAGTATATTGTTACAATCAGTCCAACAGTTCCTTTGTAAAACAGTGGTTGGTGATCACTAGGTACCTTTCCTCTTTTCTTTCACTGCTAAATTACTGACGGCTATAACACTTAGCCCTCGTGTAGCATTTAGCCAAATTTAAACAAGCCAATAGTCTTTTTAGAGAAATCTGATAAGCTAACGAATTTATCAAAGTTTGGTTTCATTCACTAAAATGGAGAAACTTTGGAATGATGTATCAAAGACTGCATTCTGAAAGAAAGCAAATTTCAAAGTAGACTTTTTTAACTTTAATGCCCCATTTTTAAGATTCACAACATACAGGCATTCAGTTTTTGAATATAACAGACTTTACCATCTTCACTCGTGACCGCCCCGGGGTAATTTTTCGTTTCGCGTAGGGGCGCCTATAATAAGTTAACCCAAATACCAACCCAGAAACACACACACTCGTGAAATATGTACAAGCCATTAATAAAGATAAATTCGGATGCTGTTAGTCAGTAAAGATCTCATGTGTATGATATGGTGTTAAAACTAATCTGGAACTATAACATAATTTATGAGTAATAAAAAAACAATTACCTATCACAGCATTGCTGTGTGCTTTTTGTTTTTTAATCTATCTTTCTAACTAAAAGTTTTTTTTTTTAATCCTACCCCGATTTGGGAGCACCTTTCAGATGTTGGCTACACAACCCACGTATCAAATTTTAATCTTTAAGTAAAACATGATTATAAATGTATACTAACAGTTTTATTCAAAAATACTTTAGACTTTATAATTTTGAAACATTCATTCAGATTGTGAAAGTAGACAGTGAAACTGTTGACCAACGGTGTTGATACGGACAGTGAAACTGAACACCGATACTGTTAAAACTGTCAGTGAAATTGAAGAAACACACAGTTAAGGTAAAGACCAACACTGTTCAGAAACAGACATTGAAACTGAAATCCAGCACTGCTTAAACTGACTGTAAAATTGAAGATCTCCACTGTTGAAACAGACCGTGAAATTGAAGGCCGACACTACTGAAACAGTCATTGAAAGTGAACACCAACACTGTTGAAACCCAGTGAGATTGAACACCAACCCTGTGCACAACGTCACTAAACGGAAGACCAATAGTGTTGATAAAGTTAGTAAAATGTATGATGTACACTGTTGAAACATGCAGGGCAAGTGAAGACCAATGCTGCTGACATTGAACACCAGTAGTGTTAAACAATAGTGAAAGTGAAGATCAACACTGTTGAAGCAGACTGAAAATTAAGACTACACTGTTGAAACAGAGTGAAATTGAAGACCGTATTGAAACACATAGTGAAACAGAAGAACAATAGCGTTGAAAGAGACAGTGGACTTGAAGACCAACAGTGTTGAAACAGTCGGTGAAAGTGAAGACCAACATTGTGAAAACAGTTAAATTCAAGATTAATAGTGTTGTGAAGAGAAGCTAAAGTGAAGACCAAAAGTGTGAAAACACAGTGAAACTGAATACCAAGTGTTAAAACAGACATTGGAATTTAAGACCAATAGTTTTGAGACAGTCAATGAAACAGAAGACCAACAATGTTGAAACAGAAATGAAAGTGAAGATCAACAGTGTTCAAACAGAAGTGATGGTGAATACCAACAGTGTACAAACAGACATTAAAACTGAATACCAGTACTATTAAAATAGACAGTGAAATTCAATGGCAACAGTGTTGAAAGAGCCAGTGAAACAGCAGAGAAATAGTGTTCAAACACTCAATAAAGGTGAAGACCAATAGTATTGTAAGAGACTGTAAACTTGAAGGCCGACATTTTGAAAAGAGTCAGTGGAAGTTAACATCAATGATGTTGAAAGGAAAGTTAAAGTGAAAGCCAAGATTGTGAAAGCAGACAGTGAAACAGTTGATCAATAGTGTTGAAACAGACCGTAAAACTGAACACCAAGACTGTTAAAATAATAAGTGAAATTGAAGAACACACAGTTAAGTTAAAGACCAACACTGTTCAAAAACAGACATTGAAACTGAAAACCAGCACTGCTGAAACTGGCTTTGAAATTGAAGATCTCCACTGTTGAAACAGACCGAAAATTGAAGACCAGTAGTGTTAAATTATAGTGAAAGTGAAGATCAACATTGTTGAAACAGACTGAAAATTAAGACTGCACTATCGAAACAGAGTGAAAGTGAAGACCAAAACTGTGAAAACAATCATTGGAAGTTAACAGCAATAGTTTTGAAATAGAAGTTAAAGTGAAAACAGACAGTGAAACTGCAGATCAATAGTGTTGAAAAGTAAGTCAAATTAAAGATCAGTAGTGTGAAAATAGAGAGTGAAAGTGAAGACCAACACTGTTGAAACGGAGGGTGAATTTAAGTCCATTAGTGTTAAAACGTCAGCGAAATTAAATAGCAACAGGGTTTAAACAGACAGTGGAATTGAAGACCATCAGTGTTAAAACAGTGAAGTTCAATTCAAGACCAATAGTGTTGAAAGAGAAGTTAAATGAAGACCAAAAGTGTGAAAACATATAGTGGAACTGAAAACCAACAGTGTTGAAACAGATGTGATAGTGAAGACCAACAATGTACAAACAGACAGTAAAACTGAAGACCAGTGCTATTAAAAAAAGACAGTGAAATTGAATACCAACAGTGTTGAAACAGCCAGTGAAACTGCAGACAAATAGTGTTAAAACAGTGAAAGTGAAGACCAACACTGTTGAAACGGAGGGTGAATTTAAGTCCATTAGTGTTAAAACGTCAGCGAAATTAAATAGCAAGAGGGTTTAAACAGACAGTGGAATTGAAGACCATCAGTGTTAAAACAGTGAAGTTCAATTCAAGACCAATAGTGTTGAAAGAGAAGTTAAATGAAGACCAAAATTGTGAAAACATATAGTGGAACTGAAAACCAACAGTGTTGAAACAGATGTGATAGTAAAGACCAACAATGTACAAACAGACAGTAAAACTGAAGACCAGTGCTATTAAAACAGACAGTGAAACTGCAGACAAATAGTGTTAAAACAGTGAAGTTGAAGACCAACAGTGTTGAAACAGTCAGTGAAGGTGAAAACCAATAGTGTTAAAACAGACATTAACCATGATGAACAACAGGGTTGAAACAGCCTATGAAAGTGAAGACCAACATTGTGAAAACAGTAAGTGAAAGTCAACACCAATAATATTGAAACAGACAGTGAAATTGAAAACATTGAAATTCGAGACCAATAGTGTTAAAGCAGACAGTGAAATGTAAGACAAACGGTGTTTACGCAGTCAGTGAAACTGAAGACTAACAATGTAAAAACTGACAGTAAAACTGTAGACCAGAATTGTTGAAACATTCAATAAATTTGAAGACCAACAGTGTTGAAACAGCCATTGAAACTGCAGTCCAGTAGTATGAAAACAGACTGTGAAGCTGAATACCAACGGTGTTGAAACAGTTAGTGAAAGTGAGGACCAATAGTGTTGAAACAGTTAACTTGAAGTCTAACAGTGTTGAAACAGCCTGTGATCGTGAAAACAATAGTGTGAAAACAGTCAGTGGATGTTAACACCAATATTCTTGAAATGGAATTTAAGTGAAAACCAAGATTGTGAAAACAGAGAGTGAAACTGTAGACCAATAGTGTTGAAACAGTCAGTGAAATTGAAGACCAGTAGTGTTAAAATAGAGAGTGGAAGTGAAGACCAACATTGTTCAAACAGAGAGTTAATTTAAGTCCTTTAGTGTTAAAAAGTTAGCGAAATCGAATTTTAACAGTGATCAAACAGACAGTTGAACTAAAGACCAGTAATGTTGAAATCGACATTGAAAGGTGTGACCGACAGTGTAAAAAACAGTGAAACTGAAGACTGATAGTGATTAAACAGATGTTAAAGTGTAGATCAAGAGTGTCAAAACAGCCAATGAAATTAAAGATCAATAGTGTTGAAATAATCAGTGAAAGTGAAGACCAATAGTGTTGAAACAACCAGTGAACGTGAAACCAAACAGTGTGTAAACAGTCAGTGGAAGTTAATACCAATAGTGTTGAAATGAAAATTAAAGTTAAAACAAAGATTGTGAAAGTAGACAGTGAAACTGTTGACCAACGGTGTTGATACGGACAGTGAAACTGAACACCGATACTGTTAAAACTGTCAGTGAAATTGAAGAAACACACAGTTAAGGTAAAGACCAACACTGTTCAGAAACAGACATTGAAACTGAAATCCAGCACTGCTTAAACTAACTGTAAAATTGAAGATCTCCACTGTTGAAACCCAGTGAGATTGAACACCAACCCTGTGCACAACGTCACTAAACGGAAGACCAATAGTGTTGATAAAGTTAGTAAAATGTATGATGTACACTGTTTAAACATGCAGGGCAAGTGAAGACCAATGCTGCTGACATTGAACACCAGTAGTGTTAAACAATAGTGAAAGTGAAGATCAACACTGTTGAAGCAGACTGAAAATTAAGACTACACTGTTGAAACAGAGTGAAATTGAAGACCGTATTGAAACACATAGTGAAACAGAAGAACAATAGCGTTGAAAGAGACAGTGGACTTGAAGACCAACAGTGTTGAAACAGTCGGTGAAAGTGAAGACCAACATTGTGAAAACAGTTAAATTCAAGATTAATAGTGTTGTGAAGAGAAGCTAAAGTGAAGATCAAAAGTGTGAAAACACAGTGAAACTGAATACCAAGTGTTAAAACAGACATTGGAATTTAAGACCAATAGTTTTGAGACAGTCAATGAAACAGAAGACCAACAATGTTGAAACAGAAATGAAAGTGAAGATCAACAGTGTTCAAACAGAAGTGATGGTGAAGACCAACAGTGTACAAACAGACATTAAAACTGAATACCAGTACTATTAAAATAGACAGTGAAATTGAATGCCAACAGTGTTGAAAGAGCCAGTGAAACAGCAGAGAAATAGTGTTCAAACACTCAATGAAGGTGAAGACCAATAGTATTGTAAGAGACTGTAAACTTGAAGGCCGACATTTTGAAAAGAGTCAGTGGAAGTTAACATCAATGATGTTGAAAGGAAAGTTAAAGTGAAAGCCAAGATTTTGAAAGCAGACAGTGAAACAGTTGATCAATAGTGTTGAAACAGACCGTAAAACTGAACACCAAGACTGTTAAAATAGTAAGTGAAATTGAAGAACACACAGTTAAGTTAAAGACCAACACTGTTCAAAAACAGACATTGAAACTGAAAACCAGCACTGCTGAAACTGGCTTTGAAATTGAAGATCTCCACTGTTGAAACAGACCGTAAAATTGAAGACCAGTAGTGTTAAATTATAGTGAAAGTGAAGATCAACATTGTTGAAACAGACTGAAAATTAAGACTGCACTATCGAAACAGAGTGAAAGTGAAGACCAAAACTGTGAAAACAATCATTGGAAGTTAACAGCAATAGTTTTGAAATAGAAGTTAAAGTGAAAACAGACAGTGAAACTACAGATCAATAGTGTTGAAAAGTAAGTCAAATTAAAGATCAGTAGTGTGAAAATAGAGAGTGAAAGTGAAGACCAACACTGTTGAAACGGAGGGTGAATTTAAGTCCATTAGTGTTAAAACGTCAGCGAAATTAAATAGCAAGAGGGTTTAAACAGACAGTGGAATTGAAGACCATCAGTGTTAAGACAGTGAAGTTCAATTCAAGACCAATAGTGTTGAAAGAGAAGTTAAATGAAGATCAAAAGTGTGAAAACATATAGTGGAACTGAAAACCAACAGTGTTGAAACAGATGTGATAGTGAAGACCAACAATGTACAAACAGACAGTAAAACTGAAGACCAGTGCTATTAAAAACAGACAGTGAAATTGAATACCAACAGTGTTGAAACAGCCAGTGAAACTGCAGACAAATAGTGTTAAAACAGTGAAAGTGAAGACCAACACTGTTGAAACGGAGGGTGAATTTAAGTCCATTAGTGTTAAAACGTCAGCGAAATTAAATAGCAAGAGGGTTTAAACAGACAGTGGAATTGAAGACCATCAGTGTTAAAACAGTGAAGTTCAATTCAAGACCAATAGTGTTGAAAGAGAAGTTAAATGAAGACCAAAATTGTGAAAACATATAGTGGAACTGAAAACCAACAGTGTTGAAACAGATGTGATAGTAAAGACCAACAATGTACAAACAGACAGTAAAACTGAAGACCAGTGCTATTAAAACAGACAGTGAAACTGCAGACAAATAGTGTTAAAACAGTGAAGTTGAAGACCAACAGTGTTGAAACAGTCAGTGAAGGTGAAAACCAATAGTGTTAAAACAGACATTAACCATGATGAACAACAGGGTTGAAACAGCCTATGAAAGTGAAGACCAACATTGTGAAAACAGTAAGTGAAAGTCAACACCAATAATATTGAAACAGACAGTGAAATTGAAAACATTGAAATTCGAGACCAATAGTGTTAAAGCAGACAGTGAAATGTAAGACAAACGGTGTTTACGCAGTCAGTGAAACTGAAGACTAACAATGTAAAAACTGACAGTAAAACTGTAGACCAGAATTGTTGAAACATTCAATAAATTTGAAGACCAACAGTGTTGAAACAGCCATTGAAACTGCAGTCCAGTAGTATGAAAACAGACTGTGAAGCTGAATACCAACGGTGTTGAAACAGTTAGTGAAAGTGAGGACCAATAGTGTTGAAACAGTTAACTTGAAGTCTAACAGTGTTGAAACAGCCTGTGATCGTGAAAAACAATAGTGTGAAAACAGTCAGTGGATGTTAACACCAATATTCTTGAAATGGAATTTAAGTGAAAACCAAGATTGTGAAAACAGAGAGTGAAACTGTAGACCAATAGTGTTGAAACAGTCAGTGAAATTGAAGACCAGTAGTGTTAAAATAGAGAGTGGAAGTGAAGACCAACATTGTTCAAACAGAGAGTTAATTTAAGTCCTTTAGTGTTAAAAAGTTAGCGAAATCGAATTTTAACAGTGATCAAACAGACAGTTGAACTAAAGACCAGTAATGTTGAAATCGACATTGAAAGGTGTGACCGACAGTGTAAAAACAGTGAAACTGAAGACTGATAGTGATTAAACAGATGTTAAAGTGTAGATCAAGAGTGTCAAAACAGCCAATGAAATTAAAGATCAATAGTGTTGAAATAATCAGTGAAAGTGAAGACCAATAGTGTTGAAACAACCAGTGAACGTGAAACCAAACAGTGTGTAAACAGTCAGTGGAAGTTAATACCAATAGTGTTGAAATGAAAATTAAAGTTAAAACAAAGATTGTGAAAGTAGACAGTGAAACTGTTGACCAACGGTGTTGATACGGACAGTGAAACTGAACACCGATACTGTTAAAACTGTCAGTGAAATTGAAGAAACACACAGTTAAGGTAAAGACCAACACTGTTCAGAAACAGACATTGAAACTGAAATCCAGCACTGCTTAAACTAACTGTAAAATTGAAGATCTCCACTGTTGAAACCCAGTGAGATTGAACACCAACCCTGTGCACAACGTCACTAAACGGAAGACCAATAGTGTTGATAAAGTTAGTAAAATGTATGATGTACACTGTTTAAACATGCAGGGCAAGTGAAGACCAATGCTGCTGACATTGAACACCAGTAGTGTTAAACAATAGTGAAAGTGAAGATCAACACTGTTGAAGCAGACTGAAAATTAAGACTACACTGTTGAAACAGAGTGAAATTGAAGACCGTATTGAAACACATAGTGAAACAGAAGAACAATAGCGTTGAAAGAGACAGTGGACTTGAAGACCAACAGTGTTGAAACAGTCGGTGAAAGTGAAGACCAACATTGTGAAAACAGTTAAATTCAAGATTAATAGTGTTGTGAAGAGAAGCTAAAGTGAAGATCAAAAGTGTGAAAACACAGTGAAACTGAATACCAAGTGTTAAAACAGACATTGGAATTTAAGACCAATAGTTTTGAGACAGTCAATGAAACAGAAGACCAACAATGTTGAAACAGAAATGAAAGTGAAGATCAACAGTGTTCAAACAGAAGTGATGGTGAAGACCAACAGTGTACAAACAGACATTAAAACTGAATACCAGTACTATTAAAATAGACAGTGAAATTGAATGCCAACAGTGTTGAAAGAGCCAGTGAAACAGCAGAGAAATAGTGTTCAAACACTCAATGAAGGTGAAGACCAATAGTATTGTAAGAGACTGTAAACTTGAAGGCCGACATTTTGAAAAGAGTCAGTGGAAGTTAACATCAATGATGTTGAAAGGAAAGTTAAAGTGAAAGCCAAGATTTTGAAAGCAGACAGTGAAACAGTTGATCAATAGTGTTGAAACAGACCGTAAAACTGAACACCAAGACTGTTAAAATAGTAAGTGAAATTGAAGAACACACAGTTAAGTTAAAGACCAACACTGTTCAAAACAGACATTGAAACTGAAAACCAGCACTGCTGAAACTGGCTTTGAAATTGAAGATCTCCACTGTTGAAACAGACCGTAAAATTGAAGACCAGTAGTGTTAAATTATAGTGAAAGTGAAGATCAACATTGTTGAAACAGACTGAAAATTAAGACTGCACTATCGAAACAGAGTGAAAGTGAAGACCAAAACTGTGAAAACAATCATTGGAAGTTAACAGCAATAGTTTTGAAATAGAAGTTAAAGTGAAAACAGACAGTGAAACTACAGATCAATAGTGTTGAAAAGTAAGTCAAATTAAAGATCAGTAGTGTGAAAATAGAGAGTGAAAGTGAAGACCAACACTGTTGAAACGGAGGGTGAATTTAAGTCCATTAGTGTTAAAACGTCAGCGAAATTAAATAGCAAGAGGGTTTAAACAGACAGTGGAATTGAAGACCATCAGTGTTAAGACAGTGAAGTTCAATTCAAGACCAATAGTGTTGAAAGAGAAGTTAAATGAAGATCAAAAGTGTGAAAACATATAGTGGAACTGAAAACCAACAGTGTTGAAACAGATGTGATAGTGAAGACCAACAATGTACAAACAGACAGTAAAACTGAAGACCAGTGCTATTAAAAACAGACAGTGAAATTGAATACCAACAGTGTTGAAACAGCCAGTGAAACTGCAGACAAATAGTGTTAAAACAGTGAAAGTGAAGACCAACACTGTTGAAACGGATGGTGAATTTAAGTCCATTAGTGTTAAAACGTCAGCGAAATTAAATAGCAAGAGGGTTTAAACAGACAGTGGAATTGAAGACCATCAGTGTTAAAACAGTGAAGTTCAATTCAAGACCAATAGTGTTGAAAGAGAAGTTAAATGAAGACCAAAATTGTGAAAACATATAGTGGAACTGAAAACCAACAGTGTTGAAACAGATGTGATAGTAAAGACCAACAATGTACAAACAGACAGTAAAACTGAAGACCAGTGCTATTAAAACAGACAGTGAAACTGCAGACAAATAGTGTTAAAACAGTGAAGTTGAAGACCAACAGTGTTGAAACAGTCAGTGAAGGTGAAAACCAATAGTGTTAAAACAGACATTAACCATGATGAACAACAGGGTTGAAACAGCCTATGAAAGTGAAGACCAACATTGTGAAAACAGTAAGTGAAAGTCAACACCAATAATATTGAAACAGACAGTGAAATTGAAAACATTGAAATTCGAGACCAATAGTGTTAAAGCAGACAGTGAAATGTAAGACAAACGGTGTTTACGCAGTCAGTGAAACTGAAGACTAACAATGTAAAAACTGACAGTAAAACTGTAGACCAGAATTGTTGAAACATTCAATAAATTTGAAGACCAACAGTGTTGAAACAGCCATTGAAACTGCAGTCCAGTAGTATGAAAACAGACTGTGAAGCTGAATACCAACGGTGTTGAAACAGTTAGTGAAAGTGAGGACCAATAGTGTTGAAACAGTTAACTTGAAGTCTAACAGTGTTGAAACAGCCTGTGATCGTGAAAAACAATAGTGTGAAAACAGTCAGTGGATGTTAACACCAATATTCTTGAAATGGAATTTAAGTGAAAACCAAGATTGTGAAAACAGAGAGTGAAACTGTAGACCAATAGTGTTGAAACAGTCAGTGAAATTGAAGACCAGTAGTGTTAAAATAGAGAGTGGAAGTGAAGACCAACATTGTTCAAACAGAGAGTTAATTTAAGTCCTTTAGTGTTAAAAAGTTAGCGAAATCGAATTTTAACAGTGATCAAACAGACAGTTGAACTAAAGACCAGTAATGTTGAAATCGACATTGAAAGGTGTGACCGACAGTGTAAAAACAGTGAAACTGAAGACTGATAGTGATTAAACAGATGTTAAAGTGTAGATCAAGAGTGTCAAAACAGCCAATGAAATTAAAGATCAATAGTGTTGAAATAATCAGTGAAAGTGAAGACCAATAGTGTTGAAACAACCAGTGAACGTGAAACCAAACAGTGTGTAAACAGTCAGTGGAAGTTAATACCAATAGTGTTGAAATGAAAATTAAAGTTAAAACAAAGATTGTGAAAGTAGACAGTGAAACTGTTGACCAACGGTGTTGATACGGACAGTGAAACTGAACACCGATACTGTTAAAACTGTCAGTGAAATTGAAGAAACACACAGTTAAGGTAAAGACCAACACTGTTCAGAAACAGACATTGAAACTGAAATCCAGCACTGCTTAAACTAACTGTAAAATTGAAGATCTCCACTGTTGAAACCCAGTGAGATTGAACACCAACCCTGTGCACAACGTCACTAAACGGAAGACCAATAGTGTTGATAAAGTTAGTAAAATGTATGATGTACACTGTTTAAACATGCAGGGCAAGTGAAGACCAATGCTGCTGACATTGAACACCAGTAGTGTTAAACAATAGTGAAAGTGAAGATCAACACTGTTGAAGCAGACTGAAAATTAAGACTACACTGTTGAAACAGAGTGAAATTGAAGACCGTATTGAAACACATAGTGAAACAGAAGAACAATAGCGTTGAAAGAGACAGTGGACTTGAAGACCAACAGTGTTGAAACAGTCGGTGAAAGTGAAGACCAACATTGTGAAAACAGTTAAATTCAAGATTAATAGTGTTGTGAAGAGAAGCTAAAGTGAAGATCAAAAGTGTGAAAACACAGTGAAACTGAATACCAAGTGTTAAAACAGACATTGGAATTTAAGACCAATAGTTTTGAGACAGTCAATGAAACAGAAGACCAACAATGTTGAAACAGAAATGAAAGTGAAGATCAACAGTGTTCAAACAGAAGTGATGGTGAAGACCAACAGTGTACAAACAGACATTAAAACTGAATACCAGTACTATTAAAATAGACAGTGAAATTGAATGCCAACAGTGTTGAAAGAGCCAGTGAAACAGCAGAGAAATAGTGTTCAAACACTCAATGAAGGTGAAGACCAATAGTATTGTAAGAGACTGTAAACTTGAAGGCCGACATTTTGAAAAGAGTCAGTGGAAGTTAACATCAATGATGTTGAAAGGAAAGTTAAAGTGAAAGCCAAGATTTTGAAAGCAGACAGTGAAACAGTTGATCAATAGTGTTGAAACAGACCGTAAAACTGAACACCAAGACTGTTAAAATAGTAAGTGAAATTGAAGAACACACAGTTAAGTTAAAGACCAACACTGTTCAAAACAGACATTGAAACTGAAAACCAGCACTGCTGAAACTGGCTTTGAAATTGAAGATCTCCACTGTTGAAACAGACCGTAAAATTGAAGACCAGTAGTGTTAAATTATAGTGAAAGTGAAGATCAACATTGTTGAAACAGACTGAAAATTAAGACTGCACTATCGAAACAGAGTGAAAGTGAAGACCAAAACTGTGAAAACAATCATTGGAAGTTAACAGCAATAGTTTTGAAATAGAAGTTAAAGTGAAAACAGACAGTGAAACTACAGATCAATAGTGTTGAAAAGTAAGTCAAATTAAAGATCAGTAGTGTGAAAATAGAGAGTGAAAGTGAAGACCAACACTGTTGAAACGGAGGGTGAATTTAAGTCCATTAGTGTTAAAACGTCAGCGAAATTAAATAGCAAGAGGGTTTAAACAGACAGTGGAATTGAAGACCATCAGTGTTAAGACAGTGAAGTTCAATTCAAGACCAATAGTGTTGAAAGAGAAGTTAAATGAAGATCAAAAGTGTGAAAACATATAGTGGAACTGAAAACCAACAGTGTTGAAACAGATGTGATAGTGAAGACCAACAATGTACAAACAGACAGTAAAACTGAAGACCAGTGCTATTAAAAACAGACAGTGAAATTGAATACCAACAGTGTTGAAACAGCCAGTGAAACTGCAGACAAATAGTGTTAAAACAGTGAAAGTGAAGACCAACACTGTTGAAACGGATGGTGAATTTAAGTCCATTAGTGTTAAAACGTCAGCGAAATTAAATAGCAAGAGGGTTTAAACAGACAGTGGAATTGAAGACCATCAGTGTTAAAACAGTGAAGTTCAATTCAAGACCAATAGTGTTGAAAGAGAAGTTAAATGAAGACCAAAATTGTGAAAACATATAGTGGAACTGAAAACCAACAGTGTTGAAACAGATGTGATAGTAAAGACCAACAATGTACAAACAGACAGTAAAACTGAAGACCAGTGCTATTAAAACAGACAGTGAAACTGCAGACAAATAGTGTTAAAACAGTGAAGTTGAAGACCAACAGTGTTGAAACAGTCAGTGAAGGTGAAAACCAATAGTGTTAAAACAGACATTAACCATGATGAACAACAGGGTTGAAACAGCCTATGAAAGTGAAGACCAACATTGTGAAAACAGTAAGTGAAAGTCAACACCAATAATATTGAAACAGACAGTGAAATTGAAAACATTGAAATTCGAGACCAATAGTGTTAAAGCAGACAGTGAAATGTAAGACAAACGGTGTTTACGCAGTCAGTGAAACTGAAGACTAACAATGTAAAAACTGACAGTAAAACTGTAGACCAGAATTGTTGAAACATTCAATAAATTTGAAGACCAACAGTGTTGAAACAGCCATTGAAACTGCAGTCCAGTAGTATGAAAACAGACTGTGAAGCTGAATACCAACGGTGTTGAAACAGTTAGTGAAAGTGAGGACCAATAGTGTTGAAACAGTTAACTTGAAGTCTAACAGTGTTGAAACAGCCTGTGATCGTGAAAAACAATAGTGTGAAAACAGTCAGTGGATGTTAACACCAATATTCTTGAAATGGAATTTAAGTGAAAACCAAGATTGTGAAAACAGAGAGTGAAACTGTAGACCAATAGTGTTGAAACAGTCAGTGAAATTGAAGACCAGTAGTGTTAAAATAGAGAGTGGAAGTGAAGACCAACATTGTTCAAACAGAGAGTTAATTTAAGTCCTTTAGTGTTAAAAGTTAGCGAAATCGAATTTTAACAGTGATCAAACAGACAGTTGAACTAAAGACCAGTAATGTTGAAATCGACATTGAAAGGTGTGACCGACAGTGTAAAAACAGTGAAACTGAAGACTGATAGTGATTAAACAGATGTTAAAGTGTAGATCAAGAGTGTCAAAACAGCCAATGAAATTAAAGATCAATAGTGTTGAAATAATCAGTGAAAGTGAAGACCAATAGTGTTGAAACAACCAGTGAACGTGAAACCAAACAGTGTGTAAACAGTCAGTGGAAGTTAATACCAATAGTGTTGAAATGAAAATTAAAGTTAAAACAAAGATTGTGAAAGTAGACAGTGAAACTGTTGACCAACGGTGTTGATACGGACAGTGAAACTGAACACCGATACTGTTAAAACTGTCAGTGAAATTGAAGAAACACACAGTTAAGGTAAAGACCAACACTGTTCAGAAACAGACATTGAAACTGAAATCCAGCACTGCTTAAACTAACTGTAAAATTGAAGATCTCCACTGTTGAAACCCAGTGAGATTGAACACCAACCCTGTGCACAACGTCACTAAACGGAAGACCAATAGTGTTGATAAAGTTAGTAAAATGTATGATGTACACTGTTTAAACATGCAGGGCAAGTGAAGACCAATGCTGCTGACATTGAACACCAGTAGTGTTAAACAATAGTGAAAGTGAAGATCAACACTGTTGAAGCAGACTGAAAATTAAGACTACACTGTTGAAACAGAGTGAAATTGAAGACCGTATTGAAACACATAGTGAAACAGAAGAACAATAGCGTTGAAAGAGACAGTGGACTTGAAGACCAACAGTGTTGAAACAGTCGGTGAAAGTGAAGACCAACATTGTGAAAACAGTTAAATTCAAGATTAATAGTGTTGTGAAGAGAAGCTAAAGTGAAGATCAAAAGTGTGAAAACACAGTGAAACTGAATACCAAGTGTTAAAACAGACATTGGAATTTAAGACCAATAGTTTTGAGACAGTCAATGAAACAGAAGACCAACAATGTTGAAACAGAAATGAAAGTGAAGATCAACAGTGTTCAAACAGAAGTGATGGTGAAGACCAACAGTGTACAAACAGACATTAAAACTGAATACCAGTACTATTAAAATAGACAGTGAAATTGAATGCCAACAGTGTTGAAAGAGCCAGTGAAACAGCAGAGAAATAGTGTTCAAACACTCAATGAAGGTGAAGACCAATAGTATTGTAAGAGACTGTAAACTTGAAGGCCGACATTTTGAAAAGAGTCAGTGGAAGTTAACATCAATGATGTTGAAAGGAAAGTTAAAGTGAAAGCCAAGATTTTGAAAGCAGACAGTGAAACAGTTGATCAATAGTGTTGAAACAGACCGTAAAACTGAACACCAAGACTGTTAAAATAGTAAGTGAAATTGAAGAACACACAGTTAAGTTAAAGACCAACACTGTTCAAAACAGACATTGAAACTGAAAACCAGCACTGCTGAAACTGGCTTTGAAATTGAAGATCTCCACTGTTGAAACAGACCGTAAAATTGAAGACCAGTAGTGTTAAATTATAGTGAAAGTGAAGATCAACATTGTTGAAACAGACTGAAAATTAAGACTGCACTATCGAAACAGAGTGAAAGTGAAGACCAAAACTGTGAAAACAATCATTGGAAGTTAACAGCAATAGTTTTGAAATAGAAGTTAAAGTGAAAACAGACAGTGAAACTACAGATCAATAGTGTTGAAAAGTAAGTCAAATTAAAGATCAGTAGTGTGAAAATAGAGAGTGAAAGTGAAGACCAACACTGTTGAAACGGAGGGTGAATTTAAGTCCATTAGTGTTAAAACGTCAGCGAAATTAAATAGCAAGAGGGTTTAAACAGACAGTGGAATTGAAGACCATCAGTGTTAAGACAGTGAAGTTCAATTCAAGACCAATAGTGTTGAAAGAGAAGTTAAATGAAGATCAAAAGTGTGAAAACATATAGTGGAACTGAAAACCAACAGTGTTGAAACAGATGTGATAGTGAAGACCAACAATGTACAAACAGACAGTAAAACTGAAGACCAGTGCTATTAAAAACAGACAGTGAAATTGAATACCAACAGTGTTGAAACAGCCAGTGAAACTGCAGACAAATAGTGTTAAAACAGTGAAAGTGAAGACCAACACTGTTGAAACGGATGGTGAATTTAAGTCCATTAGTGTTAAAACGTCAGCGAAATTAAATAGCAAGAGGGTTTAAACAGACAGTGGAATTGAAGACCATCAGTGTTAAAACAGTGAAGTTCAATTCAAGACCAATAGTGTTGAAAGAGAAGTTAAATGAAGACCAAAATTGTGAAAACATATAGTGGAACTGAAAACCAACAGTGTTGAAACAGATGTGATAGTAAAGACCAACAATGTACAAACAGACAGTAAAACTGAAGACCAGTGCTATTAAAACAGACAGTGAAACTGCAGACAAATAGTGTTAAAACAGTGAAGTTGAAGACCAACAGTGTTGAAACAGTCAGTGAAGGTGAAAACCAATAGTGTTAAAACAGACATTAACCATGATGAACAACAGGGTTGAAACAGCCTATGAAAGTGAAGACCAACATTGTGAAAACAGTAAGTGAAAGTCAACACCAATAATATTGAAACAGACAGTGAAATTGAAAACATTGAAATTCGAGACCAATAGTGTTAAAGCAGACAGTGAAATGTAAGACAAACGGTGTTTACGCAGTCAGTGAAACTGAAGACTAACAATGTAAAAACTGACAGTAAAACTGTAGACCAGAATTGTTGAAACATTCAATAAATTTGAAGACCAACAGTGTTGAAACAGCCATTGAAACTGCAGTCCAGTAGTATGAAAACAGACTGTGAAGCTGAATACCAACGGTGTTGAAACAGTTAGTGAAAGTGAGGACCAATAGTGTTGAAACAGTTAACTTGAAGTCTAACAGTGTTGAAACAGCCTGTGATCGTGAAAACAATAGTGTGAAAACAGTCAGTGGATGTTAACACCAATATTCTTGAAATGGAATTTAAGTGAAAACCAAGATTGTGAAAACAGAGAGTGAAACTGTAGACCAATAGTGTTGAAACAGTCAGTGAAATTGAAGACCAGTAGTGTTAAAATAGAGAGTGGAAGTGAAGACCAACATTGTTCAAACAGAGAGTTAATTTAAGTCCTTTAGTGTTAAAAGTTAGCGAAATCGAATTTTAACAGTGATCAAACAGACAGTTGAACTAAAGACCAGTAATGTTGAAATCGACATTGAAAGGTGTGACCGACAGTGTAAAACAGTGAAACTGAAGACTGATAGTGATTAAACAGATGTTAAAGTGTAGATCAAGAGTGTCAAAACAGCCAATGAAATTAAAGATCAATAGTGTTGAAATAATCAGTGAAAGTGAAGACCAATAGTGTTGAAACAACCAGTGAACGTGAAACCAAACAGTGTGTAAACAGTCAGTGGAAGTTAATACCAATAGTGTTGAAATGAAAATTAAAGTTAAAACAAAGATTGTGAAAGTAGACAGTGAAACTGTTGACCAACGGTGTTGATACGGACAGTGAAACTGAACACCGATACTGTTAAAACTGTCAGTGAAATTGAAGAAACACACAGTTAAGGTAAAGACCAACACTGTTCAGAAACAGACATTGAAACTGAAATCCAGCACTGCTTAAACTAACTGTAAAATTGAAGATCTCCACTGTTGAAACCCAGTGAGATTGAACACCAACCCTGTGCACAACGTCACTAAACGGAAGACCAATAGTGTTGATAAAGTTAGTAAAATGTATGATGTACACTGTTTAAACATGCAGGGCAAGTGAAGACCAATGCTGCTGACATTGAACACCAGTAGTGTTAAACAATAGTGAAAGTGAAGATCAACACTGTTGAAGCAGACTGAAAATTAAGACTACACTGTTGAAACAGAGTGAAATTGAAGACCGTATTGAAACACATAGTGAAACAGAAGAACAATAGCGTTGAAAGAGACAGTGGACTTGAAGACCAACAGTGTTGAAACAGTCGGTGAAAGTGAAGACCAACATTGTGAAAACAGTTAAATTCAAGATTAATAGTGTTGTGAAGAGAAGCTAAAGTGAAGATCAAAAGTGTGAAAACACAGTGAAACTGAATACCAAGTGTTAAAACAGACATTGGAATTTAAGACCAATAGTTTTGAGACAGTCAATGAAACAGAAGACCAACAATGTTGAAACAGAAATGAAAGTGAAGATCAACAGTGTTCAAACAGAAGTGATGGTGAAGACCAACAGTGTACAAACAGACATTAAAACTGAATACCAGTACTATTAAAATAGACAGTGAAATTGAATGCCAACAGTGTTGAAAGAGCCAGTGAAACAGCAGAGAAATAGTGTTCAAACACTCAATGAAGGTGAAGACCAATAGTATTGTAAGAGACTGTAAACTTGAAGGCCGACATTTTGAAAAGAGTCAGTGGAAGTTAACATCAATGATGTTGAAAGGAAAGTTAAAGTGAAAGCCAAGATTTTGAAAGCAGACAGTGAAACAGTTGATCAATAGTGTTGAAACAGACCGTAAAACTGAACACCAAGACTGTTAAAATAGTAAGTGAAATTGAAGAACACACAGTTAAGTTAAAGACCAACACTGTTCAAAACAGACATTGAAACTGAAAACCAGCACTGCTGAAACTGGCTTTGAAATTGAAGATCTCCACTGTTGAAACAGACCGTAAAATTGAAGACCAGTAGTGTTAAATTATAGTGAAAGTGAAGATCAACATTGTTGAAACAGACTGAAAATTAAGACTGCACTATCGAAACAGAGTGAAAGTGAAGACCAAAACTGTGAAAACAATCATTGGAAGTTAACAGCAATAGTTTTGAAATAGAAGTTAAAGTGAAAACAGACAGTGAAACTACAGATCAATAGTGTTGAAAAGTAAGTCAAATTAAAGATCAGTAGTGTGAAAATAGAGAGTGAAAGTGAAGACCAACACTGTTGAAACGGAGGGTGAATTTAAGTCCATTAGTGTTAAAACGTCAGCGAAATTAAATAGCAAGAGGGTTTAAACAGACAGTGGAATTGAAGACCATCAGTGTTAAGACAGTGAAGTTCAATTCAAGACCAATAGTGTTGAAAGAGAAGTTAAATGAAGATCAAAAGTGTGAAAACATATAGTGGAACTGAAAACCAACAGTGTTGAAACAGATGTGATAGTGAAGACCAACAATGTACAAACAGACAGTAAAACTGAAGACCAGTGCTATTAAAAACAGACAGTGAAATTGAATACCAACAGTGTTGAAACAGCCAGTGAAACTGCAGACAAATAGTGTTAAAACAGTGAAAGTGAAGACCAACACTGTTGAAACGGATGGTGAATTTAAGTCCATTAGTGTTAAAACGTCAGCGAAATTAAATAGCAAGAGGGTTTAAACAGACAGTGGAATTGAAGACCATCAGTGTTAAAACAGTGAAGTTCAATTCAAGACCAATAGTGTTGAAAGAGAAGTTAAATGAAGACCAAAATTGTGAAAACATATAGTGGAACTGAAAACCAACAGTGTTGAAACAGATGTGATAGTGAAGACCAACAATGTACAAACAGACAGTAAAACTGAAGACCAGTGCTATTAAAACAGACAGTGAAACTGCAGACAAATAGTGTTAAAACAGTGAAGTTGAAGACCAACAGTGTTGAAACAGTCAGTGAAGGTGAAAACCAATAGTGTTAAAACAGACATTAACCATGATGAACAACAGGGTTGAAACAGCCTATGAAAGTGAAGACCAACATTGTGAAAACAGTAAGTGAAAGTCAACACCAATAATATTGAAACAGACAGTGAAATTGAAAACATTGAAATTCGAGACCAATAGTGTTAAAGCAGACAGTGAAATGTAAGACAAACGGTGTTTACGCAGTCAGTGAAACTGAAGACTAACAATGTAAAAACTGACAGTAAAACTGTAGACCAGAATTGTTGAAACATTCAATAAATTTGAAGACCAACAGTGTTGAAACAGCCATTGAAACTGCAGTCCAGTAGTATGAAAACAGACTGTGAAGCTGAATACCAACGGTGTTGAAACAGTTAGTGAAAGTGAGGACCAATAGTGTTGAAACAGTTAACTTGAAGTCTAACAGTGTTGAAACAGCCTGTGATCGTGAAAACAATAGTGTGAAAACAGTCAGTGGATGTTAACACCAATATTCTTGAAATGGAATTTAAGTGAAAACCAAGATTGTGAAAACAGAGAGTGAAACTGTAGACCAATAGTGTTGAAACAGTCAGTGAAATTGAAGACCAGTAGTGTTAAAATAGAGAGTGGAAGTGAAGACCAACATTGTTCAAACAGAGAGTTAATTTAAGTCCTTTAGTGTTAAAAAAAGTTAGCGAAATCGAATTTTAACAGTGATCAAACAGACAGTTGAACTAAAGACCAGTAATGTTGAAATCGACATTGAAAGGTGTGACCGACAGTGTAAAACAGTGAAACTGAAGACTGATAGTGATTAAACAGATGTTAAAGTGTAGATCAAGAGTGTCAAAACAGCCAATGAAATTAAAGATCAATAGTGTTGAAATAATCAGTGAAAGTGAAGACCAATAGTGTTGAAACAACCAGTGAACGTGAAACCAAACAGTGTGTAAACAGTCAGTGGAAGTTAATACCAATAGTGTTGAAATGAAAATTAAAGTTAAAACAAAGATTGTGAAAGTAGACAGTGAAACTGTTGACCAACGGTGTTGATACGGACAGTGAAACTGAACACCGATACTGTTAAAACTGTCAGTGAAATTGAAGAAACACACAGTTAAGGTAAAGACCAACACTGTTCAGAAACAGACATTGAAACTGAAATCCAGCACTGCTTAAACTAACTGTAAAATTGAAGATCTCCACTGTTGAAACCCAGTGAGATTGAACACCAACCCTGTGCACAACGTCACTAAACGGAAGACCAATAGTGTTGATAAAGTTAGTAAAATGTATGATGTACACTGTTTAAACATGCAGGGCAAGTGAAGACCAATGCTGCTGACATTGAACACCAGTAGTGTTAAACAATAGTGAAAGTGAAGATCAACACTGTTGAAGCAGACTGAAAATTAAGACTACACTGTTGAAACAGAGTGAAATTGAAGACCGTATTGAAACACATAGTGAAACAGAAGAACAATAGCGTTGAAAGAGACAGTGGACTTGAAGACCAACAGTGTTGAAACAGTCGGTGAAAGTGAAGACCAACATTGTGAAAACAGTTAAATTCAAGATTAATAGTGTTGTGAAGAGAAGCTAAAGTGAAGATCAAAAGTGTGAAAACACAGTGAAACTGAATACCAAGTGTTAAAACAGACATTGGAATTTAAGACCAATAGTTTTGAGACAGTCAATGAAACAGAAGACCAACAATGTTGAAACAGAAATGAAAGTGAAGATCAACAGTGTTCAAACAGAAGTGATGGTGAAGACCAACAGTGTACAAACAGACATTAAAACTGAATACCAGTACTATTAAAATAGACAGTGAAATTGAATGCCAACAGTGTTGAAAGAGCCAGTGAAACAGCAGAGAAATAGTGTTCAAACAGTCAATGAAGGTGAAGACCAATAGTATTGTAAGAGACTGTAAACTTGAAGGCCGACATTTTGAAAACAGTCAGTGGAAGTTAACATCAATGATGTTGAAAGGAAAGTTAAAGTGAAAGCCAAGATTTTGAAAGCAGACAGTGAAACAGTTGATCAATAGTGTTGAAACAGACCGTAAAACTGAACACCAAGACTGTTAAAATAGTAAGTGAAATTGAAGAACACACAGTTAAGTTAAAGACCAACACTGTTCAAAACAGACATTGAAACTGAAAACCAGCACTGCTGAAACTGGCTTTGAAATTGAAGATCTCCACTGTTGAAACAGACCGTAAAATTGAAGACCAGTAGTGTTAAATTATAGTGAAAGTGAAGATCAACATTGTTGAAACAGACTGAAAATTAAGACTGCACTATCGAAACAGAGTGAAAGTGAAGACCAAAACTGTGAAAACAATCATTGGAAGTTAACAGCAATAGTTTTGAAATAGAAGTTAAAGTGAAAACAGACAGTGAAACTACAGATCAATAGTGTTGAAAAGTAAGTCAAATTAAAGATCAGTAGTGTGAAAATAGAGAGTGAAAGTGAAGACCAACACTGTTGAAACGGAGGGTGAATTTAAGTCCATTAGTGTTAAAACGTCAGCGAAATTAAATAGCAAGAGGGTTTAAACAGACAGTGGAATTGAAGACCATCAGTGTTAAGACAGTGAAGTTCAATTCAAGACCAATAGTGTTGAAAGAGAAGTTAAATGAAGACCAAAATTGTGAAAACATATAGTGGAACTGAAAACCAACAGTGTTGAAACAGATGTGATAGTGAAGACCAACAATGTACAAACAGACAGTAAAACTGAAGACCAGTGCTATTAAAACAGACAGTGAAACTGCAGACAAATAGTGTTAAAACAGTGAAGTTGAAGACCAACAGTGTTGAAACAGTCAGTGAAGGTGAAAACCAATAGTGTTAAAACAGACATTAACCATGATGAACAACAGGGTTGAAACAGCCTATGAAAGTGAAGACCAACATTGTGAAAACAGTAAGTGAAAGTCAACACCAATAATATTGAAACAGACAGTGAAATTGAAAACATTGAAATTCGAGACCAATAGTGTTAAAGCAGACAGTGAAATGTAAGACAAACGGTGTTTACGCAGTCAGTGAAACTGAAGACTAACAATGTAAAAACTGACAGTAAAACTGTAGACCAGAATTGTTGAAACATTCAATAAATTTGAAGACCAACAGTGTTGAAACAGCCATTGAAACTGCAGTCCAGTAGTATGAAAACAGACTGTGAAGCTGAATACCAACGGTGTTGAAACAGTTAGTGAAAGTGAGGACCAATAGTGTTGAAACAGTTAACTTGAAGTCTAACAGTGTTGAAACAGCCTGTGATCGTGAAAACAATAGTGTGAAAACAGTCAGTGGATGTTAACACCAATATTCTTGAAATGGAATTTAAGTGAAAACCAAGATTGTGAAAACAGAGAGTGAAACTGTAGACCAATAGTGTTGAAACAGTCAGTGAAATTGAAGACCAGTAGTGTTAAAATAGAGAGTGGAAGTGAAGACCAACATTGTTCAAACAGAGAGTTAATTTAAGTCCTTTAGTGTTAAAAGTTAGCGAAATCGAATTTTAACAGTGATCAAACAGACAGTTGAACTAAAGACCAGTAATGTTGAAATCGACATTGAAAGGTGTGACCGACAGTGTAAAACAGTGAAACTGAAGACTGATAGTGATTAAACAGATGTTAAAGTGTAGATCAAGAGTGTCAAAACAGCCAATGAAATTAAAGATCAATAGTGTTGAAATAATCAGTGAAAGTGAAGACCAATAGTGTTGAAACAACCAGTGAACGTGAAACCAAACAGTGTGTAAACAGTCAGTGGAAGTTAATACCAATAGTGTTGAAATGAAAATTAAAGTTAAAACAAAGATTGTGAAAGTAGACAGTGAAACTGTTGACCAACGGTGTTGATACGGACAGTGAAACTGAACACCGATACTGTTAAAACTGTCAGTGAAATTGAAGAAACACACAGTTAAGGTAAAGACCAACACTGTTCAGAAACAGACATTGAAACTGAAATCCAGCACTGCTTAAACTAACTGTAAAATTGAAGATCTCCACTGTTGAAACCCAGTGAGATTGAACACCAACCCTGTGCACAACGTCACTAAACGGAAGACCAATAGTGTTGATAAAGTTAGTAAAATGTATGATGTACACTGTTTAAACATGCAGGGCAAGTGAAGACCAATGCTGCTGACATTGAACACCAGTAGTGTTAAACAATAGTGAAAGTGAAGATCAACACTGTTGAAGCAGACTGAAAATTAAGACTACACTGTTGAAACAGAGTGAAATTGAAGACCGTATTGAAACACATAGTGAAACAGAAGAACAATAGCGTTGAAAGAGACAGTGGACTTGAAGACCAACAGTGTTGAAACAGTCGGTGAAAGTGAAGACCAACATTGTGAAAACAGTTAAATTCAAGATTAATAGTGTTGTGAAGAGAAGCTAAAGTGAAGATCAAAGTGTGAAAACACAGTGAAACTGAATACCAAGTGTTAAAACAGACATTGGAATTTAAGACCAATAGTTTTGAGACAGTCAATGAAACAGAAGACCAACAATGTTGAAACAGAAATGAAAGTGAAGATCAACAGTGTTCAAACAGAAGTGATGGTGAAGACCAACAGTGTACAAACAGACATTAAAACTGAATACCAGTACTATTAAAATAGACAGTGAAATTGAATGCCAACAGTGTTGAAAGAGCCAGTGAAACAGCAGAGAAATAGTGTTCAAACAGTCAATGAAGGTGAAGACCAATAGTATTGTAAGAGACTGTAAACTTGAAGGCCGACATTTTGAAAAGAGTCAGTGGAAGTTAACATCAATGATGTTGAAAGGAAAGTTAAAGTGAAAGCCAAGATTTTGAAAGCAGACAGTGAAACAGTTGATCAATAGTGTTGAAACAGACCGTAAAACTGAACACCAAGACTGTTAAAATAGTAAGTGAAATTGAAGAACACACAGTTAAGTTAAAGACCAACACTGTTCAAAAACAGACATTGAAACTGAAAACCAGCACTGCTGAAACTGGCTTTGAAATTGAAGATCTCCACTGTTGAAACAGACCGTAAAATTGAAGACCAGTAGTGTTAAATTATAGTGAAAGTGAAGATCAACATTGTTGAAACAGACTGAAAATTAAGACTGCACTATCGAAACAGAGTGAAAGTGAAGACCAAAACTGTGAAAACAATCATTGGAAGTTAACAGCAATAGTTTTGAAATAAAGTTAAACAGTGAAAACAGACAGTGAAACTACAGATCAATAGTGTTGAAAAGTAAGTCAAATTAAAGATCAGTAGTGTGAAAATAGAGAGTGAAAGTGAAGACCAACACTGTTGAAACGGAGGGTGAATTTAAGTCCATTAGTGTTAAAACGTCAGCGAAATTAAATAGCAAGAGGGTTTAAACAGACAGTGGAATTGAAGACCATCAGTGTTAAGACAGTGAAGTTCAATTCAAGACCAATAGTGTTGAAAGAGAAGTTAAATGAAGATCAAAAGAGTGTGAAAACATATAGTGGAACTGAAAACCAACAGTGTTGAAACAGATGTGATAGTGAAGACCAACAATGTACAAACAGACAGTAAAACTGAAGACCAGTGCTATTAAAACAGACAGTGAAATTGAATACCAACAGTGTTTGAAACAGCCAGTGAAACTGCAGACAAATAGTGTTAAAACAGTGAAAGTGAAGACCAACACTGTTGACATGACTTTCACTAGGACTGGATGTGAGAGTGTGATAATATCTTTATTGATGTAGTTCATAAATATAGTACTAAAATGGAGTTCTTAAAATTATTTTGTCAATGAAGAGTACCACTTTTAATATAGAAAAACATTACAGTGTACATAAGCACAATCTGAACCTTTTCCCACATTGTACTTCCCAGAAATTTCTTTTAGAAAATGTTCACTTTTATGGCTCTTTTTTTCAATGAAGTATGAGTACTACAATTAATTAATAATTACTAGCACAAACAGTCAGCTACAGGATGCTGTTTCTGCTGTATTTAATGAAAAATTGGTCATGGCACATTTGTAAGGAAAGATTTCCTTAGATACTTTAGACTTATGTTTAGTACACATTTTTATACTTCCATTCAGTATAAATTATGTTTACTATAGGATTCTCCATACTCGCACACTTTCTTATTAAATTACAAAGAAACAGTGATATTGATGACTGCTAATCAACAGGGTCCATACCTCAGATATTGTAAAGTATTTAAAATCTATTACACTATTATTAGTGCAGAGTCGAAGTCCTTAATCATGAATGGGGTTGAGCATCTTTAAGGCCGAGGTTCTGGCAGACCAGTGATCCATAGACGAGTTTCGATCTAATAAGAGCACGATATATCTTTAGCATAGAATATCGATCTGCTCCCCTAGTGGTGGAAGAGAGGACACAGAGGATGTTTAGTGCTCTTGTACATTTGACCCTTAGCTGCTTGATGTGTGGTATAAAGGTCAGCTTGCAGTTAAATATAAGTCCCAAAATCTTTGTCGCAGGGACCACAGACAGCACAACTTCACCAATATGGAGTTCAGGTTCAGGGTGAATACCCCGTTGGCGACAAAAGTCCGTAAAAACAGTTTTAGAGAGAGAGAAGTTAAAGCCATTTGTGTGGTTTACTTCAGTAAACGATTGATGGCAATCACTAGCTGCTGCTTAATATACCTTATGTTCGATGACTGACATGAGATGTGAATGTTGTCGACATGGAGCCTGTTTCCAACAGTGAGAGCATTAATCTTTACACTGAAACGTGTGACACTCAAAACACAGCCCTAAGGAACTCCAAGTTCCTGTAGAAAAGCACGGGAAAGTGTCAGACTCACACGAACTTTGAATCTCCTGTTCTTTAAAAAAAATTAGTAAAAAATGGGCACACGGCCACTTAACCCATATATGCGGAGGTCTCGCAAAATTTCATACCTCCATGTTGTATTATAAACCTTCTCAATGTCAAAAAATATTGATACAAGATGTTTTCAGTTGAGAAAAACTTCTCTGATTGACATTTCAAGTCGAATCAGGTGGTCCACGGTGGAGCGTTGTATTCGAAAATCACACTGGGTGGGTGAGAGGAGGTTGTTTGAATCGAGGAACCAAACAAGACGAGCATTAACTATCCTCTCTAAGGTCTCACAGAGACAACTTATCAAAGCAATTGGACGATAGTTTGATAGAATCTTGAGGTCATTCCCAGGCTTAGAGAAAGGTACAACAACAGCCTGGAGCTAGGCATCAGGAAAAACATTTTCCTGCCAGATCTGCTTAAGAACAATCAGAAGAATAGAAGAAGTGGCAGAAGATATATGCTGCAGCATTTCAAAGTGTACATCGTCAGGTCCAACCAATATATTGCCATACAGATGAAGGGCCAGATTGAGTTTCACCAGTGTAATGGGACGATTATAGTCACAGAGACAATCACCTCGAAAGGAAAGAAGTGATTACTCTGCCTGAATCTCAATGGCTAAGAAGATGGAGGAAGAAGCAGAAGTGCTAGATACTTGGCAGCTTTCACCTAGAGTATCAGCAATGCTCCAGATATCAGCTACTTCCTGGCCATCAAAGAGCAAGATCAAGTGGGGGACAGAATTATATTGCCCATTGACCTTTCGAATCTTGTCCCATATGACTTTGGAACTGGTGGTAAAAGAAATGCTGGTTGTAAACCTGATCCAAGATTCTTTCTGGCTTTGACATCTTACCGATCAAGCATGTGCACGGGCCAGCTGGAAAGCGATGCGGTTCTAGAGTGTGGGTTATCTACGAAAAGTATCCCAGTCTCGTTTTTGAGCCTTCTATGCCGTGTGAGAGGCAGGATTCCACCAAGGACGAGGATATAGTAGGAAACGTGTCGAGTTTTAAGGAAAACATTGAGCAGCTGCTTATATAATACAGTCAGTTACTGCTGCCACACAGTCGTCTATTGATGGCTTAGAGACGATGGCAGAATCAAGTTCTGCAAAATCAGTGAAAGAGGGCCAGTTTGCCTGATCCAGCTTCCACCGGAGCAAGCGGGTCGAGTGGCATCGACTACGGCCAGTCTCTTTCAAGATTATAGGAAAACGATCACTGCCTCATGGATTATTGTCAACTCTCCATTTAAAGTGGGAAAATAATTAAGGGGAGCAAATTGAGATATAAATAGCAGAAAAGACTACTAGGTGCATTGAAATAAGCAGAAGAACAAGTATTAAAAAGAGAAAGATTGTGATCAGAGAGCATACACTCTACAGAGCAACCTACTATCGATATCAGCACTTACCCAGAGGGATGATGATGTCCATTAAGGTACCTCAGGAAAAAAAGGGAGACAGCAACTGTTCAATGAGAGCATAGAGGTATGATTGATCACATGTCTCTTCAGGCGACAGGTAGAGAGAACAATCAGTGATGGTATGGCCCAAGGAAACACGGATGGCTACGGCCTCCAAGGATGTGTCAAATAGCAAAGACAGGGTGGCACATGCTGATCAGCCTACAGTGCCAACCCTTCCATGTACTCGTCCATCGCACAGCCTGTCATTTCTGTATAAAAAAAACCGCCAAAAGGTGACTGTACCGGAAGGTTTTAGAAATATTTCCTGTAAGGAAAGACAAACAAGTTGGTAGGAAGCAATCAGTATTTTGATGAAATCCAGATCAGTATGTAAACTTCGACAGTTCCATTGTATCAGGGTAGCAATTTTTATATACGTTGAGGTGAATTGGGTAGAGAACCCTTCTGTTTACGACCACGACTTTTTTCCTCACTTTCTTATTCGAGGGAGGTCTATCGACCTCCATGGATCCTGCCCTGAGTCGATTGGGCAGGTCTTTGCTGTTGGAAGGAGATTCCAAAGACTGAGGGCATGAATGAATGATTGTTTTGAAACTTTGGGTGGGAGAATATGTATCTGAATAAATGCCTGTACCTGGAACCAAAGGATGTGGATCTTGGGGTTTAGTGGAATATATGTAAGGAACAGAGATAAGTGTTAAAGTTAATTCATCAACTTTTTAGTCATGGAGGTGAAAAGACTTTTTATTTCTTTGGAGAACGATTCTTTTGGAGGCACAGAAAGATCTGTCTGCACTCCCACTGTAGTTGTGGAACGAGGTGCAGCAGCATACGCCTGTGATGAGGTGGTGGACAACAGTTTTCGAGCCTCAGGATAGGTAATGTTATGAATCGTTTTCAAACACTGCACCTCTTTTTTTCCAACCACTTAGTGCAAGAACGGAAGTAGAATGGGTGAGAGCCATTGCAACTGACGCAATGAGGGTCCATTTCACACTCATAGGCATCATGGTTCTTGCCATTGCAACGAGCATACCTCAAGCAACGATGACACTGGAAACACTGGAGATGGTTTGGAATGTATGGCTGTATTCTGCAATTAAGATAACCTGCCTTGATGGAGGCAGGCGGACGTGGTGACGTAAATGTGAGAATGAGGACGTTGGTCGGCAGTGTAACTTATTGCGAGTGGACATACGCCTCATTGCAGAAACTCCTTGGGTGGAAAAACTAGCAAGAATCTACGGCTCGGGGATCATCTTCAAATCCATCTCAACAATAACTCCTCGTGATGAATTCAAAGTAGCATGAGGTGTAAACTCAACAGGTATATTCCCAATTGTCTTTGAATGCAAGAGGAGTTCACTGTTTGGAGATGTGGATGTTTTCACCAATATGTCACCAGATTGAAGCTTCTTTACTGACTCTGGAGAGCCAGGAGTCTCTCTAGTCCCTTCTGAATGAAAAAGGGAGACATTTGCCATAAAGGTTTGTCTGCAAGTGAATGCAATATAAGAAAATGGGGTTCAATAGGTGGTACAGATGGTGAGGATTGCTGCTCAGGATCTTGAAGTCGTAGTTCATTTACATATAGACTGTTTTGTCGCTATTTTATTACAATATTTAATTGGGGTATCTATAATAAAGACAGGGAAATTTTGGTGCCCACTGATCCCACTCACCATGGAGCCCTACGAGGGGATGCATTACAATATCAAACAAGGACACTGCAGTAATGCCAGGGTTTCGTGAGCACTATACCCAAACATCAGCTTCAGATATAATGTCCACAACACCTGTTGAGAGCATCCAACACTGGTACTTGGTTGGCCCAAGCCCGAGTGAACCAGTCGAATAACTCAAGGAGGTCCACCCCAAAGCCGCCCGTCTACAGGGATTCAAGGTTGGACCCCTCAACCACCAGGATCCTCTCCTCTCCTTCACGGGTTGCCACGCACGGCAGACACGTGGGTAGATGTTTAGATCCCAGAGGAAGTAAACTAAAAAAACAGAACCTTCTCTGGGAGGTCCCCTTACCACGTACAGTAATCCACTCTAAGAGGAATCATTTTGATGTAGAATTGTTCTTTCTCTCCTTTCTTCTTGTTGTTTCCAGTTCTCCCAGAGGATCTGTAGTAAGTTTTTCAACGTACACGCTGAATTGATATACCCATTGTAGGCTCAGTTCAGATACCCTGTGTATGGCTTTGTCTTTATTGAAACATGAGAGATCTACATATTTCTTGTCATCAGTGCTCAGATTTTGGTAAGTTAGATATTTATGCGTCCTCTCTCATCTGAGTTACTTTAGATGAACTGTAAGTTAGATACCGATTATTACTTTGTTTTTCTGGATAAACGTAATTGTATTGGATGTTCATTAATATTATGTACTTTGAAGACTTGACAAGTTTTTGCAGGTTTGTTATGATTGAGTATTTTAACTAGGCATGTTTAAATGGTGTGTATCTTAGATACCATTACAACTAGTATTATACAATTCATTGTTTAGAGTAATTTGTTTTGTCACTGTTAACTATGTGCCTTATGATCGTAATTTTTGTAAGTGTAGTACCTAATTATGTGTCCTTTGTTGTCTTGGTTAATTTAGATGTCTGGTAAGTTAGATATGGATTATTAGTGTGTTTTCTAGGTTATTTCGGTCAGGTTGCATATTCTTTATTATTCCATACTTTGTGGACTGCATAGATTTAAATGGTTTGTCCATGAGATATTTATCAGCATTTTGTTTATTGGGTATGCTTTAACAGTTTATAAATTACACATTTCTAGTAATATTTCACTCATTTTTTTTTGTCTGATTGTTTTTCACCATTGTTAACTATATTCCTTATCATCCTAAATTTCATTAGTGGATTTAAAACATTAAATGTATTCATTTGTGTCCCATTTGTATGGCTAAACATGACTTCAGCTACTTCTGTGTTTCTGATGCTATAAACCTAATTTAATCCTAGTAATCTGCACTTCATTGTTCCCACAGTGTCCACTTTACTGATACTTATCTGTAACTTCAAGTCCAGTTTTCAAATTGAAGACCCTACCTTTCAGACTAATTTTGGCTCTTTACGTTGTTTGGAGGTACAAACTTTTGTCTGACTCTGTGAGTCTTTACACACTTCCTACTGTGGATTACTGGCTCCTGCTTGCTTCCATCTATTTGAAGTCCAAAGACCACACTACTCTGCTCTAAGAGGATGCACCTTGCATATGGTTCCTGATGACAGTGAGAAGTCTGTTCTTATCATTCTAAATACCTCATTCAACAAAGACAGTTCTTCTTTTCAACCTCAGTAAAGCTTAGCTACCTCCTTCATATTTATGTTTGGATTGAAGAATTCACATATCCTTCACCTTTTCTTACAGTTGAAGTTATTCAATTCTTTTGTGAATGTGGGCTTCTGATCTATGGTTAATTGAGAAGTGTTCACTCCACAGCACCTTTACTGAGCCACTTTGGCAGGTTGTCAAGCTCTGTCTCACTTCCATTAACCTTTGTTGGGGTAGTGGTGGTTGTGGTACATTATAACATCTTCATGTTGATCGTTTTATATCACAGAGCCAGTGGTACCGATTCCATATCTCTGTGCTTTCATATCGCGGTTCTCTTTTTTTTTTAGCTCAAGGTCACCACATTGCAATCTTAGCTTTGCATATTTCTGGTTCTCTAAATCTGCTAGTAGATTGATTATCTTCTTCCAACTAGTTTCTCCTGATGGAAGGCTCCTTCACTTCACAGAGGTCATAATTTTCTGTCTACAATAGAATTTCATTGTCTCAGCCCAATTGCTGGTTGAATATGTTACATCTTTCCTTTCCTCATTGATTAGGCCTCTTTCCATGTCAATTTACCACATATACCTTTTAACTTTGGTCTCTTCCTCATTCTTTCAGCCACCTTTGTAGTCTTCATCTTTCCATATTATTCACCCAAATGTTAAATAGAGGCTTCTCCACTTTGATCATGTCTAGATAATGGACAACTTTGTTGATCACCTAACATTTCACTTGGCTTTGTTTTCCTCTTCCTCCTTTACTGTTCCTTTGAATTGTTCATTGTAACCTTAATGCCTATTCTCATCCCACATATAAACCTTTGTCTTCATGTCCCATCTGTGGTTGGTTACCATCTCCACAGCATCTATTTACATCACATTCATATAATTAGTATGTCTGTTGCTCCTTGCTTTCACTGCCCTACAAGGGAGATTTTAAGGCTTAGATGTAGGCTACTTCTAGTATTTGTGTCATTCACAACCTTCATCAGAGTTGCAGACAATTTCTACGCTACATCAAAGTTTGAATTCATGTCCCTTATCATATTATTTTTACTGCTAGGAACGAATGTTTGAATAATTAATATTATCAATACCCTTAATAATCTTAACCACCTTAATCAAGTCCCCTCTGATCCTTCCCCTTCCAGAGAAAACAAACTTTAGTCTATTCTCATGGGTACAATCCTACAATCCCAGGTATCATGTTAGTGTCTCTTCTCTGAATCTGCTCCAACAATTCAATGTCCTTCTTGAGGAAGAAATACAAAACTGTATACAGTATTCTAAATTTGATCTTACAAGTGATCCTACACAGTAAAACAATAGTTTCCCTTGTCTTCCATTCAATATTTCTATAGATGCTACCCAAAATCCTATTAACTTTATTGTTAGCTACAGTAGGTTGTTTAGATGATTTAAGTTATTTTTCTGTCACAACACCAAGTTCTTTTTTGAGCCACAGTATTTAATATTTTCCTATTGAAATTGCAACAATAATTTGAATTGCAAAAACTCACAATCATCATTTTGGACATGTATTGGCCCAATGCATCAAATGATCCAAATCTCCCTGTAAATCTGCAGTATCTCTTAATACAGTTAGCAACCAAAAACATTTTAATGTCATATTCAAACTTAAAAAACTTGTTTATCAATGTCATTAATATAAGTCACAAACAGCAGAGGACCCTGAAGCACACTAGTTGTAACTGTGATCCAGTCAGATCTAACTAATTTATTATTATTTTCTATACAATTTAACAGCATACCTCCCTGTTAGTGTGCCTGGTCCAGAAGCTCATTTCCTCTTTGTAATTCTGGTTGCCTGATGTATGACCACACCCTTTACTTACAGTTGAATTGTTGGGTATATATAACAAGGACCACATGCCCTATCTGCAATGTCGCTGCTACGGATGAGTTATAGACTCTGTCTATTTGAGGTTGAAAACGTAGACAGTTTATACACCACTACTGCTTAACCTACTGATTCATTTTCACTTGTGCAAACCACTTCTTTTTCTACCCATTTTGGTTTAATTACCTACTTCATGTGCAAAGAGCATACCTGTTCCAGAAGTTGTGATGCACCCATTTATGTACTTCATTTATCATAGAGTAGTTGCTTTTAGTTAGTTACTTTGCTGTGCACCTAAACTGGCCCTTCTATCTTTACATAATGAAGATAATACTGTATCAGAAATTATTTTTCTGACACCAAAATATATTTTCCAAAGATACTTCCCACCCATCCTCCTCATGGCTAGTGTTCTTCTTTCATAACAAGTCAATTGTTTTTAAAATAAGGATTAAGGAGAAATAGTAAGGGTAGCTAGCTGTACCAGTATTGGTGAAGAGTAGTCACATGGGATATGCACGTTCAGAAAAAAAATTCATGTGGTATAAAGACAAGTGCATGGATGAGAAATTGTTTTGTTTTTTGATGGTAAAGGCTAATTGAGATAGCTTTGTATGACAGCAGGTAGGTATCTATCAAAAATACATTTCAAGTATAAAAGTGTTAACATCTATATTTCAGCAAACAAGAATCAGACATGTAATTGGTTGCTGAAATACATAAGACCTTCAAGTTTTATTCACTAGGTTTGAAAAGTTTAATCATTATTTTTCTGTACAGAATCTTACTATTGAGATACTGAAGACCTTTGACCAAACATTTGAAACAATTTATTAAATGGCTCAAAAAATAAAAAAATGAAAGAAAAAAGAGCTATTCTATATAACAGGAAAAGTCTGTACCAGATCAGTTTTGAGCTACAAGTCTACCATCAAATTTAAAAATGAAACATTTTGAGTAGATTATTCTGAATGGTGTTTAAAATTATTTAAAAAGATTACTGAATCAGAAAATGATTGTTGTCTGTTTTTGTATTTACATTGAGGATGTTAATTTTGATTTTCAAAGTGGCCACCATTTTTTTCATACATAAAGTTGTGTTTTCTATCACACATTCGGTTCTTCATATGATTTAATATTTTTTTTTCATATTGAATAAAAGAAATATTCTGCCCTTTTTATGAAAATAAATAATTGTATCTCCTATGATACTCTGTTTTATCACAATCTGTCATCATTTCATGACAGACCTGTTTGCATTCATGTAAGCATAGTGGTTGTTTTCTTGTAGCAAGGCCACATCGGGCTATCTGCTAAGCTCACTGATTAGAATCGAACTCCTGATTTTAGCGTTGTAAATCCATAGACATACCATTGTAGGCATAGAAACAAGCTTCTTACCTTTTCAAACATGTATCCAGTTGTATCACAGCCAGTCAGAGTATGCCAATTAATGCCTAGTTCCAGTCTGATGATATGATGATGCTGATTTGTTCCAGTGATTAAGAGAGTACTTGGACCAAGTAATGTTCTGTGCAAAGACAACAGCATAACATCAATGTCACGTGAATAAAGATGAATTTGGACATTTTTACTTGCAGCTTCAAACAGCATGGAAGGTCATAAGATTATCAGCTTCTTTCTGGTTGCTGACCTCAACTCTCCCTTTAAATTATTCATTGTTCTGATCAACAAAACCACAGTATACCCTGAGATACATTGAAAAGGCATCATTTTGGCCATGTATAGTTCGTAAAACTTTTACTTAGCAACTTTATATTTCATTTTGTATGTGACTGGATCTAGTCTATAAATTGAACTGACATATGTATATATACATACACATACACACCCATACACACACACACATAATAATCCTAATGTCTTATTTCCATACAAATGGTCTGAAATAGCTGAAAATGACAGCCATTTTTAAATTCAAAATAAATGCCCTAAACATTAATAGAAAACCTGGCAATAATTACTTTCTGAATTGGTGTCCAATTTCTATAATTTTTAGACACAGTTGGTAAGAATCTAGTAAAAATGTATCTGGGAATTTATATTTATAAAAATTTTGTTTGATATGAAAATGATTTGATATGATTTACAGTTATAATAAAGTAATTTTAGATATAATTTGTTTTATCCAACCTGAATGTCAATTAGGCTAGAGTAAAAATGTATTCTGTGATGTAGATTGGGTAATGATTAGCCGAAATGTTTACAGTTTTATTCTCAGAAATAAATTAAGAACATCTGATTAATTTTCTCATAATCTTAATAAGTTTCACATATTATATAAGTTTCTTAACAGAACATGAAGACAACTTCAGTTCCTTTGTGTTCTGTGTATGACCTTTATTAGGCTTAGACTTGTTCCCATGGCTTTTGTTACAGAACTAGAATAATCTCTTCATGTATTTTCTTTTCCATTCTTTAAAGCTGGTTAACAAACACAAGTAATTAATTCATAATTTTGAGAAAATCAGGAACCCTGTAGTCATGGCTGTTCTGAGTTAAATATTTCGAGCCAATGTGTTTATTTGAAACTTACAGTAATATATTGTACTTTAACAAATGCACTTTAGATTTTCAGGAGTAATATATATAAACAATTACTGTAACCTTAAGACACAATGTCTGCACATAGAATTACTTATGAACTATAGCATCAATTGTCGGTTCAAACAAATGTATTCTTCTTCCTACTGGGCAGCTAGTCTCTTTTATCAAGCCACCTTTAACAGAACAAGACTGTGATGCTTGATCTGTGAACATACTGTGCATCAGCAACCTTACCATAGATGAGCCACATCTAGCATTTCTCCTGCTGTTAAGAATGGTCATTAGAATAGAAACACTAAACCAAACTGTCATTTCTTGATGACAAGAAACCCACTTAAAATAAAAATTGATTGCAGAACAGCTGGCATGGATATTAACATTTTTTTTGATAAGCAGAGAACAACATTTTGACCTTCCTAGGTCATCTTCATATTCATGTTTTGTTAACAAAAATAAAAATAAAAGTGTTAATACCCATAGAAGCTATTATTCCTGCCTGAAAAGATTATTACAGGAATTTTAAAAACAAAGTATGACACTTTTTTCACTCATAGCTCTCTATTATATAAATAAGTTTATTTCCAAATGTTACAATAAAATAATTACCATAGTTTGATGACAATGAGAAAAGCAAATCCTCTGAATAAAACAAAGGTGTTTTGTGTTATAATGTTATATACAGAGAAGCTGACCTTTACACACATACAGTTGTATCCAATATTTTACTGTTCACCCACAATATCAGGTTTATTATAATGTTATCACAGAATTTGTGGAAGCAACTGGTCCATCATAATACGTAATTATGAAGATAGCAGTATTCGTTTGAAGCTTTTGTCAGTTTAATTCTTATAACTTTGGTGCACTTTGCAACCAGTCCAGTATGTTAATTCACTAAGATGATATAAATTATTTTATTAATGTCACTTGAGTACTCAATTACATATACACATATGTGTAATTAAGTTATAAAATGCATCACAGTAAAAACTGAACAAGTGGAGAATTATAGTTATTTCACATTACATTATTCTCTACATATTTTACATTATTGTACCATATAAATAAATTTCAGAATTAACCAAAAGTACATCGTAAAGTATATCCATACACAAATAGAAGTTATACACAAACAAACAAAACCAATATTAAAGTTGTACACAAATACACTCACTATACTATTTTTATATTATTTATTGGTGGAGACATTATTACGTCCTGGGTAACCCCACTGTACTAAGTAAAAGCTAACAGTGGTAATTGTTAATTCTGTATAGAATATTGTCTCCCATTCTTCATAACCTGTCACCATTTTTTAAAGCTTCTTCATAGTTTCTAAATTATATTAAAAATCTTCAGAACAAACATTTTTATGTGTTTTTAACTGATCTACAAGAACAGATGTTATCATAAAGGTACATTAATAAAAGTTATTTATGTTTATAAATCTAAAACATATTTCGATATATATGTATAAAAAACTACCTGATTATGTACTTATACTTGTATATATGACATGAAAAGATTGCTTATTTTGAAGGAAGAATTTTCACCAATGTCTGAACATTATTTTCTCATAACTGTTTCTAAATCAAAGGCCAACTTGGATTAGCAATTTTATTTTTGTTACCAATATGGTGCAAATGTTTGAAATTTTTTTGGCACATGGTTGGCATCTTTTATTCTTTTGCTTCTAGAAAAAGCATCTGATTTTACCATTCAGCAGATAACTTTTTGAATATTTAACACATTGTCTCCCACAAAACCCACTGGTAAGTTGTGACAGTCTTCCAGTAACATACACCAGTGAGTCGTGCTCTGTTTTCTTTTCAAAGGGCCACTTAATAGCTACATATACATTCTTACTAAAAAGGTAATTGTAAAATGACTAGAGGGATCCTTGAAAGTGTCGGAAAAATAGGCTTGGGAGCCAATGTGTTAATTTATATTTTTATAAAATTTATTATTCATAACTGTTGGGCCAATTTTTATTATGGAACAATTATTATACAACAGAAAATAGTTGGATTTAACTTGTAAAAATCATGTTGATTAAAATACGTTTTTCAAGCTGATATTTTCCTTGTAATAATTTGATGTTCTGCTTTCAAAAGGAGAGTGTCGTTATTAAAAATTCATAAACATGTAAAGTAAAAGATTCAAATGCATTCCATTGGAACCACAAGCTTACTTTGAATATGCCAGACGTGCGATTCGTAATCTGAGGGTCGCGGGTTCGCATCCCCGTCGCGCCAAACATGCCCTTTCAGCCGTGGGGGCGTTATAACGGGACGATCAATCTCACTATTCGTAGCCCCAAAGTTGGCAGTGGGTGGTGATGACTAGCTGCCTTCCCTCTAATCTTACACTGCTAATTTAGGGACGGCTAGCGCAGATAGCCCTCAGTAGCTTTGTGCGAAATTCAAAACAAACAAACCATACATTACCCACCTTCCCATATTAAACCTTTATTAGTTTCTTTTGAGAAAGTAAAATAAGTCCAGATATGTAACCATAAACTTCTTAATTTTAACTTGCATTTTAAATGAGATGGTAAAAAGAACAATTTTAAAGTACATATCGTAAACAGACATATTTATAACAACTACAAGAAGTACTGTTACTGTCAAGTGGCTGTTTTATAGGTACATTTATACACTCTAAATGGTTATTTAACATGCACCCAACATTTACGACTCTTTAATTTTATTATACATATAGCATTTGACCACATGCTGAGCTTTGTCATCTCTGTCGAGATCCACAATTACGGGAGCCATTGCGTACTGTAACGAATATAACATATAATTTTTATATTACAATAATAAATGAAGGCTTTCAGAGAAACGGGCTGTTCAATTCTTACTGTGTTATGGCCTGGCATGGCCAAGCGCGTAAGGCGTGCGACTCGTAATCCGAGGGTCGCGGGTTTGTGCCCGCGTCGCGCCAAACATGCTCGCCCTCCCAGCCTTGGGCGCGTTATAATGTGACGGTCAATCCCACTTTTCGTTGGTAAAAGAGTAGCCCAAGAGTTGGCGGTGGGTGGTGATGACTAGCTGCCTTCCCTCTAGTCTTACACTGCTAAATTAGGGACGGCTAGCACAGATAGCCCTCGAGTAGCTTTGTGCGAAATTCCAAAAAAATAAACCATACTGTGTTGTACTTACTATATGTTGTAGTACAACTAACAGCATTAAATTACATCAAGAAGTGAAAAACAGATAACCTTGACTACTTTCGGATCTCATTTTTTCAATGATCATGCTATAAACAGATAACACGAAAATATAGTCTGAAGTTCTGGGGAAAACGGGACATGATTTGTATGTAAACAGAACTGTGTAATGAACAGCTTGAAACTTTTGGTAACTTTTTACAAACCACTTACAACAAACTGCTAAAGTACTATTAAAAGTATATAATATAACTTCAATACATTATATAAAGCCGAAACGGAAGCGGAAGCTTCGAATCAATGATTGCTACAACTGTAATGACATTTAAATTTTCTTTATAAAGAATGCTTCTTTTTTAACAATTTCACCAAACTGTTCTTTATTTTGAACATATTTACATGCTACAGGTTTCCTAATTTAACGAACTTAATTTAACATAACAGATTTTCACAGTGAAAATTATCACTTCTCACTACTTTCTCAATTACAGTCACTAGATGACAGGTAATTACAAAAAAAAAAAAATTCTCAGAAACATTTCGGACAACAAATTTAACATTCTTAAGTTTAACACACGAATATTGCATACAAGTACAAATTTCATGCTAAGAATTAATTTACCTAAAGAATATTATAGTTAAAAACGTATAAAAAGAAATACACTTACTTAATAATAAGAATGAAGACGGTTAACAAAACACATACATTTAAATGGCAAGGCACGAAAATGATTTTTTTTCTTAAGCGAAATTTCAAAAGGTGAAGTAAACTAGCTTTTAATGGCACTGTAGTTCTAGTTAATAAATATCTTTGTAACATTGATTTTCTTCAGATATTCACGAAATGTAATAAAAAGAACATAGAATTACCATGTCTTTTCAACAGTAAAAATTATGATAAACAACTCTTAAGATCATAGATCGCGAGTTCATAATAGATGTTTCAATTTCATTATTAGTTTTCTGTTTAATAAATGTCACAAAAAACAAAGATAAAATAATCCACAGAATATACCTTCCAAATAACGCCAATATTAATCAATAATTACTATAATTTTTTGATTAAAATAATTTCTAGTTTTTGAAATTATTCAAAAATCTTTTTCCAATAAACATCCTGAAAGATTTTAGTCACAAGATTACAGTATTTCTGAAACTTTTATTTACTAAATTACAGTCTTCTTGAAATTTTTTATTCGCTAGAGTACAGTCTTCATAAAAAGTTTTTATTTACCACATTACAGTAATTCTGAAAGTTTGCAGTCGCTAGAATACTGTGTTTTCGAAAGTTTTTATTTGCTATATTACAGTCTTCCTGAAAGTTTTTATTCACCAGATTTCAGTCTTCTAGAAAGTTTTTAGTTACTAGATCACAGTCTTCCTGAGAGTTTTATTTACTAGATTATGGTCTTCCTAAAAGTTTTCATTTCCTAGGTTATAGTCTTCCTGAAAGTTTTATTTGCTAGATTATAGTCTTCGTAAACGTTTTTTATACACTAGACTATGGTATTCTTGAAAGATTTCATTTACTATATTACAGACTTGTTAAAGTTTTTAGTTACTCTAATAGAGTCTTCTTGAAAGTTTTGGTTACTAGATAACAGTCTTCCTGAAAGTTTTATTTACCAGAATACAGTCTTCTTAAAAGTTTTCATTTACTAGATTACAATTTTCCTGAAAGATTTTATTTACTAGATTACAGTCTTCTTGAAAGTTTTATTTACTAGATTACAATAATCCTGAAAATTTTTAGTCACTAGATTACAGTCTTCCTGAACGTTTTTATTTACTAGAGTACAGTCTTCTTAAAAGTCTTCATTTACTAGAGTGCAGTCTTCTTAAAAGTCTTCATTTACTAGATTACAGACTTCTTGAAAGGTTTTATTTACTAGATTATGGTCTTCCTGAAAGTTTATATTCACTAGATTACAGTTTTCTTGAAATTTTTATTCACTAGAGTATAGTCTCCCTCAAAGTTTTTATTTACTAGATTTTAATCATCTTGAAATATTTCAGTCACTAGATTACAGTCTTCCTGAACGTTTTTTATTTACTAGAGTACAGTCTTCTTAAAAGTCTTCATTTACTAGATTACAGACTTCTTGAAAGGTTTTATTTACTAGATTATGGTCTTCATGAAAGTTTTTATTTACTAGATTACAGTCTTCTTGAAAGTTTTTATTTACTAATTACATTACTCGTGAAAGTTTTTATTCTCTAGAGTACAGTCTTCCCAAAAGTTTTTATTTACTAGATTACAATCATCCTGAAAGTTTTTATTTACTAGATAACAGTCTTTTTGAAAGTTGTCATTTACTAGATTACATTCTTACTGAAAATTTTTATTTACTAGAGTACAGTCTTCATGAAAGTTTTCATTTACTAGATTACAGTTTTCCTGAAAGTTTTTATTTACTAGATTACAGTCTTCATGAAAGTTTTTATTTACTAGATTACAGTCGTCTTAAAATTTTTATTCACTAGTGTACAGTCTTCCTAAAAGTTTTTATTTACTAGATTACAATCATTCTGAAAGTTTTCAGTCACTAGAATACACTCTTCTTGAAAGTTTTCATTTGCTAGATTACAGTCTTCTTGAAAGATTTCTTTTAGTAGATTACACACTTGTTAAAAGTTTTTATTTACTAGATTACAATCTTCCTAAAAGTGTTTATTTACTAGATTATGGTGTTCCTGAAAGTTTTCATATACTAGATAACAGTCTTTCTGAAAGTGTTTATTCACTAAATTACAGTCTTTCTGAAAGTTTTTATTTACTGGATTACAGTCTTCTTGAAAGTTTACATTTAATAGATTACAGTCTTCCTGAAAGTTTTTATTCACGACATTACAATCATCCTGAAAGTTTTTGTCACTGATTACAGTGTTCCTGAAAATTTTTATTCACTCTAGTACAGTCTTCCTAAAAAGTTTTTATTTACTAGATTACAATCATCTTGAAGGCCCGGCATGGCCAAGCGCTTTAAGGAGTGCGACTCGTAATCTGAGGGTCGCGGGTTCGCATCCCAGTCACGCTAAACATGCTCGCCCTTTAAGCCGTGGATGCATTATAATGTGACGGTCAATCCCACTATTCGTTGGTAAAAGAGTAGTCCAAGAGTTGGCGGTGAGTGGTGATGACTAGGTGTCTTCCCTCTAGTCTTACACTGCTAAATTAGGGACGGCTAGCACAGATAGCCCTCGAGTAACTTTGTGCGAAATTCAAAATAAACAAGCAATCATTCGTGAAATATTTAAGTCACTAGATTACAGTCTTCCTGAAAGTTTTTATTTACTAGAGTACAGTCTTCATGAAAGTTTTCATTTACTAGATTACAGTTTTCCTGAAAGTTTTTATTTACTAGATTACAGTCTTCATGAAAGTTTTTATTTACTAGATTACAGTCTTCATGAAAGTTTCTATTTACTAGATTACAGTCTTCATGAAAGGTTTTATTTACTAGATTACAGTATTCATGAAAGTTTTTATTTACTAGATTACAGTCTTCATGAAAGTTTTATTTACTAGATTACAGTCTTCATGAAAGTTTCTATTTACTAGATTACAGTCTTCATGAAAGGTTTTATTTACTAGATTACAGTCTTCATGAAAGTTTTTATTTACTAGATTACAGTCTTCATGAAAGTTTTTATTTACTAGATTACAGTCTTCATGAAAGTTTTTATTCACTAGATTACAGTCTTCATGAAAGTTTTTAGTCACAAGATTACAGTCTTCATGAAAGTTTTTATTTACTAGATTACAGTCTTCATGAAAGTTTTTATTTACTAGATTACAGTCTTCATGAAAGTTTTTAGTCACAAGATTACAGTCTTCATGAAAGTTTTTATTTACTAGATTACAGTCTTCATGAAAGTTTTTAGTCACAAGATTACAGTCTTCATGAAAGTTTTTATTTACTAGATTACAGTCTTCATGAAAGTTTTTAGTCACAAGATTACAGTCTTCATGAAAGTTTTTTTTTACTAGATTACAGTCTTATTGAAAGTTTATATTTACTTGATTACAGTCTTCTTTAAAGTTTTTTATATGTAACATTTAACCTTTAGGATTAGAGATATATACTATATATGCAAAAACGGCTCGTTTGGGTTGAGAAAATATTTTACATAGAAGGTCGAAACGTTGTTCGCTCTTCTATGTAAAATATTTTCTCAACCAAAACGAGCCGTTTTTACATATATATTTCTCTACAAGTGGGTTTTTTCGACATCACTGAGAGATATATACTGTGACAACTGTATAACTATGACTTTATTTCTGTATAACCAGCTGTTCTAATGTCTGTTTTTTCTTATATGTAGCTGTATTCTGTAATTGGTTTCCATCTAATTTATAATCCACTAGTCAGTATATAGTGATTTTTGCCCATTTCATTTTATAATAGCATTCCTAACTCTTTAGTGTTAGTTTTTAAACAAGGTTCTGACTGTGTGGAGAAGATATACATGACATTGAATTGTTTATAATGTGTTTGAATTACATGTACACTTAGTTTGTTTTGTGTGTGTGTACACGTACAACAGTGTAAACATTCATGTATAATGAACTATGCTTTCTAAACAAACATTGTATGTATAAAGTGAGCAGCAAGTAATGTATGACTATTTTACTGAGGTACATTGAATTGTTTATAATGTGTTTGAATTACATGTACACTTTGTGTGTGGACACGTACAACAGTGTAAACATTCATGTACACTGAACTATGCTTTCTAAACAAACATTGTATGTATAAAGTGATCAGTAAGTAGTGTATCACTATTTTACTGAGGTACTATAATTTCTTTATATATTCACTACTAAATGCAAGAGGAGCAAAACACTCAATGTTTGTAACTTAGGTTATGTGATTTAGTAATTTCTGTTAGTGTGTTAGTTCATCAGTTTCATTATGTCCAGTATCCTAATGTTGGCTGATACATACCGCATTTTATGTTTGATAAATAAACAGTTTTCAGAACCTAGCATAAGTCATCATCATATTTATTGAATATGTGCACCTGTTTAATGTGAGTTAATTGTGGCTAAAGTTAAACTGTAGTGCCAAGGATATGCATCAGAATTAGCATAGCATAAAAATATATTTAAAATAATACCATAATATACACACTTTCTTTTAATTACACACTTTTATGTTTGTGTTTGGAATAAATTTTGGATGTTCATAAACAACATGTACAATAATCAACTAAAATAGTATATCTAATAGACAGTATGTAACAGTGTTTTCCTTCAAATATACCTTCGTGAACCATAGACAGTTTTGCAGTCCTCTATTATCACATTGGTTTTTCTGCAAAGGGGATTACATAACGTATCGACGTAGCACTGATATAAATTAGCAATAAATCAATAAAATTTTCTGATAATTTTAAATAAATCATATAATTTTTTGTTTTTAACTATAATATGAAAATTAACTTGGCCTTTATGCTCACTAACCATAGGTGGAGAACCATGGGTCTAGCAGTTGTTTTTTGGTACTAAAAAAGTAATACATATCACTTAATCAAGTAAATATACAATTGGTTCTCAACAGGTGTTGTGGACATTGTATCTGATGTTGGGGTATAGTGCTCACAAAACCCTAGCATTGCTGCAGTGTTCTTGTTTGGCATTGCAGTGCATCCCCTTGTACGGCTCCATGGTGGGTGGGGTCAGTGGGCACCCAAATATTAAATATTATTTTTTTACTATGGATTCTCCAAGTAAAAATTTAAACAAAATAGTGAAAAAACAGTCCATAGGTAAACGACCATGTCTTGAAGATTCTGAGCAGGAACCTTCAACATCTGTAACACCTGTACTTCATTTTATTATAATAGATTCTCTTTCAGACAAACCTTCAGGGCAGATGTCTCCCTTTTTCAATTAGAAGGGACTAGATGGACTTGCTGGCTCTCAAAGTCAGTAAAGAAGCTTTGCTTTGGTGACATATTGATAAACATCCACATCTAAACGCAGTGAACTCCTCTTGCATTCAAAGGCAATTGGGGATATACCTATTGAGGTTATGCCTCATGCTACTTTGAGTTTGCCAAAAGGAGTTACTATTAAGAGGGATTTGAAGAACATCCCCAAGTCAGAGATTCTTGCTTGTTTTTCCACCCAAGGAGTTTCTACAGGTAGGCGTATTGCCACTCGCAGAGATGGAAATATGATGCAAATCAGTGTCCTCATTCTGACATATACATCACCGCATCCACCTGCCACCATCAAGACACGTTATCTCAATTGCAAGCTATGACCATACCTTTCAAACCCTCTCAGATGTTTCCAATGTTAGCGGTTCGGTCACTCGAAGATATCATGTCGTGGTTTCTTCACGTGTACTCGTCGCGGTGACAAGGACCATGATACATATGGGTGTGCAATGGATCCTCACTGTGTTAACTGCAATGGTTCTCACCCGTCCTACTTTTGTTATTTCCCTAAATGGTTGGAAGAAAAAGAGGTGCAGCGTTTGGAAACAATTCAAAATATTACTTACCCTGAGGCTCAAAAGTTGCTCTCCACCACTTCATCTCGGACGTTTGTTGCTGCACTTCATTCTATTGGGAGTGCGGTTTGATCTCTTTGTGCCTTCTCAAACCAAATGTAAATTCTTTTGACCTTCATGGTTAAAAAACATGATGAATCAACATCAACACCCATCTATGTCCCTACCATACGTTTCAGCTGGAATCATCTTCCAACAACAATGACTTGCCCAATTCACCTAGGGCAGGATCCATAGAATTGTCAAGGTTTACGTTCTAATCTGGATGACATCAAAGCACTGATTGCTTCCTACCATCCTGTATGTCTTATGTCTTTTCTTATAGGAAACATTTCTGAAACCTGTCGATACAGTCACCTTTTAGCAGTCTTTTGTTTTGTACAGAAATGATAGGCTGTGTGATAAACGAGTGCATGGAGAGATGGCACTGTTGGTTGATCAGCATGTGACCACCCTGTCTTTGCCACTTGACACATCCTTGGAGGCAGTAGCCATCAGTATTTCCTTGTGTTGTACCATCACTGTTTGTTCTCTCTACCTGTCACCCTGAGAGACCTATCATCAATCAGACCTTGATGCTTTCATTTAATAGTTGCTGTTTCTCTTTTTAATCCTGGGGACTTTAATGGACATCATTTCCTCTGAGGAAGTGCTAATATTGATCGGAGGGTCGCTCCGTAGAGCGTATGCCCTCTGATTACAAACTTTCTCTTTTCAGTTGTGATTCTTATACATATCTTCATTCATCTAGTCTGTCCTTTACTGCTATTGATCTTTCAGTTTGCTCCTCTTCACTAATATTCCACTTTTTATCATGGGCTGACAGTAACCCATGAGGCAATGATGATTTTCTTATAATTCTGAGAGAGACTGGTTGTGGTTAATGCCACCCGACCCATGTGTCCTGATAGAAGCTGGATCAAGCAAACTGGCCATCTTTCACTGCTATTGCAGAACTTTATCCTGCCATCATTTGTAAGTCATGAATAGATATCTTTTCATAGTTATCCCACACTCTTACACTGCATCGCTTTAACGCAGATCTGTGCACATGCTTGGTGGGTAAGACGAGAAAGCCAGAACTCTTGGATTAAGTTCACAATCAGCATATCTTTTACCACCAGTTCCAAAGTCATATGGGACACGATTTGAGAGGTCAATGGGCAATATAATTTTTAACCCTCTCGATCTTGCTCTCTGATTGCCAGAAAGTAGCTTATGCCCACAGTATTGCTGACACTCGAGGTGAAAGTTTTGCCAGGAATTTAGCACTTCTGCTTCATCCTCCAACTTCGTAGCCATCAAGACTTGTGAAGAGCAATAGCATCTGTGACTACAATCACCTCTTTACACTGGTGGAACTCAAACTGGCACTTTATTGGTCTGGCAGTACATCAGTCAGACCTGAGGATGTACACTATGAAATGTTGTGCCATCTATCTCGTGTTTCTTTTGCTATTCTTTTGATTGTTTTTAACCGGATCTGGCAGGAAAATGTTTTTCCTGATGGCTGGCACCAGGCTCTTGTCCTACATTCTCTAAGCTCGGGAAGGATCCCAAGATTCCTTCAAACTACTGTCTAATTGCTTTGACGAGCTGTCTCTGTAAGACCTTAGAGACGATGGTTAATGCTCATCTTGTTTGGTTCCTGGAATCAAACAACCTCCTCTCGCCCAGCCAGTGTGGGTTTTGATGATAGTGCTCCACCATGGACCACCTGATTTGACTTGAGTTGTCAATAAGAGAAACCTTTTTGTCAAACATCAACATCTTGTATCAATATTCTTTGGCATTGAGAAGACTTATGATACAACATGGAGGTATAGCATTTATGTGGGTTACGTGTCCATTTGCCCATGTTTATTAATTTTTTTTAATGGACAGGCAATTTTAAGTTCGTGTGGGTTCAACGCTTTCCCATTCTTTACTACAGGAACTTGGAGTCCCTCAAGGCTGTGTTTTGAGTGTCACACTTTTCAGTATAAAGATTAATGCCATCAATTAACAACTCCCTCTCACTTTTGCAAACAGGTTTTATGTCGACGACTTTCACATTTCATGTCATTTGTCGAACATGAGATATATTGAGTAGCAGCTACAGACTCCTCTCAATCATTTACTGAAGTGGACAACAGCAAATTGTTTTAACTTCACTGTCTTTAAAATCACTTGCATGCACTTTTGCTGCTAATGGGGTATTCACCCTGATCCTGAACTTCTTATCAGTGATGTTGTACTATCTTTGGTCCCTGAGACAAAGTTCTTGGGGCTTATCTTTGACCATTAGCTGACCTTTATACACACATAAAGCAGCTACTGATCAAATTCTCAAGAGCACTAAAAATCCTCTGTGTTCTTTCATAGAACACTGATTGATGTTCTATGCTAAAGATATATCATGCTCTTATTCGATCAAAACTAGACTATGGGTTTATGGCTCTGATATGACTTTGGCGTTAAAGATGCTGGATTCCGTTCATCATCAGGGACTTTGGCTCTGCACCAAAGCTTTCTGCACTTCCCCAATTCAGAGCTTATAAACAGAGTCTTATGAATCTCCTTTGCACCTCTGCTGTATGCAACTGTCTTTACTGTATGCTTCAGAACTTCATTGCTTACCAAAACATCCCACCTGGGGTTGTGTTTTCGTTCCTATGCTTTTCAGAACAGATGATCTGCCATTGCTCCTTTTGACCTTTGTATCCAGGAGCAGTTGGATGAATTGTGTCTGTCCTTGGATAACATTGCTGTATCTACTGGTCAAACCATCCTAAAATGGCTTATTACAGTCCCCAAATGAGAGTTATCTTTAAGTCATTTGAAAAAGCAGACATTCCCGACTGGAAATATCATCTGTTACTTCTTGAACATTTTTCAAACCATCCTTTTATTCGTATTTGTACAGATGGCATGACGCTCGTTCTACATTACGAGACGCCATCGACAGAGACCACAGATCCACTAGTATTTTTCACAAACGACCTTTATTTCACAGAAAATTGGATACAGAGTACATTCAGTTTTGTAGAAAATCCAACAACCGTCTTGCTACCAATTATACACTTAAAAGATTTTCAAAATATCTCAAAACTTTCACGATAACATTATAATTTCACTGATAAACTCTTACTATATACAGTTAATATGAGCATAAGCTTCATATAATTAAGTTACCTATATCACTTTTAGCTAGTTACCTACAACATAACGTTATTAGGTAAGCTATATCAGTTTTAACTAATTAATTTACCTATAACATAACGTCATTAGGTAAGCTATATCGGTTTTAACTAATTAATTTACCTATAACATAACGTCATTAGGTAAGCTATATTGGTTTTAACTATTTAATTTACCTATAACATAACGTCATTAGGTAAGCTATATCGGTTTTAACTAATTAATTTACCTATAACATAACGTCATTAGGTAAGCTATATCGGTTTTAACTATTTACTTTACCTATAACATAACGTCATTAGGTAAGCTATATCAGTTTTAACTATTTAATTTACCTATAACATAACGTCATTAGGTAAGCTATATCGGTTTTACCTAATTAATTTACCTGTAACATAACGTCATTAGGTAAGCTATATTACTTTTATCTAATTACTTTACCTATAACATAACGTCATTAGGTAAGCTGTATCGGTTTTACCTAAGTACTTTAACAGTATGATTTACTTTATTTTCTAAGTCGTATTATTATCATTAAATTATCTGTTTTGTTTATCACTTGCTGTCGTTCCCAGTTTTGAATTTCCGACAAGAAGAAAGGTAATCCACTGATAACATACACGCCCAGCCTTTGGACTAATCTTTTACCAATGAACAGTGCAATGGATCCTCACATATAACGCCCTCGCGGCTGAGAGGATGAGCATGTTCGATTTAAGATTTTCGATCCTGCCAGCCAAAGATTGCGAGTCGCGAGCCCCTAACCACCAAGCCACTCCACACTAATATTGAACGTTCTTGGAATGTATGTGTTTACGTTTTATTATTACCTTCTTGGTTTTAAGAGACTAATATCAGTCAGTATTTGAGTGGCTGTGTTAAGCACGCTTCGTGTTATGTTTATTACATTATTTGTATATAAAATTTACCTGAGTTATACTTAAATCATAAACAAACATTTGCTCTTAACTATACTATACCTACGGCCATGTTTCTTGACAACGTAGTTAAAAGGTAACAGATAATGCAATACCTTATCTCAGGTGTCAGGTTCTTCTAAATATGCAGGTTAAAGACATTTAACGAGCATCTATCGGCTGTAAGGCCTCTTACAAAGGACTTTGTAAAATTTCGTTTTGTATACTGAATTTCATCCGAACCTCCTAGAGGGCTTCGTACACTAACTGTACTCAATGCCGAATTGCAAACCACAGCAAAGGCAGCTAAACAACACATTTGCGAATAGCTGGTGGACTCTTCCAATCGAATAGCAGGATTTTATTTCATTTTTTTTATAGAGCATTCAAGGCTTTAAATTGCGGGGCGCAAACAACAGAACCTTGGATTCATGGTTCTGTGTACTAAATACGGTCTGGTGTTCAGGGTAATCGGCTCACAATATGCCTGTTGCAAGTTAGAATTCCGTCATATAAAATCCTCACCCTTTCAACCATGGGAGTGTTATAATATGACTGTCAATTTCACTTTGTGTTGGAAAAATAGTCCAAGAGTTATCGAGTGGTGTTGATTATTATTTCTAAATTAGTGAAGACTAGTCCATATAGAGCTTGAGTAGCTTTGTGCGAGAATCAATGAAACAAAGATTAATTGCAAGACTACACTAGGCCAAGGTTTAGTTTATACATGGTTATACTGATGTTGTTTATGTATTTCTTTAACAGTACTACTGGTTATACTATTTTATGTGTCTATTGTGGTTATTTTTATTATTACGCAATTGATTAAAGAGATAATTATACATTGTTTACATAGTATATGGATTTAGGACTGACATATACTTCCTTAGATCGCTGAATCTCATGAGGTATTATTAGGTTTACGGCCGAAAATATCGTTAACAGCGACATGCTTATTTTGCTGAAGAAAGCAAGGCTTGGCATGGCCAGGTTGTTAAGACACACGACTCGTAATCCGAGGGTCGAGGGTTCGAACCCCCTGCCAAACCAAACATGCTCATCCTTTCAGCCGTTGAGGCGTTATAATGTTACGATCAATCCCACTATTCGTTGGTAAAAGAGTAGCCCAAGAGTTAGCAGTGGATGATGATGACTAGCTGCCTTTCCTTTAGTCTTATACTGCTAAATTAGGGAGGGCTAGCGCAAACAGTCCTCGTGTATCTTTGCGCGAAACTAAAACAAACCAAAGGTCGCAAAAAAAATAACGTTTAAAGTAAGTCAACATTTCAGAGCAACAACTATTTACGTTCTTTGATGTATCTGGATATTTAATTTCAAAGTATGTTCTTGAAATTTATTGTGTTTTAATTGAAACAAACGTATTTGAAATGACGCTACAGATTATATAACCGTTTTATAATATCAGTGAAGAATGTTCAAACGAACGTCAGATTTTTTTCCACCGTTTTTAACCTTTTCTCTCATTAAAGTCCTTGATTTGACAGGCAATAATTAAAGCGATCTGTGATAATGAGTTACTAACCTGACATCCTCCTACAGTTTTGTATTACATTTTTAGAGTAAAAAATATTTCGTGTAATTATCACCAGATCATTAACTTTATCAGAAGATTCATGTGGGTTGGACCTTTCATCGGAGGTCTGAGAAAACACAAGAGTCGTTTTGGAAACCATTTTATTGGCAATTTAATGACCAAACAAACTCGAAAAGGTTGCGCCGTATTGTTATTGACACTTATACACTTTATGTATGTACATATAGAATGAGATTAGCTTAGCAAAGTGCTTTGGGCTTACAACTAATGCCAATCGTTTCCCTAAAAACATTAGTTAGGGCAATAAATTCTAAATAAAGCCACGCAGTCCTTATTAACAAATGAAAAGTAATAGAAACATTTCTATATTAAGTCATAATGACACTGCCTTGTTATAAAGAAATAAATACATGCGTATTTACGCATAAAACCAGACAGAATAATTAAATAACTCCATTTGCATGGTAACATAATTAGTGACGTCATACTCTAAGCGCTGAAGTTGAAAATAAGATGTCTGAAAAATGGAGAAAATTCCCTCACTATTATGTCTGAATTAATATTCTAGGTTCTCTATTGTGACCCGACGAGGTATAGAGATATTGACTTGTTTAGATATTCGTAAGATTTTAGTTGTAACGGTTCCCTAAACCTTTTGGGGTTTGCATTTCAATAATGTCTCAAATCAGCCGTTCTCTTGGGATTATCTCATTGAACATAACCCGAGACGTTCCTTCCAATTACCGGACTTTTCCTATGAGAAAATTTTACTTCCAGAGTTTGATTAATCTCTTAGACTCTGCTTCGTTTACGTACAGGCTATTAGTAAAACTGTAATGTGTTGATAAAGTCTACGTAACATACGAAAGACCGAACTAGAGACTGTGGGGTAAAACACCCATAAGTGTGCATTACTTCAAGAACGTAGGATGCGTGGAAGTCTTGTACTCAGGTGGCACTAGAATTCCATGTCCTAGTTTAAAAGAAAATGTGCTGCGTTAGCTGTTGATATTTCAACGCGAAAAAGTCCGTCCCGGATCCTAGCGCTTAACACTATAAAACTTACCGCTGTACTTTCGAAATATGTTAGAAAAATAGACAAGAAAAAAGTGTCAGTGAAAACATAATTATTTTTCTGTCATGAATTCTGATAATAATTTATTGCTTTGTTCAGTTTCTTTTGAATTTCGCTCAAAGCTACACCAGAGCTCTCTGCACTATCAGTCCGAAATTCAGCAGTGTAAGACATGAGGGAAGGCAGCCGGTCATCCCCATCTACAGCCAACTATTAGGCTTATTGGACTCTTCTTTTACAAACGAATAATGGGATTGACTGTTACATTTTGACGCGTCCACGGCTTAAGGACGAGCATGTTAGGTTTAACAGGGGTTCGAACCCTCGACCCTCGGATTACGAGTCGAGTGTCTTAACAATCTGGCCATGCCGAGCGTTGCTTTGTTCAGCAAAACAAACATTGGTTTCTCTGTCTATAACCTTCTCATAGATCTTAGAATCGAATAAGGTTTCTTACGTTGAAATCAACTGATTAATTTGCTTACTTTGATAAGTGCCAGATGTTGGGAAACAGAATCAATATGAAGAGCACGATGTTTGTTGAATAACAATGCCTGAATGAGGAGCGAAGGAAATCGAATATCTTTATTTCTGCTTATTATGAAGCACGTTCGTTCATAGAAACATCTTCTTGGATTCATTAAAATCTATTGTTTTCTTGTTCATCGTTCTTTATACGAACACATTTTCACGAACATGTTCTCTTGCATTTAATTAAGCTATCTTCACGTTGATTGATCTTTGTATCAAACTTTTACGTTTGTCTTCGTCACTTCGTTTGTGCATGTCCTCTTTAATTGTAGCCTGATGCGTATTTAAAGGACGACAAACTAAAAATCATGTTTTCATTAACAGATGAAAAGTGCCTGTGAAGTTACATTTATTATGAATACTAATAAAATATACTTGTTTATGGCACAACGAACACGAAAACAACACGTTTAAATCAACACCCGAGGACGTCCCTGAGAGAAAACAATTCTGCATTTAGTGTTACAGTTTCTCAGACAAGACTCGTAAACAGTTCGAATTGCGCTGTATTCACCGTATGCTTATCAGTATTACTTTGATGGTACATTTCCGATCATCTGTAAATAAATTTCCATCTGCGAAAATTTCTTCATTCTCGGGATACAAGGAAAAATAAGTCAAGACATAAGAATCAATACGCTTCAATTTATTCTAATAATTGATATACATTTAAATCTTTTGGTTAATAATATAAGCAACTTTCCGCAAATTGAATGGCGCGCGAAATCACGCTGTGATGTTTCCACCCTGTCGTTTACAATTTTAAACTTGGAAAACAAAATACAAAAGAATTGTTAAAATTAAACATTCCAGTGAGCATTTACGTCATTTTACATATTATTATAGCTTCCGACAAGTGTTCACACCCAGACAAAGACACAAACTACTGCAAACTCATTTAATCATGCGCGATAAATAAACACAAAAAAATGCAAGATATTAAAGTTAATTCCCAGAACTATTTCGAACTTCGTGGTCTAGGTGGTTCGACTTTAAAATGTTGAAAAATAGTAGGTTTTCCTAGCATGCCGTGTCTATAAGATATATACAATTTAAGAGGTTAATTAAACATAGAGATTCTTTCTTTACCAGAAGTCATATTTATAGCACATAACATGTTCTATGGTAAATACTGTGATAAAAACGAATTATTTCCATCCTCACTTCCTTTCATTACCATTCGCATCGCTAGAAATAAGAGATTTTCGTATTAATATTTAAAAGCGAATAAACCAAACTCAAGAACATAACTGTCTTTTCTATTTGTTAACCATTGAAATTAGCGGTATTCGAGATGCAGACGCCTGACTGGTTAGCTACATCGTGTATTTTCTTTTATAGCAAAGACATATTGGGATATCTGCTGAGCCCACCGAGGGGAATCGAACGCCTGATTTTAGCTTTGTAAATCCGGAGACATACCGCTGTACCAGCGGGAGGCGGTTAGCTACATCAAGTGTACGGTTAGTAGAGACGAGTATCCTAATCTTAGCTGATCTAAATTTTCAGAAGCTTTTAGTGAAATAAAAACTACTTATCTGAAGCAAGCAAACAGAAAGTTCATTGCATAACTGACTTATAAATGTTAAGCTCTTCAGTTACTATCCGCTGATACAGATATAACACAATTAAAGATTTGTCAATCCCTAAAAACCCTAAACATCAAGCTTCCAACACTTCCACCTACGAACAACTTGTTTCAGGATATTAAAGAACCTAAGAATGACACCCGAGTTCAAATATGTTGAGATATATTTGACATAATATAAATAAATCTGTTGTTTTACCATACTTACATCCGTATTAACAAATTATACAATACATCAATGTAATTTATAGATAAATGTAAATATACAATAGCTCTTTAATTTAAAAGAGTAAGTAAAAATATTGTTTGTTTGTAATTTAGTGCAAAGCTATTCGAGGGCTATCTGCGCTAGCCGTCCATAATTTAGCAGTTGTAAGACTAGATGGAAGGCAGCTAGTCATCACCACCCACCGCTAACTCTTGGGTTACTCTTTTACCAACGAATAGTGGGATTTATCGTTACATTATAACGTCTCCACGGCTTAAAGGGCAAGCATGTTTGGGGTGACGGGGATTCGAATCTACGACCCTCAGATTACGAGTCGAGTGTCTTAGCCACCTGGCCATGTTGGGCCGGTGAAAAGATATTGAACTTATCCACAAAACAAATAAAAACACCAAGAATTAAAAATGTACAATGATTTATTGTATAAATATACAATTAAACCCTGCATGTTTCGGTAGAAACAAATTCCACCGTCTTCACGAAACCAAAAGAAACACAGGATAATTCATTTTATGCACCCAAATATACGTGTATAATATACATTTGTACACTGCAATCTATAGAATATATTTCCAAAAATATCACTTCTGTGGCAAATCTCTTTTGAAAATCATTTTAGTCTTAAGAATGTCTAAAGATCATCTTATGTTTAGTTCATTTTATAACTTAATTTTATCAAGTTTTTGAACTTTATCTCATTCAGTGTTATCTTCACGATTTATCATAATATTCGCATATTTATTAGCCTTATTAATCTATTACGACCTATGTATGAGTTTGGAGTTAAAGTAATTTCATTTTATAAACTTGTGTGAACGTAAACATGAATAGGGATTGTCATACAACTGAACATTTAGTTCAGTATTTAGTTGTTGAAGATGACCTGACGTGACACATGCACTCACACTATTATGTTTTCATTTCAAAATAAAGCTCTACGCCAGTTACATTTTCAGTTAAGCATAATATAATATTTTATTATTTCATAATTTGCTGTTTTTGAAAACGTATCGACCAGGTGTTTATGTTTATAATTACATTTCAAAATTATTCTGAGTACTGGTTAACTACAGGTACCGATAGGTTTAAAAAATGATGGCCAATTCATCTTGTTCGTTGACTGTTTCGTTCGTTTAGTTATGCTAATATACTTTTAACCCTTGTTGACTACTGCTCAGTCTCTTCCCTGTAAATAATTAAAGATTCCCTTAGGACATCTGCAGTTTTTTTTGTAAAATAGCTAAAAGGAGTAGAAACGTTGAAGACAAAGCTTGCATGTTACAGAGAAGTCTTACAAAAGTTTCATTAAAAATGAATAGATCCCAGTGTTGGGCTGTAATCTCAGCTAAGTACGATTCTCGTCCTTTTATTAACTTATCGCGCTTCGCTTCATCGTTCGTGACGCTGCACCACGTGCGATGCATGAGAGTATTCCGAGCACTACAGAGCTGTTTATACTTCATATGCTTATTAGGAATTATAAACAGCTTATTGTAAACAAGACGATCACGATATCAGATAGTGTGTTTGCTTCTTGTCCTAAACAACGCCTTATGCACACAGAGGGAAGGTCAGAGACCTTATAATTCAAGTGTAACCGTCTTTAATTTTGATTGGAAACGGCAAGCAATGCTCAGTACCTGCAGCTGGTACTCTTCAACCAAAAGTAAAATTGACCGTTATATTTATAACATATCCACCGCTAAAAGCAGGCAACCAGTTCAGTAGCACCATGTCTCGAACCAGAGATCATCAGATCATACTAATCATTGAACTCCTGAGGTTACAACAATAAATCTGTAAAACATTAGACTATATAACGTTACGTACCTTCCTAGAAGAAAGGTCTTCAGTAGTATATAGACTCACACATATAGACACACACGCGCGCGACTTTTTTGATTATTTGATTTAAATTCTGTCAATTATTATAAACATCTTTATGTCATTCAGAAATCACGTTATTATATGTTTTTAATTGTTCCCTGTCGAGTATCTTACCAAATATATAGTCACTGAAACATCGGTAAAATGAAAGTCAGCAACAAGTTCGGAAAACAGTCAACAAACAATAATGAGGGAGATATTCTATACATAAACCACAGAGTCTGGTGATTTGGACGCTCGACTTGCAATCTGCGGGTCGCGGTTTCCCATTCACTTCACTGAACATGGTCTCTCTCTTTCAGCCGCGGACACGTTATAATTTAACGATCAATCTCACGTTGGTTATGATTGCTAAACTAGAGCAAATAGACCTCTGCGCGATATTGAAAACAAGCCAAACCACAAATATAGTAAGTATGTGTCAAACATTCTGTGGGATAGTTTGATTCTCAGCTTATACATTTTGACAGTTAATATCTCTTGTATACTAATATGTGATGTGCCTGAGGATAGTGAATGTTGTTGTCTAATTTAGTTATTTTAATAAAATAGATGCCTGAAGGTGGCGAATTTTGTTTTTAAATCTCATCAATAAAGTATGTTTAATGTAAGTTTTATTATAGATGGCGTATCGTTTATATTCTCTCTCTCTAAAACACAATCGCATTTTTTTCGTTGATTCCACAAAAATACATGTTCATATACACATCTTCACACATAAAACTTCATAAATACATTTTCAAATGCCCCTCAGTGGCACAGCAGAATATCTGCGGACTCACAACGCTAGAAACTGAGTTTCGATACCCGTGGTGGGCAGAGCACAGATAGCCCATTGCGTAACTTTCTGATTAACTACAAACAAACAAACATTTTCGAATACGTTTACAAGGATCTTCACTAAACCTTCTTCTATGTCATTTTAACAGTTCGTAACCAAACAAGAAAAACAAACAAACTTATTCTTTCATTACAATTTTCTTAATAGTGTAACAAAATGTTCTAGTAGTTTCAATGTCCTGTTGAGAGACAACAGATAGCTTGTTGTGTAACTGTGCGCTAAACAGAGCTCAGCAAGAATATATTAATTTATGTTCTTTGTGATTTCGAGTATATAATATTATACCAGTTGGAGAGAGCTGTTCACATACTAATATTGAATTAACTTATTTTTCATTGAGATGACGAAGCTCTACTATCATTGTATATAAGTAATTTAAATATCACAGTTGTTCTGATTGACCATATATGTAAATTAACACCCTAAATTTGCCAATTAATTTAACAGTTTAACAGAGACCGGTGTTTTATGTTTCATCCGAGAAATATCTATGAACATAATGATATAATATATACTAACTGACTAATTTTGTTCAAAAATAATTCATTAGGTTTCATATTTCATGACATTTACAACTATAGCATTGTAATTTTATATAATCGTTGGAATTCATTTATAAATAGTGTTTATTAAGTATTGAACTAGCAGCCCCTCAAAATATCTGTGGTAAAATTATTATTTTTATTACAACAGTACTTCTTTAAATACCACGAAAACTTTAATTACAGACATCGAGATCTAAACGTCCACTTGTCTTCGGCCTAACATTAGCTTAGTACTACTGTCTGTATTCGATAAAATGATAATTTTACAGTGTAAGTTGTGTATGTTCTTGCTATAATTTTATGGCTAAACTTTGTCATACATAATATTATCAGTAAGTAAACATATAATGTTTATATTATGATAACTTCATATAAAACACGAGGTAACATAAATTCACATAGAACATTTGATAAGATGGCAACTTCATACACAATATTTGGAAACATAATAATTTCACATAGAACATTTGGTAAGATCACAACTGTATACAGAACACCTGGCAACATGACAACTTCGTACAGAATATTTGGTAACCTAATAACTCCAAAGATCACATTTGGTTAAATGACAACTTCATACAGATCACCTGGCAACATGACAACTTCGTACAGAACATTTAAAAGATAACAAGTTCACACAGATCCTTTGGGAAGGTGACAACTTCACAGAAAACATTTGGTAAAATGAGAACTTCATACAGAACATTTGGTAACGTGACCACTTCATACAGAACATTTTGTAATATGACAGCTTCATACAGAATATTTGGTAACATATCACATTGGTAGCTGATCCAATTTTAAGGGAGTTTCTACGACCAATTGAACAACGTTTACAATGGATTGACATTTGTTCAAATTTAGAAAACAGTTGAAATATTGTTTCTGTGTACAGTTCTGAACTACATCTACATTAATCAAGTTGCGTCCTTTACTTCTTCCTTTAGTAAAAGTTACGTCTTTGATGTTTTCCTTTATCGCACCCTCCAGTGGCACAGCGGTATATGTCAGGCTTATATCGCTAGAAATCTGGTATCGATACCCATGGTGGGCAGAAAACAGATATACTGTTATGTCATTACAAACAACAATATCAGTTGGAATTTCTAGCAAAAAGAAGTTATTTAGTGAAAATGAATCAGCTGAATTAAAAGTATCAGTTGACTTGTGGATGTCACGTGTATCGGTTCTCTCGGAGGCAAAATAAAGGATTCCTCATTAGCAGACCACGTTCACTGGTACGTCCAAACTCTCGTTTAACTTGACCTGTGTTTACCGTAATGTAAGTTGTCAAATATTGAAACTGTTATTATGTTATGAAGAGTGTCATTTAGAGTTATTTATTTAATATCCTTGAGACGTAACGACTGTGTCATCTTCGTTATAAAAGCTGAACTAGATAATATATTTTATTTAATACGTATAGAGGGCATGAAACGGAAATTTTTCTCAGCCACCTCTAACGTTACACAATGTAACAACACGAGTATGTTATAATAAAAACCAAACAGAAAGTTTTGCAGCAGAAATTTTTTGAGAATATTGTCTACTATGAAGAATTTTTCATTTCCTAACGTTTAATAAAATCATTAAGAATAATTTTCGATTCAAATGAATACAACGACTCACACCTGGCTATCTGCTGAGCCCAACGAAGAGAATCATACTCTTCATTTTAACGTTGTAAGTCCGTAGACTTATTGCTGTACTAGCAATGAGCTAACCCTGGGGTAGTGATGTTTCCTCGAGACTTTACACTCATTCTCTAAAGAAATTTTTTCTGCACGTGATTTTGTGTAAGTAACCTGTAATATTTAATATCAAATGTAACACTATCAATGTTTAGATAATAAATTATAAAAGTGACTGTTCAACAAGTGAAGATGTGTACAACCTGTTGTGTTCATTTATGTGATAAAAACTTATACCTGTAAAGCAACTTTTACTTTGTATGTAACACTCTTCAGTAACAAAAGAAACTAACAATGATGAAAGAGCAGAAATATATTAAAGCTATAGTTATGGAATCGAGTGTCTTGGACACCTGTGAACATCGATCAAGCTCCTTTCAGCTATGACCTGTCCAGCTATGTCTGGAAAGCAGAAATAAAGCATTCCCGATACCTAATTGCTTAATTAATTGCCCCAAATGAAAATTACAGTTTGCCTAGAAAGCAGTTAAGGGTGTAAATTAGGCCTTTCTATTTGAAATATATTAGCTAAATTTGGAAAGAAGACCTTCTCGTGGTTTGTGACGCTTCCACACATCATAATGCAGACAGCATTTTCCCCTTCTTTATGGAGTTAAACAAACATGTTTTATTTTCTCAATCATTAAATACTTTTTTTGTGACTACTTCTTTATTTAATTAATTCAGTCACTAGGTATTAAAAGAAAGTTGATAAAAGATTTACATAAACGTTCTTACCATGAAGACATCGAAAAGTCTGTATCGATAGGTCTTGTGTCTATCTCTGGCATCTTGAAAACTCTCACTGTACGTTATAAGTATTAGTGCTGACAGTGAAATTCAGCAAAGGAAGATGAGCATTGTGTAGTACCTGTTGTCTTCATTTCTGTGATAAAAACTTATACCTGCAAAGCAATTTTACTTTGTATGTATCTCTCTTGAGTAACAAAAAAATTAACAATGATGAAGGATCAGATTTATATTAAAGCTATAGTTTTGGAAGCGTATGTCTAGGACACCTGTGGACATTGATCAAGCTCCTTTCAGCTATGACCTGTCCAGCTTTGTCTGGAAAGCAGAAATAAAGCATTCCCGATACCTAATTGCTTAATTAATTGCCCCAAATGAAAATTACAGTCAGCCTAGAAAGCAGTTAAGGGTGTAAATTCGGCCTTCTTATAAGAAATATATTAGCTAAAATTGGGAAGAAGTCCTTCTCGTGGTTTATGACGCTTCCACACATGTCACTGCACAAAGCAGTTTTCCCTTGTTCATAGAGTTAAATAGTCATATTTTATTTTCTCAATCATTAAATAACTTTTCGTGATTACTTCAATTTTTAATTAATTGAACCACTAGGTATAAAAAGAAGGTTCATGAAAGATTGACGTAAATGTACTTACTATAAAGACGTCGAGATTACTGTTTCGATAGGTCTTGTGTCTGTCTCCTGCATCTTGAAAACACTCACTGTACGTTATAAGAATTAGTGCTGACAGTGAAATTCAGCAAAGGAAGGTGAGCCTTGTGTTGTACCTGTTGTCTTCATTTCTGTGATGAAAACTTATGCCTGCAAAGCAACTTTTACTTTGCATGTAACACTCTTCAATAACAAAAGAAACGATCAATGATAAAAAAGCAAAAATATATTTAACCTATAGTTATGGAAGCGTGTGTCTAGAACATCTGTGAACATCGATCAAGCTCCTTTCAACTATGAAATGTCCATCCTTCTCTAAAATGCGGAAACAATCCATTCCTGATACCTAATCGCACAGTTAAGTGCCCCAAGTGAAAATTAAATTTTGCCTCGAGGACAGTTCAGGGTGAAATTCGGCCTTTCTATTTGGAATATATTAGTTAAAATTGGGAAGAAGTCCTTCTCGTGGTTTATGACACTTCCACCCATGGTAATACAGGCAGCAGTTTTCCTTTGTTTATGGAGTTAAATAAACATGTTTTATTTTCTCAATCATTTAATACTTTTTTGTGACTACTTTTTTATTTAATTAATTCAGTCACTAGGTATTAAAAGAAGGTTGATAAAAGATTTACATAAACGTTCTTACCATGAAGACATCGAAAAGTGTGTATCGATAGGTTTTGTGTGTTTCTCTGGCATCTTGGAAACTCCTAGAGTACGTTATAAATATTAGTGGTGATAGTTAAATTCAGCAATGGAAGATGAGCATTGTGAAGTACATGTCTTCATTTCTGTGATAAAAACGTATGCCTGCAAAGCAACTTTTACTTTGTATGTAACACTCTTCAGTAACAAAAGAAACTTAACAATGATGAAAGAGCAGAAATATATTATAGCTATAGTTTGGGAAGCGTGTGTCTAGGACATCTGTGAACATCGATCAAGATCCTTTCAGCTCTTACCTGTCAATCTTTTTTCTAAAAAGCAGAAACAATGCATTTCCGGTACGTAATCGCACAGTTAAGTGCCCCAAGTCAAAATTGCATTTTGCATCTAGGACAGTTCAGGGTGAAAGTTCGGTCTTTCTATTTGGAACATATTACCTAAAATTGTAAAGAAGTCCTTCTCGTGGTTTATGACACTTTCACGCATGTTAATGCAGACAGCAGTTTTCCTTTGTTTATGTAGTTAAATAAACATGTTTTATTTTCTCAATCATTTAATACTTTTTGTGACTACTTCTTTATTTAATTAATTAAGTCACTAGGTATTAAAAGAAGATTGATAAAAGATTTACATAAAAGTTCTTACCATGAAGACATCGATAAGTCTGTATCGATAGGTTTTGTGTGTTTCTCTGGCATCTTGGAAACTCTCAGTGTACGTTATAAGTATTAGTGCTGACAGTGAAATTAAGCAAAGGAAAGTGAACATAATATAGTACCTGTTGTCTTCATTTCTGTGATTAAATTGTATACCTGCATAGCAACTTTTACTTTGCATGTATCATTTTGAGTGATAAAAGCAACTAACAATCATGAAGGAGCTGAAATATATTAAAGCTTTAGTTTTGGAAGCGTGTGTCTAGGACATCTGTGAACATTGATTAAGTTCCTTTCAGCTATGACATGTCCAGCTTTGTCTAAAAGCAGAAACGATGCATTCCCGATACGTAATCGCATTAAGTGCCCCAAGTCAAAATTACATTTTGACTCGAGGGCAGTTCAGGGTGTAAGTTTGGCCTTTGTATTTGAGATAGGTTGTTAAATTTAGGAAGAAGACCTTCTCGTGGTTTATGACGCTTCCGTACATGGAACTGCAGATAGCAGTTTTTCTTTGTTTACAGAGTTAAATAGTCATATTTTAATCACTAAAATAACTATTGTTGAGTACGTCTGTATTTGATTAATTCAACCACGAGGTATTAAAAGCAAATGTTTGAAGTTATTCGCAATGACGACCATGCAACTCACTACTGTTACCTCTTGTTAGTCATTTCCTACCCTCTTTAGGTCTTCTTTTTAGTGTGGTCTTAAACTTTTGAACAGGTAGTACTTAGGCTAATTTCATAATGTTCAAATTTTCTCTGTTAATTTTTTTAAATTTTATTTTTCCTTTTCTTATTTTCATGTTTCGAAGATCTACTCAAATAAGTGGTTGAGTCTTACGACACAAAATGCATATTTTGTTTTTATATTCATTGGCCTTAAGATTTTGGCCAGCAGTGTTATGTTGAAGATATATATTTTTGGTAAATCCAATAGCAAGAATTAATTTGGTGATATTTTCTAATCTTACTATTATTTTTAGGACATGGAGTGAATATCTGTATCTGTGTGTCCGAAATAATAAATACATTGTGTCACTACCTATTTATTGGCACCACGAACAATAATATATAAAAATTCCCACTTTGGTATTCTAAATTCAGACAATTGTAAAAATAACTACGATACGTACGAGAAACATTTGTTTATCAAAGAACAGATATTTAAAGTACTGTCCTTGGAAATTAAGTTCTTGAAATAAGAAACAAAATTCAGACAACCAGTAAGAAATATTCACTTTACTCTGCAACCTGTGAGAGGCGTTAGTGTTAACTAACACTATAATGTTTAAAAGCGTCAAACTAACAAATAGGAAAAGGGACTATTTGGTAACAATAACTCGACTTTCACTAGTACTAAATCTGAATGTTTGATTGTATCTTTATTAATGTAATTTATAAATATGCTTTTAATGAATGTAGTTAAAAATCTGTTCATTTTAAATAAACGGTACCGTACGTAATAGATCAAAAATAGTATTTGTGTTATCACAATGAGAAAAGTTTTTCTGTCCATTAATTACCGTAAAAAAGGATAATTTTCTCTTAACAAATAGTCCCTTTTCCTATTTTTTAGTACGACGCTTTTTAAAACATTATAGTGTTAGTTAACACTAACTGCCTGGCCTCTCACAGGTTGCAGAGTAAAGTGAATATTTCTTACTGGTTGTCTGAATTTTGTTTCTTATTTCAAGAACTTAATTCAGATTTATAAAATGACCTCATGTGAATATACAATTAAAATATTTATAGAAAACTTTACACCTACAAATTGTACTGGTCGAAATACGCGTGAAAGGTAAGTAATTTTTCATGCAAGGTAATTTTTTGCTGTCACATTTTGTGCTTTCTTCTCAAAGTTCGGCCGCTTAATTTAATGTCTCGTCGCTATAGTTACAATGTACAAATACTCAGCAATATTGTGGTTCCATTTTATTGTTGTATTTCTTCACATTGGTTGGAAGTGTAACAATACTCTTGACTAAATTGTAATGAAATGACGTAAGCAAACGAAAAGATAAATAACAGAAAAATAAAACTGGTAAGTGAGGGATAACAGCTGGAAAAGTCAGAAGATATTCTTAGTTGAGTTATGAAAACGAAAATTTATTTTTAAATCTAGTTAACAAGTTGTATATAGAATATAAATAAAGGTTTGTTTCTCGTGATCACAGGAATGTTGATTTGTTGGTGTAGATCTCACAGCAACAAGTTTTTTGATGTGACAACGTTTATTTGTCGTCTGTAGATTTATTCTATACATACAACTTTAACCTTTTACATATATACTGTATGTATGTGTTATATGAAATATTAAAATAGAGAGAATTACAAATATTTTATGATTCGATCAAAGTACACAAATACATGCTACTAAGAAACAAACATTTAAAGTTGAAAAGGATACACAGCTACCAGTGATAAAAACACATTGTGAGATTGTGATTCTCCCCCATGCCCTTGGGATCCACCGCGAGGAAATGTTAGAATGCTGTTATATTTCCCCAAAACTATAAAATTGGATCAGGTTACGCTGTACAAAAATTAGAACATATCTTTAATATAACAGGCGTATTGGGCCTTTTAGTATTTTATTCTGCCTAACGCCAGACGATTTTATTTAGCTCGGGGAAAGTTCTTGCGGTGAAAGTGTTAATACAATCTCAATTAACATCAACAGTGGTGTCACTGGTTGCTTGTAGATATAGCACCTTCTCAAGATCGTATGCGTCATTGGAGATGCAAGATAACCTAGTAATTTTCGTATGAACCATCGGTCAACCCTGGGTAGTGATGCCAACTGTCTTTTAAAAGCCAGATCTGGATAAGCGGCTAAATCTGGAAGAAAGTGAAACAAAATGAAGCATGACGTCATAGCTGAAACTGGTCCAAATTTGAAACTTTGTGTTGCAATTAGATGCAGTATCAGTTGTTTCAATTTCAATGTATGTTTATATGAAGTATAATTATATTCGTAACAATTGGTAATTGTTTGGTTAGATTTGTTGTAGTTTTATAAGATAAGCTTGTCATCAATGAGCTGTGTGATATCATACAAGTGTATGACGTCATGTTTTATTTCGTTCAAGAGTTAGACGCAGATATAATAATTATGTTAAGCGTAATGGATGATACATTTTAAGTAGTTTAAATATTAATGAGGGAATCTTCAAAATAAGTTGTATTTGTAACTGTATACGTTAATTTTTTTAGTTTTTAATCATCAGCTGTACATTACTTGTTTAATATGTGCTCTATTGAAGGCGTGGAAGTGAAAGCATAGAAAATATTAGGCATGATTTTCAATGGGCAGTCAGTGCTGTAGGCCGCTATGTTACACAAGGTGATATCTGGAAAGTGTACAGGGAGTTTGATGATACCTTTCTTGGTACTCTACAAGTAAGTGTATAAACTTTGTACACAAAAGATCAAGTATTGTAAAGAGTTTATTACATCCATTTTATTGCTTAAATGCTATAAAGCTCTCCAGGATGGTAAGAAAAACAAGATCACATTGGGTTAACATTGTCGTAAATTCTTGCCAGTTGAGATGTGTAATAATTAATTATGAATTCTATACAGAACTTTGCAGCATATGTTGACTTCTGACAATGTTAATTTCTGAGTTGTAAATATGTTCTTATAAACAGTTTTATATTTGTATAATTACAGTTGTATTATTCTTTAGTTTCTTTCATGTTTGAAATTATTCATTTTTATTTTTAGGTAAGCTTTATAGTTATGCAATGAACCAACATGTGTGTATAGTCTTATTTACATTAGAAAATTGAAAAGTAATTTATTATGTAACATTAACAATTATTTAAACAAGTATTCAAACATCCCAATATCTCTATACCATAGTTGTATCTGTAGGGTTGTCAAATAATAACTTTTTGTGAACAGTATTGTCAGTGGATATTTATACTCATTACTAATTGCAATGTGTTATGAATAATTATTAAAATTTTTGTGAGAACTGTAATCAGGGTTTTTAAATGATTAGGTTTTATTCCATTCATACCATATAGATATGAAAGTAAGATAGTTTTATGTGCCTGTTAATCAGTAAATAACTTTATTAAATTCATTCAACCACACATTTTATATTTATCAATTTAACAGACTTATTACTTATTTACAGCTAACACTGATTACATAGTTTTTGTGTGCAGTAAAGTTGACAAAGTAAATAGTACAAGTAATTACAGTAAAACTATAACATAATATTATCATAAATCATTGTAACTGTTCTGTGTTTTAAGAAAAATATCTAAAATTTAAAGATTTATTTGTAAATAGTAATAATATGTGATTTGTAATGTATTAGAATTGAATGTGATTGTATTAAATACAAAATACTGGTCCTCTGGAAAAGAAGAAAAACAGTTGCACTTATTAAAGGTCATTTATATACAATTTTATATCAGCTGTGGTTGTACAATATGCACTGATTTGTGTATTAAAAATTATTGTACTGTAACGTAGTCAACACTTTGGATGTTTAACTTACTTGGAAACTTATAATCTGTTAAACTACTCAACACTTTGGATGTTTAACTTAGTTGTAAACTTCTAATCAGTTAAACTACTCAACACTTTGTATTATTACACTTTGGATGTTTAACTTAGTTGGAAACTTATAATCAGTTAAACTACTCAACACTTTGGATGTTTAACTTAGTTGTAAACTTCTAATCAGTTAAACTATTCAACACTTTGTATTATTACACTTTGGATGTTTAACTTAGTTGTAAACTTATAATCAGTTAAACTACTCAACACTTTGTATTATTATACTTTGGATGTTTAACTTAGTTGTAAACTTCTAATCAGTTAAACTACTCAACACTTTGTATTATTATACTTTGGATGTTTAACTTAGTTGGAAATTTATAATCAGTTAAACTATTCAACACTTTGTATTATTACACTTTGGATGTTTAACTTAGTTGGAAACTTATAATCAGCTAAACTACTCAATACTTTGTATTATTATACTTTGGATGTTTAACTTAGTTGGAAACTTATAATCAGTTAAACTACTCAACACTTTGTGTTATTATACTTTGGATGTTTAACTTAGTTGTAAACTTCTAATCAGTTAAACTACTCAACACTTTGTATTATTACACTTTGGATGTTTAACTTAGTTGGAAACTTATAATCAGTTAAACTACTCAACACTGTATTATTATACTTTGGATGTTTAACTTAGTTGTAAACTTCTAATCAGTTAAACTACTCAACACTTTGTGATATTATACTTTGGATGTTTAACTTAGTTGGAAACTTATAATCAGTTAAACTACTCAACACTGTATTATTATACTTTGGATGTTTAACTTAGTTGGAAACTTATAATCAGTTAAACTACTCATCACTTTGTGTTATATTGCTTTCATTGTTTAATTTACATGTAACTACACTGCTAGTGATTTTAATAACAAAATGAATTAAATAGGCTATAGAATTCTTTTGAGTAGCTCATATGAGTTATGATCAAGTGATTTCAAAGACTGTCCTTATTACTAGTAAGGTGATTTATATAAAAAATAACAGTTAATGATAAAGATTTAAAATTTTGTAATTAAAATTCTCTGTTACATATGTATACATATATATATATCTTATCTGTGGTAATGGAGGGTAAAAGGGATCTTGGATAATACAAAACAAAGAAAACTTGTATATCTGTGTATTTCTTAGCAAGATGAAAGTACTAGAAATGTAGTTTGACCTGATATTCAGCCTGACAGATTTCACAATATTCATTTAAATTATCCTTTTGTTTTATTTGAGTTTTTGAATTGTAGAACACAGAATGTAAAAACTAGTTCTAAAGTTTTGTGTAACAACTTGTGAGATTCTCAGGATTCTTTTAAAAGATAAACTGGATAATCTGTCCATGGATGATTAAGTTAACTATAGCTTCTTGTAAAAAGATAATACTTAACCATATTGAAATCTCTCTTTCTTTCTTGTTTGTCTGTAGGACACCCAGTTGAAAATCCCTTCCATTTCTTTCTCTACTCATGAACAAGTTATCTGAAACTGTCTGTGGTCTGTCATCTTGTGGATCAACTATATTCAAGCCTTAGAACAGTGGAAACAACCTTATCGTAAGGTCAAAGGTCAGTAATATATATATAAGTTATAAGCTAATAACTTTTACATGAAAAAGTAGAATAAATGTTGTAAAATGCAACAAAAAATTAAAAAATGTGCCTCATATAATTTTTTATGGATAATAACATCATATTTTGTATATGTGTCAGAATACAGTGTATCTGGAATGTTTTTAATGTATTACTCCCCCCTGGAAATGCATCACTCATTGTGTCTTCATATTTGATAACTTAATGTTCTGGTAATCTTTACTTTTTCATTGTTTACCTTTAATTGTATTGCTGGTATTGATTAAAATAAACTGAGTTAGTTACTATAATGTTACACACTTTAAACTTTATTTATGAAAGACTCATGTATGTTAACAAATGATGTATCATATACAGTTTATAACACAAAATATACCAGAAAGTAATTGAGCCTTTCAGGCTGATTTCATCTAAGAAGAGGAGTTCAGATAGCTCTGTCTCACTCTGGATTATTTATGGAGAAGGTTAGACTAGAATAATAGTAAGTGTATAAAAAGTTTTTATATACTGTACTTCTGATTATACTTTCCTGTTTGTTTGAGGTGATGTGATATCCTTTGGTATAAATATTGTTAGTTTTGTGAGATATACAGAAACTTTTTTGAACAAATAAATGACTGTAATATTGTCTGCTAGAATGAACAAGCACTAGAACATTGTTCAAAATGTATATAAACAAACATAATGTTACAAATTAACTTCAGAGTCTACTATCACTTAATAATTTAAAAAAGCAATTATTTAGTATACATATCATTTTTATATTATTTATAAAAAAGCTGATTGCTACTTTTTATTGTTCATTCTTAGTTTGGCCTTGTTTTATTTAGACTGAATATCCTTACAATAATTGGGTAATGAGGTTTGTCACATTGACATATAATTTGTGCATCATCATTTCTGTCTCTGTAGGATGCTTTAATGAAAGAGATTATGTAGTAGGACATGTATAAAAATCTTCAGACAAATAAAAGAAATTAATCCAACTCCACTTTTTCAGAGCATTAATCAAATAAACCTTCATGAAGATGGATGTGTCTGAGGAGCACATTAGGCATATAATACTTTATGAGTTTAAAAAATCAATAGTGCAGCAGAAACTACATGGAAACATTCAAGGTGTGGAGTCTCTCAATGAAAGAAAATGTCGAAGGTGGTTTCAGAAGTTCAGATCGGGTGACTTAAGTAATGCTGCACGTTCAAGTCATCCTGTTGAGTTTAATGGTTACTTACTGCTGGCAGCAACTTATGAAGATTGTGCTGTAACAGTTGAAGAACTATAACAGAAGCTTAATTCAAACCATTTGACAGTTCACCGTCATCCATAACAGCTTGGAACGGTGTCAAAACTTTGAAAATGGATTCCCCATGATTTGACAGTAGCCAACCTTGGAGCAAGAGTGGACATTTGCACTTCTCTCCATGAACATACCTTGCTTTTTTTTTTTGGACAGGTTAGTAACTGGAGATGAAAAATGTACATGTTATAAAAATGTGAAGTGTCTCAGACAATGGCTCAGTGTAGGTAAACTGGCTAAAGCACAGCCCATAATGGACCTCCACCTTAGGAAAGCCTTGTTAAGCATTTGGTAGGATATCTTTGGTGTGATCCACTTTGAGTTGCTGCCACTCAATGTAAAGATTACATCAGACTTCTATTGTCAACAGTTAGAGGATTTGACTGTTGCACTGAAAAGAAAGAGGCCTGCTTTGGTCAATCATATATGTATTGTGTTACACCAGGATAATGCATGGCTCCATACAGCAAGGATCACATTTGTAAAGATTGAAGAGATAGACTGGGAGAAACTTCCACATCCTACTTATTTTCCAGTCCTTGCAACATCTGATTATCATCTGTTCTGGGTTAGTATGAGCTGAGAATTTGTCTCCAGTATATAAAATGGAACTTGTTGGTTTAAATAATAAGGAAGCTTTCATTGTTACTTAACTCTGTGATGTGTGTTATTTTTGCTTATTTTAATCTTATATGGAAATACTTTTGCCAGCAATTAGAACATAGAAACAAAACTGACAATGAATAGTAGAGCCTTAGCAATATGTGTAAACATCTGTAATGAATGTTTTAAACTACACATATTTCATCTTCAACAAAATCAATAAAATTAATTAATTAAACAATCTTTAGTATAAATATTAATATAATAATACAATGTTTAAGAAGTTATAAAACTTTCAATTTACAAAGAAACAAATGTATGTGGGAGTGGGTTTGAATATCTACTGAGGCTTCAACTTTCATTTATAATATATATACTTTCTTTTATTATCAGTTTGTTATCATTACATCCATAAGTTGTTACTGAAAAAATTTTATTAAGAAATGGGATATGATGATGACGTTTCATTGTATAATATATAGGAAAGTTAAGTGTAGTTAGAATATTAACTGTTAGAAACTTTCATGTGTTTCAAGGTATGTATTAATAAGTGATGGGAAGTTTTGTATATATATATTGTATAATATATAGGAAAGTTAAGTGTAGTTAGAATATTAACTGTTAGAAACTTTCATGTGTTTCAAGGTATGTATTAATAAGTGATGGGAAGTTTTGTATATATATATTGTATAATATATAGGAAAGTTAAGTGTAGTTAGAATATTAACTGTTAGAAACTTTCATGTGTTTCAATTTATGTATTAATAAGTGATGGGAAGTTTTGTATATATATATATTGTATAATATATAGGAAAGTTAAGTGTAGTTAGAATATTAACTGTTAGAAACTTTCATGTGTTTCAAGGTATGTATTAATAAGTGATGGGAAGTTTTGTATATATATATTGTATAATATATAGGAAAGTTAAGTGTAGTTAGAATATTAACTGTTAGAAACTTTCATGTGTTTCAAGGTATGTATTAATAAGTGATGGGAAGTTTTGTATATATATATATTGTATAATATATAGGAAAGTTAAGTGTAGTTAGAATATTAACTGTTAGAAACTTTCATGTGTTTCAAGGTATGTATTAATAAGTGATGGGAAGTTTTGTATATATATATTGTATAATATATAGGAAAGTTAAGTGTAGTTAGAATATTAACTGTTAGAAACTTTCATGTGTTTCAAGGTATGTATTAATAAGTGATGGGAAGTTTTGTATATATATATTGTATAATATATAGGAAAGTTAAGTGTAGTTAGAATATTAACTGTTAGAAACTTTCATGTGTTTCAAGGTATGTATTAATAAGTGATGGGAAGTTTTGTATATATATATTGTATAATATATAGGAAAGTTAAGTGTAGTTAGAATATTAACTGTTAGAAAGTTTCATGTGTTTCAAGGTATGTATTAATATGATGGGAAGTTTTGTATATATATATTGTATAATATATAGGAAAGTTAAGTGTAGTTAGAATATTAACTGTTAGAAACTTTCATGTGTTTCAAGGTATGTATTAATAAGTGATGGGAAGTTTTGTATATATATATTGTATAATATATAGGAAAGTTAAGTGTAGTTAGAATGTTAACTGTTAGAAACTTTCATGTGTTTCAAGGTATGTATTAATAAGTGATGGGAAGTTTTGTCTACGTAGGAAATCTTACAGTTACCATCTTAGTTGTTAATAATAAATAGGATTTCAGTGAATCAGGCAATAAAATACATTGTTTGTATAACCTTATTGTTACTGACTATAATCATACAAATCATAGGCAGTTGAGAACCGCGATTGGTTTAGTAATTAATTTTATGCTACTGAAGGATATTTCAACTTGTATCATCTTTATGGGAACAGATATCCTGTTACCTTAAAGTTGAAAACACGACAAAATAAACGTGTACTGGAATTAAAATATTTATTGGGTTGAGGAATAATTCGTGAGCGATTTTTCAAGTTAAAAAAATATATTCATAAATGAAACGCTTTCGCAAAATATTTCATGTCATTTGGTAGATAATTTTTTGCTCTAATAGATGGTGTGTTTGATTTTCATATGTCTTTAATTTTTGCTTTCATTTTTAGCTCATTAAATGGAATGTCAAGTGGACAAAATCGAGCATTTTCGACACCATCTGCTTTTCGCATTTAATCGAGGTGTTAACGCCGCCGAAGCTGCTCGTGAGATCTGTTCTGTGTATGGCAAAGGAGCAATGCCTGAAAGTACCGCCCGCCGTTGGTTTTCGCGCTTTAAAAATGGTAATTTTGATCTGAAGGACGGGTCACACACTGTGTTTGATGAAGAGCTCTCCACGTCACACGACTAGAGAATTAGCGGAGCAGATGGATTGTGATCAAAAACTGTGGTGAACCACCTTCATTCAATGGGCAAGGCTCAGAAACTCGGCGCTTGGGTGCCACACTGTTTGAGCGAAAAGAATAGAAATCAGCGCATCATAATTGCCGCCAGTTTGCTTGCTCGACATCGCTTAACACCTGGTCACAAGGAGCGCTTTCTTTACCGCATCGTCACTGGCGATGAAAAATGGTGCCTGTACATCAATATGAAGCAGCGTAAAGAATGGCTCAGCCCCGACAAAAAAGCGACTCCTCGAGCAAAACAAGACCTCCATCCTCGAAAGACTATGTTGTGTGTATGGTGGGACTGGGAAGGCATAATCCATCACGAACTGCTTTGGCGCAACCAAACAGTTAATGCGGATCTCTACGTTAAACAACTGCACCGACTTAACGAAGCAATTCAGCAAAAAAGACCAAATCGACAAAACAGTGTTCTTCTGCAGCACGACAACGCTCGTCCTCACATCGCCAATATGACCAAAGCAGCGATTCAAGAACTTAAATGGGAAGTGTTGCCTCACCCTCCATATTCGCCAGACTTGGCGCCATCAGATTTTCATCTCTTTCGATCGCTTTCGAATGCATTGCGCGGCGTATCGTTCAATAATGACGTGGAATTGAGCGCTTGGTTGGACGAATTCTTTGAGTCAAGACCGAAAGACTTTTATCGCCGAGGCATTGAGAAACTTATTGAACGATGGGAGGAAGTTATCAACAACAATGGAGATTTTATTGTTGACTAATTTCTTGCAATTTCGTTTAAAACAATGCATGCTATATACCAAGGTATTACATGAAATAAAGTATCATAATAAATGTTTTGGGTGTAATGTGTTCATGCATTGAAGTATTGTATAGTCTTGCATGTAATGCTTGAATGAAATTATTTAAAACGCTCACGAATTATTCCTCAACCTAATATAAAAATATAAGGTTTTATACAGAAAGTTTAATAGCTTATACATTTTGTTTTAAAAATGGCAGACATTTATAATAGTTTTGTAAAATGTTAACTTTTGTGAAACTAAAGTAGTGTTTTCTGGGAACTGATATACAAATATATAATAAACACGTACACACAAACACTTGCTAGCACGCCCAGTTTGGCAACCTTTATCTCTAGACATCAATGTTTATATAGTAGTGGACATAGTAACAATAGAATAAACTTTTATATGAAAAATAAAAATAGCAAGTTAAAAAATGAATTTTAAGTTCTGTAAAACTTATTTCAGTTTAACAAAACTGGGAAGTCAGTTCATAGGATTTCTTATATCCTGAGACTGGTTATTTCCAGTTAGTATATTAACATTTAGATACTTTTCATGTTATGGTAATTATAAGAACGCATAATTGAAAGCAAAGGAGAATATGTTATACGTTAGGCACATTACATATGTCATCTCAGGCGTTGAAGAGGCCTCTCGTCAAACACTAGCAATATAGTTAATACCTCAAAAGGTTTATGATGTATTAACCAGTCAGTGAGACCCCAGCGGTATATCTACGGACTCACACCACTAAACGCAAACTATAACATCATACTTTAGATGAAACTTTGTATAAATCCAACCAAATATAAAAGAGAAACAAAAACGGGAGAGATAAATAGAACCAAATCACAAACTGCAGACGATATCCTGAGGAATTCCGATGTTTGTTTCATCGAGTTCTCTATATGTATCAACAACTCCCTCTGTTAGCGAATAAACAGTTAAACTGTTTCGATATATTTCACTGTAATTGTTTGTTTTGAATTTCGCGCAAAGGTACATGAGGACTATCTACGCTAGCCGCCCCAAATTTAGCAGTGTAATTTGACAATGTAGGTCCGTAAACTTTTAGTTAAACCACCGAGGAACAAAGAGTTTAGTGTTCACTTATAGGAATAACATAATCAGCCTTATCTTTCTCCACATATGTACTATACCTTTTGTTAAGACAGTGTAATATTATATTATATGTGTCTACAAAACTAGTCTAGAATTAACGAACTTTCTTCTACAAGTGCTAAATAAACTTTTATTTTACAATTGAAGAAACATCATTTTTGGGAAAGTACAAGACTTCTAGCAGCAGAAAAGTTAGATTGGCCTAAAACAACGAATTAAATTCCTAAAAATACATTTTATTTTAAAATGAAGTCCATGTTTAAGAGAGTTGTCGTTATTTCAAACTATTAAATCTCATTTTTACACTTTTGCGAAAGAAAACTTATTAACTTACGTCAATCTTTTATGAACCTTCATTTAATACCTAGTGGTTAAATCTATACCAAATGATTTGAAAGAATGCTAAGTATGTGTTATTAAGATATTAAATCATTGTCAACGTTAACCAATTATAATTTGTTTCTAAACAACCATAAATTGGAATATCGTCTATTAAACAAGAATGTTGTAGCTGTAATAAACCTTCCACATGAATGATAACAAGTTCCTAACAGAACACGATTCAGTTTTTACTACTTAACCAAACATAAGATTTTACTTTGAAACCACAATAAATTAGAATATGTCGCTCAGTGTTTCACGTGTGTTTCTATAACTCAAATCTATGTAAACCAATAATCTACAACAATATTGTACATTGAAATTATGTACGTTTCCTTCATGTAATCAGGGGCTCGATTCTTCTCCTCAGTAGATATCCCGATATGACTTTGCTATAATAAAACACACACATACACTCTCGTGAAAAGGCCTGAAGTTTTTCTGTAGTTCCCAGTAGTGTGTGAAGCCAGTAAGAGAAAGTGAAATAGAATATTTTATTAAATAAAAATTATATCAATTAGTTGTTGTTTTAGTTTAACACTTTAAATGTTAAAACATTATTGAATTTGATCTTTCGTTTCTTCATATCTGAATATGGAAAAATACAGTTGCAGGTATAGTGCGTGTTACTGTTAAATTGACGTAGTTTGGTTTGTTTTAAATTTCGCGCAAAGCTACACGATGGCTATCTACACTAGCTGTCCCTAATTTAGCAGTGTAAAACTAGAGGGAAGGCAACTAGTCATCACCACCCATCGCCAACTATTGGACTACTCTTACAAACAAACAGTGTGATTGATGATCACATTATAACGCTCCCACGGCTGAAAGGACAACCATGTTTGGTTCGACGGAGACTCGAACCCGCAACCCTCATATTATGAGTCGACCGCCCTTGCCGCTTGGCTATGCTCAAATGTTCAAAAGAACATTCTTGCAGGACTTCTCTCTGGTTTCTTGACTTCTTCCCGTGGAGTAAACTGCATTTCCGTTGGGTTTTCTTCAATGATTTATAAAAGGATAATTTTCTGACGGTTGTTCACTTTCTAATGTCAGTCAAATAACTTGCTCTACTATACCAGTCACTTGTTCATTATTCAAACTCTTTAATAGCGATTAACTTGAGTCAGTCTAGAAAAAAACCTATTCGTTTTTTCTATCTTCCTCAAGTACTTACAATGGTTGTTTCCTCATTCAGAGTTCCTGGTTTTCTTTATAATTCACTTTGTCCATCTCATCCTTGATTTTTAACTATTACGTTAACATTATTATTGGTAATTAATATAATTAATTCTGACTGAAATGAACAAGAACGATCTAGTTCCGGTTTCCTTGGTTACATTTACAAAAGGTTTATATATACATATGTTTATCTTTAAAATTAATATTTATCTTACAAAAGCTACTTTTTAAGTAGAGTTTAATTTATATTTATTTAGTGCTTTGCACAAGTCCCTTGTTGTCCCTAAGCATTATATTATGACTTTTTATCTTTATATTCCATGGTAAAGAGTTGTCCAAGAGTTACCAGAGGATGATGTTGACAAGCTGCCTCATTTGTAGTGTATTAACTTCAAAATTAGGGATGGCTGAACATCCACAAACAAATAAACATATGGGTAGTGATAGTCACTCTGGACAAGTTTTACATTATCAAGGTGACTGAACAACGTGATATTTACTGTCTGGAACACAATAGTAACAAACTGATTCTGAAGAGTATCTCGATATAACCAATCTTACTTCACATTCACAAGAACTTCAAACAGAACTCTCCAGTAAAAAACTACTGTCTTTTGTGGCAAATAAACTATATTTTTTGCTGTACTTGTTAAGGCGAAATAAATATGAAAATGGAAATTTAAAAATATGCAAATATTGATTGTAAACAAAACAAGGAAACTGGATTGGAGATACTGTAAACATTATTTACTGAAACTAGAAACCCTTATTTTGATTCCATACTTTTACCTTTAATTATATTTGGTGTTTTCAAAATGAACTTTCTTTCCTAATCATTTTATGGCGTCTATTTGCAGATTTTTAACTTCTCAGTTTTTTACTTATCTTATTTTGTATACTGGATTATGGGCAAAGGATTACTGGGTAAGGTAGCAAACTTTATACATTGTAATGATAATAAACATAACTAATACCTAGTTGAGACGGTTCGTGATTATTTACTGCACTATTGACTATTTGATCGCATTTGTTTTAAATCTAAAATGTTAAACTGCAGATGGAGATTTGTTTGAAAATATAGTGAACATTAATAGCTGCCGTGTAACGACATTATGTATGTATAGTAAAGGAAAACTATATACAAGACACAACCTCCACTACGTGAGTATAATATTTTACAAGTACAATAGCAGTCTTTCAAATAAAACATGAGACTAAAATATCACTATAAATATTTCTTCGTGTATTTTAAAGTAATTATTCCACCATGTGTATAATAAAATTTGATATTATGTGTATTGATATATTTACTACTTCTCTTCATATATAATATAGGGGTTGGCTACTTAAAAACACCGTTTGTTTGGAATTAAACACAAAATTACATAGGGACCACGGGTATCGAAACTCGGTTTCTAGCGTTATAAATTCGTAGATGCATCGCTGTGCCACTAGAGGTGACCAAGTGTATAATGTAGAAAGCATTTAGTATTTACATGTTAAGATTATATGAATATATTTATCTGTTATGGGCTGATAATTCTTTTTTCACCTTATATTTAACATTTTTAAATGGGTCGTTTTGAACTGCTTTTATTTTTTACATATTTTTATACATGTATAGTCTTAGTAATGAAGAACGAAGAACAAGGGGTTTAAAGTGTTGTTTGAACTGAATATTTACTATTTAAGGTGTTTTCGTTGTCACATTTTATACGGTTTTGTTGTGATCCATTTTATGAAACACTACTGTAGTTCATGATAAAATTTGTTTATTATGATTGTGCTGGCTCTCTTTATTTATACTGGTTTCTATTTCTCACTTAGTCCAATAATATAAAATTAAAATCTTTCATTATTCACCATATCTTCATTGTCACTCAAATCAGAAATCAGTACAATATAAAAATACAATATTAGAAACATTGCTTTACGTGTATAATTTCTGTAGCTGACCAACTGTAGTACAATTAGAAGTGATGTATTTCTGTCTTTTCTTTCCCTCCGTAGCTTCCTGGTTTATCAACACATACTTGATTATTCAATAATTCTCTGTGAAGAAGACACTACATGCATTATTTTTACACTGTTCTGTCTGAAGAGTTACAGAATTTTATTCAAGTTTCATTTTTCAAATGAATTTAAGATTTTATATGTTTTAGTTTGTGTGTTACTAAAATAAAGTCTCGTCCTGTAATTTGAATAAAGCTTCTTGGTGTGGTAATTTTATTTTTATGTCATATTATCTGTCGTACATTATGTAATTGCTCTACAAACTTCACCCCTACATCACTTACTGGTAAGGTTGGTATTGAACCCTGGATACCTTGTACAATGGTCAAGTGGTTTGCTTACTGAGATAACTTACTGGATATTCGATAACTAAGTACAAAGTCATTGGACAGTTTCTTACTCAATGTTATGTATCTATCAATTATATTTTAGTTGTCTTCTACTCGCTATGGTACGTCAACCTATATCCATACAGGATTTTAAAATATTTAGTGTTTCCGCTATTAATTTATCTTTCTTAATTATTCAGTAGATAAATCGTTTAAAATACTAAAAACAAATATCTAGTCCAATTTATCGGTAAGTTCGTCAACTGTATTTGAGAAATATCAGTTTTGGAAGATTATTCACCCATCAGCTACCTTGAAAATACATCAGCGGTATATCTTTAATACATTTGAAATCCCAACTGTACTTATATTCAACATCAATGGTTTCAAGCTCTTGATTAACAATAATTTCTCTTTATTAACCATTTTATGACAACTAATTCTGCTGTTCTATCGACGTGGTTTGGTTTGAATTTCACGCAAAGCTAAAGGTGGGCTATGTGCGCTACCCGTGCCTAATTTAGCAGTGTAAGACTAGAGGAGGGCAGTTAGTCTCGAGTTAGTATCTGTGTGCTCCACTCACCCACTACATCCTCACTTAAAAATAAATAAGTCGTGTAACAACACGTACTGTCAGTCGAAGTTCCAACAGCTAAGCTTAACCAACCACTCGGCCTGCCTCCTCAGCGTTACGTGATTGGTGAAGTCTTGGAGGATATTTTTGGAGTAACTAACAACAGGTGGGTTAAAGTAAAGAAAGAAGTTGAGGTAGAGAAGTTAGTTTAAGGTTCTATAAGTAGTGTGAGTAGAAAATAATATTAAATAAGTAACTGTGGCTACTGCTGGCATAGACACCACTACTACCAGAAGGGCTGATGATATGTGGAAGCTGTACCAGATACACCCACTCAAGTAGGTTTGTAAGGCACTACACACTACTACAACCAGGAGGGCTGATAATATGTGGAAGCTGTGTCAGATACACTCACTCAAGTAGGTTTGTAAAGCACTACACACTACTACAACCAGGAGGGCTGATGATAATGTGGAAGCTGTGCCGGATCCACTCACTCAAGTAGGTTCGTGAGTTACTAGACACTTAACGGGCACGATACCTTTTTTTCACAGTAAGCTCGACCAGGATGTCGAAAATTTTATAGGTGCATTAAATGAAGCTGTTAGAATATCTGGTTGGACTGACGCACAGAAATCAGACATTTTGAGACTAAGAACAGCAGGAGAAGCAAAACGTTTCATTGAGGCGTAGCGTGAAACTGTAGATTTTCAGTTTGTAACACGTATGCTGACAGAGGAATATGGTAAACGAGAAAGGCCAAGCACAATTACGAAATATGAATCAAGAAAAAGGCGAGTCTGTTCGAGTGTTTGGACATAAGCTACAAGACCAAGGTAATAGATTACGTAGAACTTAGATTAGATGATGATCCAAGATACACTAAAGTCTGAGTATGAGCGAAGGTCGCTTAGTGATAGAGCTCGGAGTGATGTTAATGATTCCAATACCCCACGAGCAACCTTATTAGATTTAATCGAGGAAACAAGAAAGCAACAGATATACAGGCACAAGCAGTCTGTAATTAGTATGATAAGTAAGAGTACAAATGAAAAAGTAAATTGGCGAAACGGACAAAATAAGTGCGAGGACTTGTAGTGTTTTAAGTGTGGTAAGGTTGACCACATAGCAAAAATTGTTTTATAAAACAAACTGAGTCTGTAAGTTGTTTTGCCTGTTGTATTTTAGTAAGGATTTTACAGCAAGGGTTAATTCAGAAGTATAAGATCTTAATTAGACGATACCTTGTTGAGATAGAAGATTTGTTATTAGGATTAAAGGGTATTAAAGATAACGTTTAGATTTCAGATTTTACTCAACAGAAACGTGGTTTAATACAGGCAGGTGGAAATGTTCTGAAAGTTTTGTTCTGAACCACAACCACAGATGATTTACGTGAATTAAACAAGAAAGTAGAACATCAGAGACAAGTATCCAGAGAAATGATTCATTTAATAGGTGAACAGATGACTATAATGAATTCATTAAACCAGACACTTGAATTACATGAACAGGAAATTAAAAGCGTGTCTAGAGCATTAGTAAACATTACTAACAGTTTGATACATACTAGAATAAGACAGACTGAGCTTCATAAGGCAGGAATTGTAATGTTAGTTTTCAATTCTAGAATTCATAATTTCAGTTGAAAATAGTGGGACTGAGTTAGCTAAGTCAGTACAAGCACTGTATGTAACTGCAGACAGAAAGTTGAGTTCATACTTTATAGCTCCAAGTAGATTATAAAAAGTATTAGACGACATTGAAAGTGAGTTACCTTCGTACTTACAATCTGTAATTCCTACACATAATAAAGAGATTTACATGTATTATAGATAGGCTGATGTAAAAATAGCCGCAGTAAAGGATACGTAAAGAATGTTCTATCTCTATGATACCTTTGAAAACAAACGATAGAATGTTTAAATTATATAAAATCATACCCTAATCATTAGCATTAAGCCATTCATTAGCTCTATTGTTTGTTTGTTTTGGAATTTCGTACAAAGGTACTCGAGGGCTATCTGTGCTAGCCGTCCCTAATTTAACAGTGTAAGACTAGAGGGAAGGCAGCTAGTCATCACCACCCACCGCCGACTCTTGGGCTACTCTTTTACCAACGAATAGTGGTATTGACCGTAACATTATAACGACCCCACGGCTGAAAGGGCGAGCACGTTTGGTGCGACCGGGATTCGAGCCCGCGACCCTCGGACTACAAGTCGAACGTTTTAACACGTTTGGCCATGCCGGGCCGTTAGGTTCAATAAATCACGTTGTTTGAAGAAGTTTATTTACGTTAACATAATATCTGATAAAACAGATATTAAAAATATGTTATACTGTGTTACTCACAAAGTTTTTTTCTGAAAACTTAAAAACAAAGATGTTCCAGAATTGTATGTTTGATGTTGAAAAAAACACCCTAATTTTAGAGACAAAGAAAAATATCTTTTTTGTTTTATTTTTATATACGCATTACCTATTCTTAGATTTAGTTCGACTGACCTTATGTGTCAGTTAAACTAAGTTCAGCTATTAAAACAACTCAACATTTCCGATAAAAATAGACGTAAAACACTGTAAACATTTTATTTTTTATTTGAGTTTTTACAGTAGAAATACAATATATACATAGATTTTATCTAAAATTGTAAACTAAAATAGAATGACTAGAGCTGACAGGAACATTTCATATGTTACGTTGTTTAATTACACATTTTGTTCGACTTGCAAAGCAAAAAATTCGCCGAGTAATTTCATCACTAACTGAACAATATAAACAAGAATTATTTAAACACACACAACAGAGAAATATTATGACACGGGATTCATGGTTTCATAGTAGAGTGAATTCGGTTTGTCGGTTGATGGTATTAGCTTCTGCTGGTACATTTGGATTGTGAGTAGCTTCATTTATATGCAAAAACGGCTCGTTTGGGCTGAGAAAACACTTTACATAGAAGAGCGAACAACGTTTCGACCTTCTTCGGTCATCGTCAGGTTCACAACAAGTGGGTTTCTCGTCATCACTGTGAGTAGCTTCAGTTCGTGTTCCGAGCCAACTAGCTGCTTTCCGGGTTTAGATCTCGTTTTTGATGTCCATTTTGGTCATTTTCCAGAGGGATGAAACACGAAAGAACGACAACATAAAAGGGAAGTCCGGTCTCATTTGTGACAATAATAATTTTTTGTGCTTTTGACACCCTAACAGTGTCTACCACTTATAATATCGTGAGCTGGTGTTTTCCGTATCCATAATTGTGCAAGTTCACACATATCTTCTCCAATAACACGGACCAATTAAAGCTAGAATTTTTAAGTTACGATAGCATGAATTCAGTAAATTAATTTAGAGTATTTGTGTTTCCGTTATGTCACCAAATATTAACACAGATAACATACCTTCACACCGTACATGTTGTGATCGTCCGTAAGTTAAAAAGTATCTCAACCCTTTTGCTCAAACTCTATTATACTGATATATGATGGATTAACTAACACATTGATGGTTAAATGTGGTAAGTACATGTGTCTATATAAAATATGTGTTATTTTTAGAATAATTCATTCATAATAACTTGAGGAAGTACACAAAGAAACAATACAAAACATGAACAATATGTGAAGTAAACAAGTGTAATAACATAACAACTAAGGCTGACGGTGGGAAACATATCAGAATCTATTAAATGTTTTACATACATATATACTATTGATAAATTATAAATAAAGTTGAACCTCAATGAAAAACAAAATCATTGTTTATTACAACCCTTGTCTTTTCAGAAAGTTCATTTCGCTCAGAACATTAAAAAGGCAGTAAGCTAACAGAACTCGTCGTCAACTCTTTGGCTACTCTTGAGTGATCTGTTGATGTATATGACTGTCACACTTAGTGTAGCCACGGCTACAAGAAGAAGTTATGATCATATTTTTTTAAAGTAACGGATGAAAATAATTAGTTTTTGAAACTGATAAAATGGAGGCAGAATACAAAAAGAACAAATTACAATAAAGTCAAGACTAAGTAATAATGTGAAGTTAAAGTGTGTGTGTTTTGTTTTAACAAAGTCACATCGGGATATCTGTTTTGTTTTAACAAAGCCACATCGGGATATCTGTTTTCTTTTAACAAAGCCACATCGGGATATCTGTATTGTTTTAACAAAGCCACATCAGGATATCTGTTTTCTTTTAACAAAGCCACATCGGGATATCTATTAAGCCATCTGAGAGGAATTGAACTCCTGATTTAAGCGTTGTAAATCCGTAGACTTACCGCTGTACCAGCGAGTGAGGGGCTGAAGTTAAAGTCTCTACTATGTAACTTGATGTTTATATGAAATAAGTTTGGACACGTTCATGTATTTTATTCAACTGGAATTCAGAAATGATTTTTATGTCTTTTCAAAAGATCAGTAAAGCATAGTATTATATTAACTTTAAAAGTGAACCAGTACCTTGTCGCTATATTTAGACATGTTTACAGCTAAAGCAAAACAAGAACTGTTATTTATATCTATAGAAAACCAACAAGAATTTTAAGCAATGTTCACCTATTGTTATACTACTACGAAAGGATAGAAAGTTTAATGTATTTAAGAGAAAATGTCCAACATGGTCGCTGATGAAAAGCAGAATTTTGTTTTGAAATGTTAGGATATATTATAGGCTTTATCAAAAAATGGCCATCTAAGGATATTTGGTTTGTTTGGAATTTCGTGCAATGCTACACGATACTGGTATGGATGTAAGTCTAAAGTAATATATGTAAATAGACTTAGTGAACACATTGGATGTAAATCTAAAATAATTTCAATAAATAGCCCTAGTGAACACATTGGATGTTAGTCTAAAATAATATAAATAAATAGACTTAGTGAACGCATTGGATGTAAGTCTAAAATAATATAAATAAATAGCCCTAGTGAACACATTGGATGTAAGTCTAAAATAATATAAATAAATAACATAGTGAACATATTGGATGTAAGTTTAAAATATTATAAATAAATAACGTAGTGAATACATTGGATGTAAGTTTAAGATAATATAAATAAATAACGTAGTGAACATATTGGATGTAAGTTTAAAATATTATATATAAATAACGTTGTGAACATATTGGATGTAAGTTTAAAATATTATATATAAATAACGTTGTGAACATATTGGATGTAAGTTAAAGACGTATAATGGGTGGAAAATTAAGCTTTCTTTCTTTGTTTGAGATAAAGCTTTCTGCAACCTGTTCACCACGGGTATCGAAATCCGGTTTCTAGCGCTATAAGTCCGTAGACATTCCGCAGTTCCACTGAGGGGTGAAATTCTACGAATATAGCTTTAAAAATAAGAGAACATTACAGACAATCATATAACATCACGAACAATCATATAACATTACAGACAATCATATACCATTACAAACAATCATATAACATTACAGACAATCATATAACATTACAGACAATCATATAACATTACAGACAATTATATAACATTACAATCATATAACATTAGACAACCATATAACATTACAGACAATCATATAACATTACACACAATAACATAACATTAGAGACAATGATACAACAGTATAGACAATCATATAACATTACAGACAATCATATAACATTACACACAATAACATAACATTAGAGACAATGATACAACAGTATAGACAATCATATAACATTACAGACAATCATGTAGATTATATATGAAACAAGGAATAATATGTTTGTTTCTAATGCCTAGAAAAACAAGTTGTTACTGTTAGCCACCATTTGATATTACAGGCAGAAAAACAAACTGTTTTTCAAAATACAGAATATGGAAATTAACGGAAAAATATTGAAGACGATACACAGAGAAAGAGTAGATACAGTAAACCTTGACAGATATAAGATGTTTGGATGGAAAGATAATCGTTAAGATATAGTGACACATGATGAAGAAATGAAATACATGATGGTAAAACTGGTATAAAATATATTGTTTAAAGTTTGAGACAGATATAGTGACACATGATGAAGAAATGAAATACATGATGATAAAACTGGTATAAAATATATTGTTTAAAGGTTGAGACAGATATAGTGGCACACGATGAAAAAATGAAACACATGATGATAAAACTGGTATAAAATATATTGTTTAAAGGTTGAGACAGATATAGTGGCACACGATGAAAAAATGAAACACATGATGATAAAACTGGTATAAAATATATTGTTTAAAGTTTGAGACAGATATAGTGACACACAATGAAGAAATGAAATACATGATGATAAAACTGGTATAAAACATATTGTTTAAAGTTTAAAACAGATATAGTGACACATGATGAAGAAATGAAATACATGATGATAAAACTGGTATAAAATATATTGTTTAAAGTTTGAGACAGATATAGTGACACATGATGAAGAAATGAAATACATGATGATAAAACTGGTATAAAATATATTGTTTAAAGTTTGAGACAGGTATAGTGGCACATGATGAAGAAATGAAATACATGATGATAAAACTGGTAAAAAATATACTGTTTAAAGTTTGAAACAGATATAGTGACACATGATGAAGAAATGAAATACATGATGATAAAACTGGTATAAAATATATTGTTTAAAGTTTGAGACAGATATAGTGACACATGATGAAGAAATGAAATACATGATGATAAAACTGGTAAAAAATATACTGTTTAAAGTTTGAGACAGGTATAGTGACACATGATGAAGAAATGAAATACATGATGATAAAACTGGTATAAAATATACTGTTTAATGTTTGAGACAGATTTTGTGGCACATGATGAAGAAATGAAATTGATGATGATAAAACTGGTATAAAATATACTGTTTAAAGTTTGAGACAGGTATAGTGGCACATGATGAAGAAATGAAATACATGATGATAAAACTGGTATAAAATATACTGTTTAATGTTTGAGACAGATTTTGTGGCACATTGTGAAGAAATGAAATTGATGATGATAAAACTGGTATAAAATATACTGTTTAAAGTTTGAGACAGGTATAGTGGCACATGATGAAGAAATGAAATACATGATGATAAAACTGGTATAAAATATATTGTTTAAAGTTTGAGACAGGTATAGTGACACATGATGAAGAAATGAAATACATGATGGTAAAACTGGTGTAAAAGTCAGTAGTACGAGTGCACAAATCTTGAACATCTCGTAAAGTTTAATTCGTCAACGTTCTCAATCGATTTAGTTCTGAAATTTAACACTAATTGTTAAAGACACTTTCTGAGATGTCTCTGAAACAGATAAAATATAACAATAAACAAGATTTAGTGAATATATATTTTATATACGTTTTATTTCAGTTGTGGAATATTCGATTTAAAATGTTTCATTACAGTTAGAGTTATAAAACCCATTCAACCGTAACTCATGTTGTTGTTTTTTCAGAGAAAACTACGTTGGGCTGTATGAGGAGAATCGAACCTCGTATATCAGTTTAGACATTTCGCTGTTCCACGTGTAACCTCTAAATCGATCGATTGATCTCTAATAAGTAGACAGAAACTGTTTAAACAGAGTGTACAATATTCCTTGAGTTTACATCCTCTCGTAACACGCAAGAGAAACAAAATGATAAAATGTTCGCAGACCTTAACTGAATATTTACATTGGTTACAGTAAATCATTGATGTTTGTTTGTAGAGACGATTCATCATTTGGAAGAATTACAATCACAAAATATATTTCATTTTATTCTAAATTATAGCCATATATCTATAGTTCAAGTGTTGTGAAATCTAATGTGAATTGTAAATATTCTGTTAAATGTAGTTACAGTATAGGGAGTTATGTTGTGATTCAGCTATGTTACCTATACATATTCACGCGTTATCATCCGGGAACTGTTCAGTAGTACAAATACACGATTCTTTGTGATATTGTTTAAAACATAGCATGAAAGTCCTAAGTAACAGGACCTTTAAAAACGTATTGTTTGAAAAACCATGTGCACATCATGACTTCATTATTCTTGGCCAATATCTACAACGTATTGTTTCAAGCAAGCAAATGCACAATACCAGGTAAAGAGATGTATAGAACGAAGTTAATACACAATACTAGGTAAAGGGATGTATAGAACGAAGTTAATACACAATACTAGGTACAGAGATGTATAGAACGAAGTTAATACACAATACTAGGTAAAGTGATGTATAGAACGAAGTTAATACACAATGCTAGGCAAAGGGATGTAAAGAACGAAGTTAATACACAATACTAGGTGAAGAGATGTATAGAACGAAGTTAATACACAATGCTAGGTAAAAAGATGTATAGAACGAAGTTAATACGCAGTACTAGGTAAAGAGATGTATAGAACAAAGTTAATACGCAGTACTAGGTAAAGAGATGTATAGAACAAAGTTAATACACAGTACTAGGTAAAGAGATGTATAGAACGAAGTTAATACACAATACTAGGTAAAGGGATGTATAGAACGAAGTATGGTAAGGGGGTGTAGAATGAACTCAGTACACAATACTAGATAAGAGAGTGCAGAATGAAGTTAATACACAATACTAGGTAAGAGAGCGTAGAATAAAGTTAATACATAGTGTTAGGTGATGGAGTGTAGAATGTGGTTACAACACTGGATTATGAACAGATTTATAAGGCTTAAGATGTTATCCTTTAGGATTTCCACACAACCAGTAGGCACGAATCCATAATGTTAAAGGTTTACTTGTTAATTTCTATCCAATTCGAAATTCACCGTGCAGTTTCACAAGTTATCATTGCAATGAAATAGGTGTATTACATTAAGAATCGTCTTAGAACAAATTAATTCTGGTAAGAGATTCTCAAAGTGCGAATGAATGAAATAATATAAGAAGGTTTTACTGGTATTTCTAAATTATATTAGAGAAATGTAATCGAAAGCATTATGAGACCTAACCTGTCTCATGTGATTGCTAAGATAAAAGAAGATATAACTTTATTTCAGAATAATATGCCCATGGTGGCAGTAATATAATAGAATGATATGATATTCAACATTATATAATCAAATTACTTAGGCGATCTTGACTGACAGTGTGACGTGTACGTTAAATCATCAAATTATTTACGGTATTCTGACAGAAATAACCTTTTACCTTTGTGTGGAAGTTTTGTTTGCTTGGTAATGTTTAGAGCAAAGCCAATTTACAATATACAAAGCATTCATTAGACCCCTTTTCGAATATGGTAGTGCAGCCACATGTAACATGACTGAAGGACAATACTCAGTGTTACAAAACCTGCAAAACCGCACCATTAAAACCGCTTACCGCCTCCCCAACTATACTACCGCAACATACCTCAACTTCCTAACTCAACTATTACCAATTCAGGATCGATTCATCAAACTTACCAAACGATACTACACTAAAGCTACTGACAGAAACTCCCAAACTCGCCAATTATTCCGACTGGCAGACACACCTCAAAGTATACTTCACCATTAAACTGGACTACTAACCACAGGGACCAGTACTAACCATTACCGATAAAACAGACAATGCTGTGTTACCCATTTATATGTCATTAATGTTTTTACATTCCAGGTTGGGCACTGGGTTGGTATTGTTTTTCCGCGCCCACCCAGTGAAAGTGGTTTTCTCCGGGTACTCCGGTTTCCCCCACATTTCTCGCCATTTGATTTATAGATCCCCCGCACCCTAGCTCTGAAAGGACCTTCTGTCTCTCTTCCTCTCACTCTCCACACTATCCTCTTTCCTATCTCTCTCTCCATATTTTATTCTCTTTCTCTCTCTCTCTCTCTCCCTTTCTCTGTCCCTCCTTATGTCACTGGTTCCTTTAAGAATTTGTGACCTGCTGCAGCTTGGTCTCCCTGCTCGTGGTCATGATGATTTCCGTCCAAAGTGTACCAGTCCAGCTCTCCCGCTCCTCAACTTTCCAATATTATCGTTATTTTCTGTAATACATCATTCAATTCGTTTTTTCTACCTTTCTCCTCACGACACATCTTACCTTATACGCGTGTGGGGCTGAAGAGAAACAAAAGTTTCTGAGCGCCCCAGGTTTGCCTTAAGGGTCTCCTTTAAGGACTTTAAAACCTAAACTACTACTAAGTCAGAAATAAATAATAAATAAGTAATCCATACCCGGTTGACCTAGTTTCCAGATATTTTTCGTTGCTTCAGCGTCTCTGACATTTGTGTTTCTTCGATATGTTGCAGAACTTTTTCCGAATTGTTCTAGCGAACCAAGTTTGTTTAGAAAATTTAAATTAATATTTGAACATATAAACATTTACATTGCAAAGGCCTATTATATACCTTTTCCAAAAGCGAGCAATCTTTGGTTACATCAAGATATCTACGAAATGCTAAGCTCTGTCATAAAGAAGTTCTGATAAATTCTGTTGTACTTCGACTTCATATCTCATTGATTGTCACATTAGTTGCCAGTTTGCATATTCAAAACGGTTTTGGTGTGGTTTATTCATTCCTATAAACTGAAGAGTATGATAACTCTAAATTTCAAAGGCAGCCTGGCACTGATACAATACCAATAATATCACGAGTTCTTCTTCATCATTTCCCTGAAATATCCCTTGCAGCTCATCTTTAGTATCAATTAATAAAATAAGATTAATGTTCCAAGAGTATCCTATTGGTGTTACTATAAACATATTCAAAGATTGTATCGATCTACTTAGCATGTTGAATTTGGCGATATCACTTATAAGACTGGAGTCGTGATTAATTGGATCAGTGTATAGACGTACAAATGTTCCAATGGTTTGTCTTTAGAATGCGTGGGATTTATGGTAATATTCATAGGAATTAGAGGTAGATATGTTTACCAATCATATTTCCACATGGACAAGTCCTCCCATAAAATTATGAGAATCTGATTTCATGTTCTTTCGAAAGTAATAAATTGTTCACTTTAGATTATTTGGAAATGAAGCCTCAATGTTATATAAAAATGATACTGCTCACGTGGATTTATATTGTGAGTATTTTTAACACAATTGTAAGCAGTCTATTTCGTGCATTTATTTTGTTGAGAAACGCACTTGAAGATAATTAGTTTAGGAAACATTCTGAAATGAGTTACTTAAAACTTTTTATTACGAGATTCAAATAATATTCAACATTTTTAGGTTATAGAGCGACTGGGAAGGATATTTGAAGTAACTAGTAAAGGGAGAAACCTCAGTCAACAACGCGATAATCACCCTGTGAATAACCCTAATCCAAAAAAAGAATTAACAACAAAATACTTTCATTCTGGTAAAAAAATAGAAAGCAAACACAATACTAATGTCGTATATAAATTACATGATAGTAAGTCTCATGTATTTTAAGTCGGGGAAGTAACACCATAACTCTGAAAAATCTTTTTTTTTAAAAATTGCACCTCAGGTAAGTATATCATTCGTAACATTTACTTACCAAAGAGGAAATTCAACATCATAAAACAATAAACCTAATAATTCCTTCTAATACAAGAGTAAAACCACTCTAAACCTATGCAAAGTAAAACACTTTTATACCTATACTTAAAACTTTTATTAAATATTGTTGTGTGTATTACAACTTGAAGATGGGACTCTTAAATTATAACATGTAAATCATTAATCGCGTTTCAATACTCATGGTAGGGATAACACAGATATCACATTGTGTGGCTTTCTGCTTAATTCTAAACAAATAAGTCGACCACTTCTTCACTGTACCTCATGTGTGTGTGTGTTTTTCTTATAGGAAAGCTGCGTCGGGTTATATGCTGAATACACGGAGAGGAATCGAGCCCCTGATTTTTGAGTTGTAAATCCGTAGACTTACCACTGTATTCAGCGAAAGTATGCAATACTCTGTATAATTTGTATACAATATATATCCCAAATCATGAATATTAGAAGCTAGTAGGCCCGGAATGGCCAGGTGGGTTAAGACGTTCGACCCGCAATTCGCGGGTTCGAATCCATGTAGCACCAAACATACTAACCCTTTCAGCTCGGTAGCAGTTCCTAATTTAGCAGTGTAAGACTAGAGGGAAGGAAGCTAGTCATCACCACCCACCGCCAACTTTTGGGCTACTCTTTTACCAACGAATAGTGGAATTGACCGTCATATTATAACGACCCCACGGCTGAAAGGGCAAACATGTTTAGTGCGACGGGGATTCAAACCCGCGACCCTCGGATTATGAATCGAACGCCTTAACCCACCTGGCCATGCCGGGCCATTTCTCGTATATATATATATATAGCTTTATGTACTGTTATCTGTATTCATAAACAACATTACGAATCTTGTTGTCTTTACGATCTCTAGTGATAACGATAGGCCTCGTCTGTAATGATATGGTCGATCACGTGTTGTTTTTATAAATGAGATTATAATTAAAAGTTTTAATTCAAATACCTTTTAACTACCGGTTTTTTTGTCGTATTTAGTCCAATTCAGACACTAAATCATAAGAAGTGTAAAATCATTTAGAGAGGAATAAGGGCAAAGGATATCTTCGTTTGAAGTGGTTCTTCAACTCTTTTATTATCGGAAAACCTTCTTTGCTTCACTAACCTCTGCATTAATACCCATGCTATATATATTTTATGATAAAAATCACGTAAACTGCATATAGTATCAGGCTGGACATGCAAATGGCGTTTTGGGAAATATTTTGTCTCTCATTATTATTGGTATATAGCAGTTGATGCGATTTGTTAATATAAAAAAAGTTGTTATTGCTGTTAATCACATTAGTGTTTTAATCTTACTGATACTATTTAGTGTTAATATGTTAGTATGTAATAATAGCTGGATTTCATTACCTAAAGAGCTGTTCTCAACTGTATTCTCGCCAAGGGCAGAGCGCTGAATGCCCACTGTATCGAATTGTACTTATCTCAGAAATCTATGTTACAAAATAAAAAATAATGGTTAAAAATTAATTAGTTATCATAGTCATTCACGTTTTTAAATCCTTATTACAAAAAAAATACACATCTGTATAAAAAAGACGTGTAGTAATTTTAGTTTCCTAATTCTGTTTGTTCGGTCATACGCTGCATTGTTACATTTTCAACATTTACTCTGTAGTTATTACATGAGTGTGAACCTTAATATCAATATAGAACATTGAGAAATCTTTTTATCCAAGACTTTAGCACCTCATACTTTGAGGGCTAGGATACTCATACCATCAGCATAATTAAACAATTATATAAAAAAGTATAAAAAATTATATAAAAAAGTTACACTGGATAAGTATATCGTGATGTGTTTGTTTTGTTTTCAGTTTTTCGTAAAGTTACACAAGGGCTACCTGCGATAGCCGTCCTTTCTTCAACAATATAAGAGTGGAGGGAAGGTAGTTCGTCATCACCTCCCAGCACCAACTTGCTAACGAATAGTTATATTGCACGTCACATTATAACTCCACCATCTCTGAAAGGGCTAGCATGTTTGGTGTGACGGAAATTCAAACCTAAACCGACTACATGTTCCGACTTTACGCATGTCTATCTCTTTATTTGAAGTTAAGGTACTTTTGCACCCAGCATCTTAACATGTCCATTTCTCAGTTAAATTACCAATGAACCGAGAACAAAAGCATCCAAAACTTAAGCATAAATCATTTAACAAACTAGTAATATAAGTAATGTCAGCTTTCGTTAATGTACTTTTGTTACTGTAACATTTCAGTTTTTGAAACGTTCTTTCATATTTCTATAAATGTTTAATTTAATAAATATCCTCATAGATACTTCTCTTCATCTTTGAAATGTGTTTTGGGTTCGTAGAGTGACATCCACATAACTTATATATTGTTTTACTTTAATTATCTGTTTGAGTAAAGAAGCATCATTTCGAATGAGAGTTTGGTTGTTAGATATCCAACTCCTCTAATCACTACAAACTTCATAAAGCAACAATTTGGCCAAGCTACTACTACTGCCATCAGACTGTTATGTAAATTTAAGTTTTTTTCTTTCGAGTCTTCAACATAATGTACTTCGTGATCACGAGAAATCTACTTGATGTAACAATGTATTTCAATACTGCTAGTGTGGGTATTAAAACTTTTATTAAAATAAAGAAGACAACAAAGCTTCAAACTTCTTAGTTTGAATAAATTTCTTTGTACAATTAATTGATATATTATGCGCATAATGCGATAAGTTGCCATGTCGGAGATACCCAGTGATTTAGGCTTAACAGACCGTAATTTTGAACCAAAAAACATTGGTAAGGTAATCAGTCCACACCATTTACCGTCTGAAGAGTTTTTCTTAAAGAAAAGTGGGATTGACTGTTACTATTATGACGCACATACAGCTGAAAGAACGAAGCATGGTCAGTAGTACCACTTCTCAAACACAAGACCCAAATTAAATAATAACATGATCATAAGAACGTGAGAATCTAACATTTTGTTCGTTACGAATAGCCCAAATGTTGGTGATGTTTGGTGTTGATAAGTTGTTTTCCCTCTAATCTATCACTTCAAAGTCAGGGACTGATGACACAGATAGTCATCGCTAAATTAAAAACCAATCAATCTGTGAGGTCTTACTACCCGATATGGATTATATCGCTTCCTTACAGACCCTTCATACCGAAGATGTAATACTGTATAAAACAAAATGCAAGAAAACCTAGGGAGTGAAGTACCCATAGCTCAGGACTTCAAGACTGACCTGCGATTCCAGAGCTCCACGTCATAGCTTTCAACAGGATAGTGAGGCCATTTTGGTAGGACTCTTCGAAGAACCAACCTGTGTGTCATTCATACGAAAACAGTGAGAATCATGCAGAAAAACAACAAACTTAACCCACGAATGCGAGGAATACGGGCTTAAACAGTAAAAGCATTTGCGGCCTATTGCTCACTTCTTTAAGCGAACTACCAGTAATCCAGACTATGGGACTGAGGGTTCTTGGTTAAGTCCAGTTACTACTAAACGAAATAATGCCCTGCACTTTGGTGCTGTGTTGGCATGCTATAAGAGTGACAGTCAAACAAGAGTAGTTCAAGAGTCAAATATATATATCAATAAAGATTAGATTGCAGGAATTAGTGTTTAATTTACGTTATCTTAAAACTGAAACTTTCCACGAGGGAAGGCAGACAGTCAGTATATAGCTTCCTCCACTATCAATTGTGGTATCCCAAGTGGTCCTGGCCTGACTAGGTGGTTAAGGCGATCGACTCGTAATCTAAGTATCGCGGGTTCGAATCCCCGTCCCACCAAACACGCTTACCCTTTCAATCTTGAAGCGTTATAATATGTGACCAACTATTCGTTGGCACAAGTGTTGGCGGTGGGAGGTGATGAGTAGCTGCCTTCCCTGTAGTCGTATACTACTAAATTTGGGACGACTAGCACAGATAGTCCCCATGTACTTTTACGGGAAATTAAAAAAAAAGGAAAAAGAATCACACACAATAATACACTCGTAGCTCTTAAATGTGATGTGTAATAAATTGTTTGCTTGTTTGTCATCAGATCCCAACATAGACCCTCTGATACAAAATATAACATCCTAATCATTAAATCACACCGAGCCTAACATTTTTCCTTTAACAGGAAATAAGTTTCTCTCTTTATTCTCTGTCGAGGTCTTTCTCTCACGTTATTACATAAGTTAGAGATATTGGGTTGCGCCTTTATTTATTTAAACTGAATCTACCTACAGATATAAGTTTAACAGTACTCTCATGCTTAAGCAATAAATAATTGCCACTATTCCTTAGCTAAGTGTATTCAGTCATAATATTTCATTATTTCACACCATCAAATATAGTATCTCACATGAAGGCGGATGTATCAAAATAGTACCTCATAAACAGTCGAAGGTCTTAAATTAATACTTAGCCTGAAATCAGATGTATCAACATAATATCTCGTATGAAAGAAGATACATGGCTATAGTATCTCACATGAAGGAAGATATTTCTAACAGCAGTTTGGGCACACAAGCCAAACTTTACTGAAGCACTAAGGTAAGTAATATAAATAACACTGCTGTTCAATAAAATGAGAAACAAAAAAGTGTTTTTTCTTTCAGTTTCTTGTATATTAAATCTAAAACAATGTATTTTTTATCATTTTATTCACTTACGATAAATACTTGATAAATCTTCACACAAAAATTTAGTAAATAATAGTTACTGTGAGGAAAAACATGTTTAATCATTATATAGAATGTCGGTAGGTAGTGCTAGCTATAACTGAAAATCTTGTTTGGTTTCATTCGTAAGGTTAATTAAACGTACTGACATTTGAACTTCCCAAAAAAAGCATTGAGCATACTTGACATTTTGAAATGTGGGAGAGATACAATTGAACACCTAACCCTGCTATTCAATTAAAAGATAGTCGGTATTGAGGTCAGATACTCTCCCACAACTGTATGATAAAATGATTAATTCCTGTTCCACATACTTTAAATATCAAGAACTGGAACATAACATGTATCTTTCCACAGAGCAATAAAACATCGAAATAAGAGCTAGCTTTACCATCCACCAAGGATATCTCACAGCTTCAGGTTTTGAAGCCCAGAGGAATGGCGCTTAAGAACCACTTCAGTTGAACCTTAAGAGAGAGAGTCGTATTTAAAACCGATTTACGTACTGTATCGATTACATGAAACCGAGAGAAAATGAAAATATCAGTTATTAATAACAGAAAAATGTGTAATTCTTTAAACCTGACGATATCTTGATTTAACATCGTAAAAATGTTAATTAAATAAGTACGACATTTCTTGCATTTTTATATTAGATATTGATAATAAAGTATAAAATCTGACTTATTCCACTTAAGTAAATTAAGTTTTATTTAATCCCAGAGTAACTTACTTTAAAAGATCGTTACTCACCTTTTGAAAGTATAAAACAAGAATGAAACTAGTTAATTCAACCTATACAAATCTTTATAAACAATACAGAAGTAAACCAGCTGGTATCTTTAACTTCTATTTACTAGCTTTTACAACACACTCTACTAATTAAATTAATCACCTAGACACAGTTAGTTTCACAAGATCTCTCTCAGTTATATAACATAAGTATTTTGCTATGTAATAACTATAGCTATATAGTATGTAAAAGGGTTTCAGCTCGGTTTTCCTAAGGATACACCTTACTAGACTACATTACAATAATATAACTGGTTTTATTATTCGAAAGTAGTTTTCACAATTAAAAGGGCTTTCGTCACCACTATTGCAGAAGATCAAAACAGTATTTCAATTTAGTATTTACTTTTAATATTGCAGACTGAGGGAAAATGTGAGTTGTTATAAATACATATTGCCACGCTAATATTACTTAGTAATTTATAAATTTATATGTTTAATAATTTAAAATATTCTTTTAAAAATTGAAATTCAAACAACACATGACTTAAAGAACTAATGTGCAGTTGACAACATGCCACTGCACTTGTGGTTTTGAATTTTTTTAAAGTTTAACTTAAGTTGAAGATGAAATAAATAAGTGATACAAATTGGGTAGCTCGAGTAGACCCCCTCTGTGACACAGCGGTATGTAGAGTAGACCCCTCTGTGACACAGCGGTATGCATTCGGGATTTACAACTCTAGTGAGCAGGGTTTCATATCCATGGTGGGCTGAGAACAAATACCGCATTTTGTAGCTTTGCGATTAATTACAAACATAATATATAGATCAGAGTACTTCTCCAGACAATGTTAAAAAAAACAACAACAACACAAACTCTACAAAATTCTTCACAGTCAATAAAGTCCTCTTCTAAATTGGTTTCATTATTTCTAAAAATATCCAAGGTTTGACGTTATAAAAACAATAAATATAAAACAAATTAGTCGGTATGATTAATAAACTTCATATTCTCGCTCTAAGACGAATTACTTATTTCTACTTGTAATATATTTAACACATTAATCATAGTTATGTGTTTTCATGAACATCTGTTGATTGTTCCAATATTTCGATCTTAATTAAATTAATTAATAAAGTTAACAGTCACCATCGTCTTACTAACAAATGAATGTACATTATTTATAATACTGTCTTTTACAAAATACAAATTATATTTTTTTCCAAGTTCTCGGTTAATTTTAAGCTAATCCAGACAGTTTTCTCATGATAAAATCTAAATTATGTTTTCCTTATTTGTAGATATTATTGGGAAATCAACTTCACATGAAACTTGTCCTTATTCTTAGTCTACACAAAAATCAACCAACGGTATTTAAGTTAAGAGTGTTTTGGTCTCTGGATCAAGGCATCCCACTGTACTTACACGCAACAATCCTTCACAGATTCAAAATTATCTTAATTAAAGCATAATATATACAGAGCTGTTCAATGTTTAATTCTGCACGCGTGTAAATAACTTATTTAATAAATAAAATTACTTTGATTCTCTACGTTCTCAGATTCTAAATATACTGCGGTATACAGCATGCGAGAAGATGGAGCATGACAGACATCAGAATTTTTAACGTTTCGTCTACAGTTGCCATGGCAACTGTGTAACACAAAACAAACCGAAACTGCATCTGTTTCCCGTGATGTCGATTATAGAAAAATGAAAATAATCCACTTAACAAAGAAAACACACAGTAACAACTACAACGTTTAAAAACCAAAATCGAAGGTCACCACAACCTAAACGGGTAAAATTCCACGCAAACAAAGCTCAGTTTTACGATGTAACTACTGGCACGTTCCTTCTTTCAGACAGTTAAAATATGAAAAACAAAATGTGCAGATAAAAAATACAGTTGCCTTTTATGCTAAAACTCGAATCAAACTATATATAGTCAATGTGTTGTTAATAATGTGTACAGTAAAATATGTGACACTACACTATTAACGGTCTTGAGAAACATCTACACTTGGTTTTGAAAATCATCGTAATTTAAATTACCATTATTTTTTTATCATCAGGAATACAAGTCGGATGAGAAGTAAGCAACAGTAAATTCATCAATAAAGAAGTGAATATATGCAATGTTTTTACCATCAATAAAGACAAAACATGTACTTTGATAAACTGTACAGATGTTAGTGTTTTTTGGTGAAAAGATAAGAGTGGATTCGAGTCCTTGCCAGTGAGATTATAGAGACAAAATTCGAATGTACACTACAGCAAGAAGAGATATAATTATAGAAATTTATACTTTGGTGATTAAAGTTATAAAAATAAAGACCACAGGACAATTAAAGTCAGTAACGATAAAAAATGATTTAAATTTAACTAGACGATATATGTAAGAGAAAACTTAATCACACTATTGAAGAAAATGAAAGAAAACCTGTAAAAGGCTGAAAACACAAAGTAACGTAACAGCTCCACTAAATTTTTTAAAGTAGTCATTAGTCTTTTCAATAGAAAAGGTCCGGCATGGCCAGGAGGGTTAAGGTGTTCGACTCAAGGTTCAGCATGGCCAGGTGGGATAAGGTGTTCGACTTGTAATCTGAGGTTCGAATCCCGGTTACACCAAACATGCTCAACCTTTCAGCCGTACCACCGTTATAATATGACGGTCAATCTTGGTAAAATGTTGGTAAAAGAGTAACCCAAGAGTTGGCGGCGAGTGGTGATGACTAGCTGCCTTCCTTCTAGTCTTACACTGCAAAATTAGGGACATCTATCGCAGATAACAATTAAGTAGTTTTGAGCGAAATTAAAAAAAAATTCAATAGAAAATTTAGTGCTTTCCAAAATACGCTACTGTTTTCTTCCAAAAGTCTCTAGGTGTCTGACGGATCGTATCTGTTTTTCAAAGATGTATAAATACTTTATCTGTGGGGGTTTTATGAGTTGTGGATATAAAGTTTACCACAATTATAGGAGCCATACAAATATATACATGACTCCAGCCTACGAATCTGAACACCTCCGGAAACAGTAATATTATTTGATGCCCACAGGTCTTACATCTCTTGCTATACATAGCTTTGTAGGATATCAGCTCTTTCGAAAAGAGTAAAGATAAACCCATTAGATGCCAATTGATATCTGCCCTGTTCAGCCGTGTGAATGTGTTATATTGCAAACAGACACCATCAATGTCAACTGTTTGACAAAATTGTCCATTTTATTAGTCCATTGCTCTGTATGTTTCCTGCTAGGTGACTCAGGCTGCCGTGGTTATAACAAGGAAGGAAAACAGTTTTTTTGTATTAAGATGGATACAACTTTTTTTAATATGGAAGATTTAAAAATATTTGTTGCTATCAGGTGTTTTTAAACTCGTAAATGTTGTTAAGTTTAAACGTCACACCAACAGTTCGCCTACAGGAAGCGATTATCATCATGGAAAACTGTACCAATCTTTTTTTTCTAATCTTAATCACAAATATAAAGTTAAGAAACTGCTGTAAAAACATATAAAACACGTTGAACACACAAATATCTGTGTAACGGATAATCAGGTCTGTTTTGTTTTTAACAAGCACCAAATAATTGTTACTAAAGTTTTTAATAATCACAGATGAAATGATTAACAAAAGAAGGCTTGAAGGAAAGTCAAATGGTAATGGAATTCTAACAGTACACCCACATTTCACTTGTAGCTGAAAACTAACTTTGTATTAGATGGAACAAAAAGATACACATAAAATTATATGTTCATAAAACTGTGTTAGTGGAGTCATTCTTAAAAAAAACATCTATAATCTTATTTATTTTGGTCGTAATTGTAGCAAAAATAGAAACTTCATCTATATTTTAAAACTATTTTAACATAACCAATCATAAAATAGTGGGAAAGAAGAAATTTAAAAGCAAAAATACTTTAATTTGATTGGTATTTGTATTTTTCTTTAAACCAGCCTTTCCCAGAAATTTGTAGAAATTTCTTGAGAGTAATACACAAAATTTCTTTTACGAAATCGCACTAGAACATTCTTGAAACTTCGAACGACGCGCTTGATTCATATAAAAACCGAGAGACAGTATTACGTGAAGAATGTTGTTAGTCACTAACCATCAGAATGCAATATTAGAACTGTGATTAGCCCTAACTATTCGGAAAACTACACAATTTGGCTAGCAGCATTTATAGATTTTTAACATTACAAGCAGTTTAACTTCAGTTAATCAACTTTTACATTATTATTACTTCGAAAATGTTAAATATATTCGGCGGAAAAATTCAGCTTGTAAGGATGTGCAGCCTATCAAACTAAATAGCTTAAACGAGAAGTAGCACTATTAACGTCTACAAGTTTATAAAACTGTTGTATATAATCCATCATTTGTAATAACTCTTTAGTGATAACGGTTTTCATAAATTATAATTTTTGTATTAAAATATATTTATCTTAAAAAAGAACATTGTTTCTTTCAAACTTGTTACAAAATATCATAAATTTAATACGTATTAACATTTATTTATCTTCTATTTTCAAATTCATATTTGTACTGATTTGAATCAGTAATACGTAAAGTAAGTAACGTAATAAAGAGGAGACTCGTCAAGGATAAAGAATAATACGTACCAAGTTGAATTTTATACACGTCATGTTCTGATAGAATCCAGAGATCTGATACACAAATGTATATATTTAAAAACTGCTTGAATGTGTTAAGAAAACTTATAAGAAGAGAAGCGAACAACTTTTCGACCTTCTTCGATCGTCGTCAAGCTCACAAAGAAAGGAAGAGGTAAGTGACTGATAGCTGACCACATGTGTGAAGAGAGTTGTGTAATTGAGAGAAGGAATGTAGAGGGCGTGCTTAGATGTTTGATGTTTATTTTGGGCTTGAGTTGCTGTATAAGTAATGCTTTGATTTTGAGTTTGTTTATGTTGGTTTCTTTATTTAGTAATTGGGTGTTTTTTATGGTTATATTGTTTTTATTTGATTTGAAGTGTTCGAAAACGTGTGAAGGTGATTTTTTGTGTTCTGTTTTTTAGACTCAACCACTCATTTGAGAAGAGCTTCCAAAGATGAAAATAATAAAAGTGAAAATAAAAAACACAACTTTATTACCATACTCAAACGAAGCGTTAATAGGTAAATACGTAACGAAATTTAATCATTTGTGTTCAAGCATTAGCGTTCTCAACATCTCCCACTGACATCTCCTGTGTTAGATTGAGGAAAATATATGGCAAAGGCTGAAAACTTGACATAGTGTGAAAGTGGCAGAACTGTCAAGCTGCTAAAGCAAGGTCTCTCTCAACGTGCCATTGCTGGTGTGATTGAACGTAGTAAAACTACTGTTGCAAATATCTTAAAAGACCTTGACCGGAACGAGAATTTCAAGTGGTCGACCAAAAAAAATTTCGCTTACGTTGAGCACTGGGATTCGACGGTTTATCCAGCAAGACAACACCAGCCAATCGTAGAACCAGATTAAGGCCCTATCGGACGCAGAATGCAGCTCAAAAACAATAAGACGGCATTTACAAGAGAAAGGCTTTAGAAAACGTAAACGTGTTCAAAGGCCACGCCTCCTTCCACACCACAAAACAGCTCTTTTAAACTTTGCTGAGAAGCACCAAACATGGGACGTAGAAAAGTGGACAAATGTTTTGTTCTCTAATGAGAAAAAAAATTTAACCTGGGTGGTCCAGATGGCTTCAAACGTTATTGGCACGACAAGGATATCTCACCGAAGACATTTTCTACACGACACAGTGAAGGAGCTTCCATCATGATCTGGGGTTCTTTCTTCTTCCATGAAACAATGGAGCTTCAGGTTATACAAGGGCGTCAAACAGCAGGTGGCGATATTGGCAGTCACCATTATTGACTGAATACCCTCGCTTGTGTAAAAATGACTGGATCTTTCAGCAGGACAACGTTGAAATCCACAATACCCGCAGGACAAAGGATTTTTTCATGGCGAATAACGCGTTTCTTTTGGACCATTCAGCGTGTTCGTCCAAACTGAACCCCAATGAAAATGTTTGGGGTGGATGGCAAAGGAAGTCTATAGAAATGAACGTCAATTTCAAAAGTGCATGATTTTCGTAAAGTCATCTTCACCACTTGGAATAACATTCCAGTCAGCCTTCTGCAAACGTTTCTGTCAATCATGCCAAAGCGAATGTTTGAAGTTATTCGCAATGACAGCCGTGCAATTCACTACTGAGACCTCTTGTTGGGCATTTTCTATCCTGTTTAGGACTTCTTTTTGGTATGGTCTTAAACATTTGACCAGCTAGTATTTAGGCTTATTTCATAGTGTTCACATTTTCCCTATTAAATGCTAAAAATGTTGTGTTTTTTTCCTTTTCTTATTTCCATCTTTCGAAGCTCTACTCAAATAAGTGGTTGAGTCTAACAACGCAAAATGCATATTTTTTATTTATGTTCATTGGCCTTAAGATTTTGGCTAGCAGCGTATATATTTTATCTACATGTGGTTTTTCTCGTCATTAAGATGATAAAAAAACGATTAACTTTGCTTACACAATGTACAAAATAAAGGTGCTGAAGAAGTTAAGGAAAATAGATATTTATTGTTATTTACGTTTGTGAGTATATTAATTACAGTTAGATTAGAGCTTAATGTTCAGAATCGATTGTTAGACACAGTTTTTAACATGGATTATCATGTTCATAAGATCTCAAAGACACTCCTAAATTATGTCGCCGTCATAATTTAGTTTATGAAAAATGTCCTTAATGAAAAGAGAAGCTCTCTTATAAATCAGGTGAAATAACCTCGAATGTTTCTTTTTTGAAGTGATTGATGAAACATAAAATACAAAGGTGTCATCACGAAAAGTATAATAAATAATCTTAGGTGTGTGTTTTTACGCTCATAAAAACGAAGTGAAGGTATTTTTGTTTGTTTCATAATTTTAGCGTAAAGCTGAGCAAGTACTTTGTGAGCTCAGCAGTTTTGTATTTTGAACTAGAGAAAAGACAGCTACAAAAAGGTATTCATTGTCAACTGTTTTACAAATATTGGAATTTTACTGTCCCTCTTGTAGCGAATCCATTTTCCTAAAGTGTGAGAGAAATTTTTTAACAGCGGGATGCGAATAATAAACCCTCCAGGTACGCTAACACCAGGACGTGCTCTCTCAGTGAATAAAGAAACGATAAATTAAATAATCGAACTCCGATTTTGTGTTAATCAACTAAAAAATGTACTTTACGAAAGCGCGAGAACCTTGATTTGTTTGTCTACTGTGAATTATACATTTGTGGAGAAATGAGAAAATGTACCTAAGGTAAAGAAAAATAAAATGGGAGAATACTTCATTTCTAAGATTTTTTTGTTTGATTTGTTATTTTCATTATGAAAAATGATATTTTTCTACAATATATTGTATAGTGTACATAAATACCTAGATGTATTTATAGCCTGTACTTAATAGTTTAGATGATACTTTTGAATGATAACTCGAGTATTAGAATAAATTAGTACTTGAAATATCTGAAACTTATTAACGTTATTCTTCGTCAATAGTCTTTGATATAACTAGACGTGCAAAATAAAATATAAAAGAAAAATAATCATATGAAATACAAAACAAAGAAGCTTTATTGAATTTAATTTTGATAACTGTACAAGTCAAAATACAATAAATAAAATACAATTCAAATTTTGAAGCATAATAGGAAGATAATTTTGTTCAAGGTAAGTGGAATACGTCATTATTTGAATATGATTATGTTTTGACTGATGGTAAGGGAGCAACCTAATTATTTAAGTATAAATGATAAACGTTTCTACGAAAGTGGATTACTTAATTTTATTGTAAATATAATAATATATTTTTTGTATTATCAAATTGGACGACATTTTTCAAAATTTTCATAATTTATTAATTGGCTAGGTGGTTCGGACGCTCGTTCCATGATCTGAGGGTCACATGGTCGAATCGACGTCACACATACTCGCCCTTTCGTCGGTAGGGGAAGTTATAAAGTCATGTTAAATACCACTATTTATTTTTAAAATAGTAGTCCTACAATCGTCGGTGGGTCTTTAACTGCTATATTAAGGACGACTAGCGGAAATAGCCCTCGTATAGCTTAGCGCGAAATTCAAACAAAAATTATTTATCAACTGACATTTTCTGATCAGGCAGTTGATCAATAAAATAGAAGCTCCCTCTTTTGCAGTTATTAGATTTGTCCACTATTCCTGACAATTCTCTTAAAAATAATGAAATTAATATTTAATCAAATATGAAAATTATTAGAAATAACCACTTTATAATGAAGCATCTGATTTTCTGAATCTATCCTCCTATGTTTAATAGCATGATGGCAGTCTTTGGTAGTTAAAATATTAGAATTATTCTGCACTATGTATCAGTACTGCTATTAGTTGAAAATTGTTTTCCAGAAAAATATAGTTCATGAGAGAATAGAAATCTGAAGTTTTCGTGATTGTGGATATTCTGCATCGGATTTAAAAGGACGGTTTAGTTTTAACATTTCTTTCTTAAACTAATAAAATATTCGTTTTATCGTGTGATGAATTGTATTAAGTTTTTGTCCGACATTTTCTGTCAGGACGAATTAATTAAGATCAAACAACCACGAAATTAAAATATCTTCGACTCCAGCCACTAGAGCAACAACAAAGTTACAGGCAGAGCACGTGTATTGAATTTGATGATAAGAAAATTCTAGTTGATTATTAACTTACACGACCTTCCTATGGAAGACTGGCGTCCTTTTCAAAAAAACAAAACATGTCTCCATGTTATCAGATGTTGGAGGAAGAAGTCTTAGAGAACCTGACCCTCCAGGGTATGTACCCAAACACCGACGACATTCATTCATTCATTATCAGATGATGGAAAGAGTCTTGTTCCTTATGCAGAGGACACGCTATACATGCACGTGAAACACGTGAACTAGTTAACTATGGTCGAGAGTCAGTTAAGCTATCTTTATTTAGAGTTCCAGCACATCTGATAGACACAAAGTAAAATGTATTTCAACTTTTAGTTTATTGATTTCAGGCATAAACTGTAACAATCAGTGTGACGCAACCTCTAACAGCTACACGTCACTCTGAAAGATGACACATGTCAATAATACTTTAATAACCGAAAATGGTGCATGTAAATTATATCTTAACAGTGTTACACGTTAATCACTGAGTACCATTTGAAAACGATAAATATAAACTGTAAGATAAGAACAGAATATGTCATAGGCATATCACAACAATTCTACTGAAAATGTTGTATAATTAATACGTAATCCAACATGTAGACAAAGCACAAGAAAATTATCAATGTGTAATAATTGAAGAACCAATACGTGGCTTAAGCGAAGTAATCAACTATGTCAAACACATTAAACGTAGAAATTGAAGAAGTTCATGTAGATCATACATTTCAGTAAAAAAAAATGTTGCATGTAAATCTCAGTGTAACAACTGTGAATTGCTGGACTATATTATGACAGTAAATTTACTTAGAGCTATATTACAAACAATATAAACAAACACACAATTATTACCGAAATGAGCATTTAATGTATAATAGCTGTTACATTTAAATGGGCGAAAAATATGTATACAAACATTTCGTTACTTTTGATTTAATATTATAAACAAGTTTTAACATTATATATTGTAATAAGTAAATGCTGCAAAAAAGGAAATGATAAAAAACATGAAAAAAACGCTTGTGAATTGTTGAACTAAAGCCACAGTCTCTTAAATTTCAATAATAGTTATGAATGTTCCGATAAAATGTTAAGACTAAGTTTTTAGAGTTTATATTTAATTTACTTGAACATAAACGTAAATAGTTAAATTACCATGTAAGTTTCTGATAACCCAATAATATCAATGATACTGAATTTAAAAGTTTGTGCAATTTTGTAAGTATCAATCCCATTCGTGTAACTGTATAGTGTGGAGGTAAAATCCATCTTGATTTCTCTTAACTCTAGAGTGAACATATTAACAATGGCTGTTTTATAAATTCGTTTATTAATTCTATTTCTCAGTTTTGAAGAAAAATCAGGTTTGTTTCCGAACTTTTCCAATGATAAACGTATCTTGGCTGTCAGAATTTTCAATGAGAATAACAACCTTTTTTTTTCGATGTCCTTGTTTACTATTTGGTTTAACGATAATAAGTTCATCGTAATTGTTCACATTTCTAGGAAACAGAGGTCGCTGGATATATTCTTTAATAGCTTTTCCTTGTTTTGACGCTGGTGTTTCTCTCTGAAGATGTAGAATATAGTTATGTTTAGTGGTGCAACACTCAAAATTTGAGCAATAATTTTACTATAACATGCATAAAACCAAATAAATGTTTCTATAAAAATTATAAATTATGAAATTGGTTTCAGTTATCTCATAAATGTTTTCTGGAAACTAGAAAAACTATTTCAAACATTGTTTCACGCAGTGAATAAAGAATGATATACAGCAGACAATAGCTTAAATACTGTTTTCCATTTATATTTTACACGTTCACAAAGGATAACTAGATTGTTTATATTATTGTCTAGACAAGATGAAAGTACGGTAACAATTAAATGTCAAGTGTTCCACTCAATTTATTGTTATATAACTAGACAAAATGAAAGTGCGGTTATAATTAAACGTCAAGTGTTCTACTCAATTTATTGTTATATAACTAGACAAGATGAAAGTGCGGTTATAATTAAATGTCAAGTGTTCTACTCAATTTATTGTTATATAACTAGACAAGATGAAAGTACGTTTATAATTAAATGTTAAGTGTTCTACTCAATTTGTTGTTATATAAATTAAACATGAAAAGTTATGTGATCTGAAGTTCAAACGACTGGTTATTTACCTTATGTTACAGAGAGAAACAGTTTTCAAACTGTCTTATTTTTTTGCAACTTTGGAATAAATCACGCACCTTATAGCATTTTAAAACAATCAATAAACTTAGTAAAGTCCAAAAGAAGAGAACTGGATATTTCACTAAATGTCTTTCAGACCAATGAAAGTTGGCTGACAGTCAAAATAAGAAAAAAAACTGTTGTAAAATGTCTCAAAGCGTCATTGACAAGATATAGTAGAACCACTTGCAACAAAATGGCACAAATACACTGGTACTTGGCTAAGAAGGTCCCAATCCACCTTTAAAGCAGGTTGCCGTTATATACCGATTATGTGTAACCTGATAATATCTGAATCAGATGTTCAAAGCTCCAACATGACGTCATTTCATTGTACATACAGTTAAAAAACGAAATAAAGTGAGCAATATGAGCGGAAATGATATATTATGGTGCCACTAACGTACAAAATAATTCGCTTTTATTATCAGTAATGGTAGTATGTATGTGAATAAAAAATTACGAAAGGGCATTCTGATCTTTATGTTTTCCATATGTTATTAATGCTATGGACATCAGTAAAGGTAATGCGAACTTCTTACACAATCATATATTGTTATGATTGGCTCTGTGTTCAGTTTAATGGATGGTAATTGTCTTCCAACATGTACTAAGATTGAAGAAGAGGTGATTCATCAATTTAACTAGCATATAGACTTATTAGACCTCAATGGTATCGAACATGTATAAGTCTATTTTGGAGAAAAAAAATTGCACGCATTCAAACGACTCTGAACATTAAAGATTCTCTGAACGCATCTTTTTTTTTTAACTGTAAAAATGTGAATTTACTTGCATCAAATATTAATTATTACGTAAGATGAATAAGAACTTAATTGAATTTCGAACCAAAGTATTCCTTTCTTCAAGGTCGTTTTCATATATCGTCTCCAGGGTTGTTCGTTTGGTCACTCTTTTCTTTCTTAGTATATTAGTTTTGTCTTCTTAACATTCTTTTCAGAGACCTTCTTCTCACATTCAGGGATCAGTGGCATAGCCTCCAAAATATCCAATTCATCAGTGGTTATCTTTTCATCACCAAGCTGTTTGTGTTCGACACGGTTTTTCAAAACATTCCGTTCTTCCCGAGGTTTATATTTCCAGGTGTAGAAAAAACAAAGTACGCTGCATGATCATTACAGAAAATAAATAAATAAGAATCACGTGTTTCAAGTCCATTAAAATACATATTGTAATTAAATAAGCTATGGATAATGCGTCACAGTTAAAACTTACAGTCGTAACTTACCACAAAGCAGTAAGACACATCAAAATGAGTGCTGTTCGCCAAGCACATCTTGGAACTGTAGATTTTGAAGTCAAGTGAAGCGTAGCCTTCGAAACCACTTCAATTCGATCTTAAGACAGAGAGTCGTATTTAAAATCAGTTTACGTACTCCACCGGTCACGTAAAACAGAAAAATAAAACTTCAAATGTAAGTTAACAATAATAGTAATGTGTATAATTCTTTAAGTTCAACAATAATCTTCATTAACATATTAAAATTTCAATTAAATAAATATGAAATTTCTTACACTTATAATATATTTTCATATTAAACATTGATAACAACCTTTACAATTTGCCAACTGTAAATATACATTTTTCTTTACACGTTAAACAGATAATTAGCAAAGAAAAATGACGCCTGTTATATTATTTGAGCTCCTTACTAGTAGACAAGTAGTACAGTTATGTAATAACAATAACTATATAGTTATATAACATAAAATCAGTCAGGTTTTCCAACATATTTACATTAATAGACAATACAACAAGAAACCTACTGACTTTCCCTGCCAAACACACGTGATCACACTATACAAGAAAAATCTAGACATTTTCTTTACGATAATGTACATATTATACAACTCAGTATAACACAGTGAGTTAAATCAACTTAGATTCATTAAAACTGTAAAGATGTATAACACAAATTAAACAAACTGTCTTTCCATTGACTACTTAATAAAGTCAGTTTGTTTAATGGGTATTCACTTACTGTGTTAAGTTTTATAATTAACAGCTTCACTTATTATGGTGCATAATTATATTTTACTATAGAATCGTATCCACTGAATGGTAGTTTCTGCGTCTTTACAACACTATTAAAAACAGTAATTTTTACAAATTTCTCTTTACTCTAAATTTCCCAGATAAATAACGATACCATTTTGACTACAAACACTGAACGTCGTACGTCACTGCTCATGAAGTTTTTCGTTTACTTGGTAACAATTCTTTCTAATAGTTTTATTGAGTACTCATGAGACACTGCTAACGTTTTGATAATCCAATGTTGTTATAATCGTATTTTAAAACATTTGTTTTGTATTTGGACAAATTACTGTATTTTATTACAAAAAACGACATTATGCACACAAAATAAACATATTAAACATAGATTTGGGACATACACTGTTTTAGTTAAATATCTTTACGTCTTTTTAGTAATAATGTGACGCACACAGATGTGATATTGAGACACCGTTATATTTGTTTGTTTTTCAATTTCGCGGATAGCTGAACGAGGACTTTCAGCGTTAGCCGTTCCTAATTTTGAAATGATATACTGGAGGTAAGACAGCTATTCAATACTATTTGTCGTAAATGTTTGAGCTCATCTTTAAAAACGAGTAGTAGGATTTCCAAGTAAAAGCAAAGTTTTTTAATGCATTAAAAACCATGAAAGTTATGAAGAAGTATCGTATTATAACAATCTGCATGAACAAAAATAAACATTTTTAAAATGTTAAGGAAACAATAAAAGAAAACTTTAAAACCCTTTTGTTCCATTACTTCTACAAAGATCTTTATTATCAGCTCCTTCTTCATCAGTAATTTCGTCATCAGGACAAGCTACACAGGCGTCAGCAGCAAAAGATGCCATGTAAGTCCCTCCTGGACACGGCAGGCAGTGAGTTTGGAATCCATTGTCATAGTGACCAGGAGGACATGGATCTAAAAGCGTTAAAAGTACAAAACTAAACATTTATTTACCCAGTGTTAATTTTATTGTTCTAACAACGTCTTTAGTATCAAAAAACATATGTGTTGAACTAAAATTCCATATTTTTAAAAAGTCTTTCATCTATTTGTGTTTAATGTGAACAGTTTAAAGTAATTGAGTATCATATATACTTACAACACCTGTTAACATCTCTTTGGTATCCACGAGTACAGTTGAGATTCTCGGCTGGAACATACACTGGAGAAAACAACAGAGAGTTAATATTTTTATTAGCACGTTTTGTGTCACCGTTGGAATTTTAAGGTTTTTCACAATAATATTAAAAATAAATAATGTTGTAAAATAACAACATTAATGTTACTTTTCGTGAGAAAAATAAAACGTGTCAAAACAGTTTCTTAACAGTAGACTTTTGTTTCTTTATGTACTTCCTAATGGAGTTAACTAATGAAACTAATCACACAAACTTGGAAGTTTATGAAATTACACACGATCTTTTTTTTATGTTTTCTATAGGTACATTTGATTTCCGTTGGTGTTTCCCTTGCAAAATTCTTATTTGTCACAGTTAAACGTTGAACTGTTGTTATTGTTTATGTTAATATCAGTTATGAAAATACAGGTTATTTTGGGAATATTACGTTCGTAAAATGTATCAGTGTATGATTGTGTCTTGCAAACAACAAAATATCAAATAATATCCTTATAATGCAGAAATTGGATGAAATGCATTCCGAGAAAATTTTTCATTTAAAGTTAATATAAAACCAAATCCTTAATTTTTTGCGGATTTATCAAGATAAATAATATAGCGATCTAACACCTTTCACTGTAAATTTATAGTATTGTTTATTCAAAATACGTTCTCAAAAAACTTCGTAGATATGATTTGTATCTTTAGAGTACAAAAGATTTTGCTTCAACATTCACAAGTTGAGTTCATTATATCAAAATAACTTTGGAGCCTCATCACTTCTCTCTACAGGTTTACCATAATCCATCTAGTCTCTGATCACATAGAAATCTATAATTCTTACATCAGTGAGGTGACTGGTGTGTCTGTGTGTACAATAACATGCATATCTATCTAATTACTCAGCGGTTAGAAGACTGAGATATTTTTTTACGTACCATCGCCTGGGACACTTCAGCGGTTTTTTATCTCTGACATTTGTGTTCGTACGACTTGTTGTAGGTCTTTTTCCGAATTATTCTGGCTAACTAAAATTATTTCTTCGATGCTCTTACGTACAATAAATATCTTTGTTTCGAAAAATTTAAATTCTCATTTGAATATATTTTCATGATATGGGCATATAAAAATTTACATTGGAAAGGTCTGTTACATACCTTTCCCAAAAGCTACCAATTTTCGGTTGCATCACACCATTTAAGAAATGTTATATTAGATTGAGTCACATTATATGACAGGTTGCATATTAAAAACTGTTTTGATATGGCTTACTAATCCCTATAAACTATAAAGTATTATTGCTATGAACATCAGTGGCAGCCTCTGACTAATACTGTATGTTTATTACAGGAGTACCGATAAGATTACGCATTCGTCTTCATCACTGCCCTGAAATAACTCTTTTCAGGGCATCTTTAGCATCAACTAATGGAATGTGATACATCTTCCAAGAGTATATTATGGCTGTCAATATCAACATCTGCACCTTGGGTTGGACAATATCACCCATTACTGGAGTCCTGATTAGATGGATCAGTATATGGACGAACAAAGAGTGTAGTATTGATGGTAACATTTAAAGTAATTATATGTGGATATGTTTACCAATACTTATTCATACCACACTCCAACATCGACATTTCCTATCATTAAAATTAAGAAAAACTGATTTCATGTTATCTCTAAAGTAATAATTCCTTGTAAGTACTTTTAACATTATTGTAATAATCTATTTCATGCATTTATATTTCTGAGGAACCCACTTGAAGCTAATAAATTTTGCAGACGTTCTACAATGGGTAATTTAAAACTTTTTTATTACAGAATTCATATATAGTTCGATGTTTCTAGGTTATAAAGCGACTAGGAAGGAGATTTGAGATAACGGTGATATAGAGAAACCTCAGTCAACAACACGATACCCACCCTGTCAATAACCCCAAATACAATAAACAAAATACTTAAATTCTTGTAAAAAAAATAAAGCAAATACAATACTAATGTCATTTATAAAATACTTTATGGCAACTTCCACGTATTTTACGTCAGAGAAACAAGCCCGAAACTCAAAACAACATTCATGTAACACAAAAAAATAGAATTTCACGTTTTTTAAATTTAACACTGCAACTCAAATAAATATACTACAGGTAACATTTAAATTCCAAACAGAGAATCCAACATCATTAGACGATAAACCAAATAATTCCTTGTAATACAAGAGCAAACACACATTAAACCAATATAAAGAAACACTTTTATATCTATATTAATAAAATTTAATAAATCTTGTTCGATGTATTATAGTTTGAAGATGATACTTTTAATTTTCAAGATTTTATAATTTACAAAATATTCTGAGAATACTAAGAGTAATGCAGATAGTATTAATAGGAAATTACACGAAGGTTGTTAAAACTATAATATGAAAATAAGACAGTTCAATTTTCATTACAATTAAATGATATAAAAGATAACGTATCGTTTTATGAACGAAATCGATAAAAACACAATTTAATTAACGTAGATGGGAGTATTTTAAAATTCCTATCTGGTGCAGTAACAACAGTTTGATCAACAGAGACAATTCTATAAAGAAATTATTTACTTTGTAGGTGAAAAAGGGCCCGGCATGGCCAAGCGCGTAAGGCGCGCGAATCGTAATCCGAGGGTCCGAGTTCGCGCCCGCGTCGCGCCAAACATGCTCACACTTTCAGCCTGGGGGTGTTATAATGTGACGGTCAATCCCACTTTTCGTTGGTAAAAGAGTAACCCAAGAGTTGGCGGTGGGTGGTGATGACTAGCTGCCTTCCCTCTAGTCTTACACTGCTAAATTACGGACGGCTAGCACAGATAGCCCTCGAGTAGCTTTGTGCGAAATTCCAAAACAAACAAACAAATTGAAGGTGAACAAACGAATAATATGAATTATTTGAATCAACCAACTGAAAACCATGATTAGAAAAGTCTTCAGATCATTGGTAAGTATCACTAATATATCAATTCATAGAGAAAAACAAAATAAAATATACAAAACAAGAGCTGAGATGTTAGTTTTCAAAGACAAAATTCAGAATAATTGACAGTAGTTAGCTTTACAGTGGAAAACAGTAGATCGGAGTTAGCTATGTTAGTACAAGCGCTGTATGTGACCGCAAATAGAAAGTTAAGTTCTTGCTTTCTACTCTAAGTAAGCTATCAAATCTATTAAGCAAAAGATTACCTCACACTTATAGTTTGTGGCCCCTACACATAGTTATCAGATTTTCATTTATTACACGTGGACTGACATTACTACAGCTACAATTAGAGGTACCTTGAAAATGTTTGAATAAATTGAAAAGAAATACACTTATTATAGCTGTAATAATATCAGTCCACGTGTAATACATGAAAATCTGACAACTATATGTAGGGACCACAAACTGTAAGTATGAGGTAATCTTCTTTCACTTTTGTCTAATATATTTGATAGCTTACTTGGAGTAGAAAGCAAGAACTTAACTTTCTAATTAACTGTAGAGAATGAAAAGCTTTTCGAATGATCAAGCACACATAGTTTTTCTTATAACAAAACCACATCGGGCTATTTACTGTGTCCACCGAGGGCAATCGAACTCCTGATCTTAGCGTTGTAAATCCATAGACTTACCGCTGTCCCATCGGGAGACTATTTCATTAAAACAATAACTCCATGAACATAGTTATTTAATGTTAAGTGTTAACTGATTTTATCTGTTGTCAGTCCAAAACTGGTTGCTTATCAGTTCGATTATAAGACTATAATCGTAAAGTTTTTTAATTAATGATTAAATGGTACAATAGATTATATTACACGTTTTTAAGCTGTGAGTTTTTGTTTCTATTTTTCTCTGTAAATATGCACTCTACTTAAACTAAAGACATACTTATACGACTTGGATTTAAATTTATTCATAAAGAATGTGAAAAAACAACGTATTTGCGAGTCATTTGAAAATACTGAACCACAAGAATAATAGAATCAATTTAAAAGAAAACACCAGTTTTAATAAATGAAGTTTTAATTAAAATTCCTTTTAACCAAAGATTTGTTATATTTTTTTAAATTACGATGGTTTGTTTGTTTGTTTGTTTTGAATTACGCTCAAAACTACACGAGGGCTATCTGCGCTAGCCGTCCCTAATTTAGCAGTGTAAGACTAGAGGGAAGGCAGCTAGTCATCACCACCCACCGCAAACTCTTGGGCTACTCTTTTACCAACGAAAAGTGGGATTGACCGTCACATTATAACACCCCCAGGCTGAAAGTGTGAGCATGTTTGGCGCGACGGAGATGCGAACCCGCGACGCTGAAATTACGAGTCGCACGCCTTAACACGCTTGGCCATGCCGGATCCTGACAGCATCTGAATCAATATTTACATGTATTTATACTAAATTTATACAAAAATATTTAGAAATACTTTTTCGAGATTTGCGACTGTAATATAAATCCCTTTCACGTATCAGCCCTCAAATATATTCTACCATCATGTTTTCGTTATACACGCTCCCAAGTCACAAGAGCAAAGTTTGAAGACAATAGGCCTTTTCCATTTACTTTAGGCATAAGCAATCAGAAAATAACATTTTTTGCCCAGGAACATGAAAAGGTAAAAAAATTCTTACATAGTGTAATCTTACGTATACGCAGGCAATTAATTTTTAAATCAATACACATGGTGTGTGAAATATCAAACGAAAAGGTTATGGCTGAAAGAAATTTAAAAGCAAGATGGACGATATCAATTTAGATGCTATTTCTGTTAAATTAGTACAGTTTAATAAATGAAAATATGGTCTAAAAAAAAAACACCATGAATTTACCTCTGACATCATGTTTGTAATCACCTTCACGATTTTTGCATGTGTAAATTCCCGCGTCTTCAAATTGGATGTGGGTTAGCACTAATTTGCCACCGTATTTTATTTGCGTTCTCTCACTATTAATAACTTTTTCTTTGAGATTTGAGTACCAAATAACTGGTTCTTCTCTCGCTTGGTTTGAACATATTAATGTAAGAGTAGAACCACGTTCAATTTCGTAGACGAATGTAAAACCTGAAACAAGCAGGAAACTAGCGAAAATATAAAATAATTGAGTGTAATTAGCCATTGAAATCTCTCTGCACTGTACTCTTTGTAAGTCACTTTCTGTATTGTTTCTAAGTGAAATATCAGTGTTACTATGCGCATAATAGTATTCTTGTTTGAATGACGTCATGAACTGAAGTAACATTGTGAGGTAGAAAAACGTTTTACTAACAATAATGATTGCAAAGTTTATTGTTTTCTGTAGTGTGAAAGACGCTTGAACAGAGAAATTATATTCATGTTTATGTTATGCATAATTTAGATTTAATAAACAATAACAACACTTGCCTAAGAGTTCAACTTGAAATTTAGGTAAAAGCAAATAAAATTTATACGAAATTTTTCTATGCAATTTCTTCTGACAATACAAATCTTAGTCGGCATTTATGATATAAACCATAATAAGACTGCTAACAGATGCCTTATGATACATATAAATTATAATTGAGTAGTTATAAACCTACAAACATTGTAACAATATTTAAATTAAAAATCAGTTAAAGAATATTCACATATATAACTTATGTGACAAATACTGCATTCCATGGTGTTATATAGGGATTAATGACTACAATTAGCTGTATTAATATTTTGTTCTTCAAAACTAATAAGATTTCAATAGTTTGTTTTTTGAATTTCGCACAAAGCTACTCGAAGGCTATTTGTGGTAGTCGTCCCTAATTTAGCAGTGTAAGACAAGATGGAAGGCAGCTGGTCATCACCTCCCACAGCCAACTCTTGGGCTACTCTTTTACCAACGAATAGTGGGATTGATCATCACATTATAACGCCACCACGGCTGAAAGGCGAGCATGTTTGGTGCGACCGGGATTCCAACGCGCGACCCTCGGATTACGAGTCGAACGCCAGATAGCCCTCGAGTAGCTTTGTGCGAAATTCCAAAAACCCAAACCAAACCATGCTTCTAGATTTTTAACTTGTTCATTTCTCAGTTAAACAACCAAAAACTGAGAAGAATAGCATGCAAAACTAACGTATAACTCAATTACAAGATAGTACATGAATGAAATCCTTTGTTAAATGTAATTTTTGTTACTGTGACACTTCGGTTTTGGAAACGTAGACTTATATTTCTATAAATCTTCAATTTCATAAATATCTTGTTACGTATTTCTCTTCGTCTTTGAAGTGTGTTCTTGGATATTAAAGGAGGTCCACAGTGCAGCTTAACAGTATGGGGTTCACTATAATGGGGCTTTATTTATATACGTATAAGTCTTTGGGCCCTTTTTATTATGGCTGACATTTTAATTAATATTTCTGAAAAGATGTCTACGAATTTGTGTCATTCGCTTATTCTAGGTCTTTCTGCAAGCCTATACAATGCGCATGCACATTATATACTGCACAGTATAAATCTGAGCATCACTTGCTGTCAGCGGCAGTTCAGTTTTTTCATGTTAAGAACGTGTGTACACTTTTTACAGAGATCCTTTTATTATGCGTGAGAAAAGAATGTGTGATGATACCGAGCCAAAGAAACCTAACTAGCACGAAACAAAGGAATAAATGAACCATCTGTAAGACTGTTCAATGAAAGAACCAGTAAAAACAGTATTGAATGGCTACCAACTGTTTTGCCTCGAAAACAATCGTAAAGAAAAGGAGCTCTCTAATGGTGAATATGGAACGTCTGCTATCAATATGATTAGAAGATTGTAATCAGAAACGAATTCCTTTAAGTCAAATGGAAATTCAAACGAAAGCTACGAGCCTTTTAAACGCCTTAAAAGAGAACGATGGAGAATGGGGAACTAATGAAATATTTTCGGCAAGCCGTGATTGGTTCTTTTGTTTTAAGCAAACACTGGTTTCCATAATGTTCGTATTGCAGGCGAAAGTTCAAGTGTAGACAAAGATGCTGCTGAAAAATTTCCAAATGAATTTATAGAAATTATTAAAAAGTTCGGTACAAAGATAACCAAATATGAAACGGGTTTATTTTGGGGAAAATATGCCTTCTATAACTTTCCTATCAGAAAATGAAAAAAACTTGGCCATGTTACAAGCGTTAAAAGATCGTTTAACACTTGTTAGGCGGAAATGGATCTGGCGATTTTAAATTAAAACCTGTGTGCTTGTGTATCGTGCGGAAATCCCCCGAACACTAATCAGCTGTGCAAAGAAGACTCTCTCAGTTGTTTGGCGATGAAATAAAAAAGCATGGGTCACAAAACCTTTGTTTGAAGACTGGTTAAAAAGTTATTTTGTCCTGCAGTTGAACATTACTGCACAAGAAAACAACTTGAACTTTAAAGCCAACCAACGGGACTTTGTGACTTTAATGAAAATCTCAAAATTCATTTTCTTCCACCCAATACATCTCTACTGCAATTAATGAATTAAGGTGTCATTGCGACGTTTAAAGCTTATTATTTGAAGCGAACTTTTCTCAAGCAATAAAGGCTATAATTACCATAATATCAAAATCTTTCATTCCTACTAATGCTCTAAAGTTATTTATTTTATATCTTTTTTTTTTCTGTTATTATGATTGTAAGAAATAAGTCTACCCTTCTAATTACTTCTATACTAATTTCCTCAACTAAACTTTTCTCTGCCTCTTATTTATTTTTCATTAGTTTATCGTGGGCCTCACCACTATCTAGTCATGTTGTGTATGTCACGAGTAACAATAAATATGTATTTAATGAATTTTAGTATTTAGGTGAGACTTTCCAGATTTTGAAACAGAGTAACCAAAGAGCAAATAAACATGTGGCTTCTATCAACATTTTAACTTCACTGCATACTTGTGAAGATTTTAACATTCAACTCATAGTCAGAAACTACATACGTCAAAGTTTTAGGATTCTTCTACAGTAGATGTCTGTGATTTGTTAGTGATAAATTTGAAAATAACATGCAGCAAGCACACCAGTTATTTTAAAATTATATATTTAAAACAAGTTAAATGTACCTACAAGAATTCTCTAGACTATGATGACTACAGTGGTATATTAAATGTGACAGTTCTCTTCATGTTAAAAGTCCACTTAGGCTGATTAAATTATTTTAGAATCTATTTCACAAGCTGAACTAACTTAGAATACCATGTTACAAGTTATTCTCTATATTTCTATCAAACTGTTAAATTCATTTTTAAATATCAACCAGTTTCAAAATGAGTATTGTGATAGATTTTTAATGGTACAGTATGATAATAAAATGAATTAAATATGTTAAAATAATTCACCCAGAAAGTTCAAAGAATACAGGTATTTCATTCAAAGTTAAATACTTATTTTAGTGTTGGCCTTTTGTATACTTTGTATTGTACCTCAGTGTTATTACTATATCCTACTTGAGTTAGAGTAATGAAGTTTTATTAAATCTGTACCAGATCAGGTTAGAAAAACTACTTTCTTTCCCAAGAAATGTTTAAGATACATATATAATACAGACCCATAATGAAGCAACAGTACCATTACTTAGTAAATTTATCTAAAACCCATATTGAGTTACATTGTCCTTTATGAGCAGAAATATATCAAACAGCTTTACAACTTTCAACAAGAAACATATTGAAACATGTTTAGAATCAGAAAGAATAATCAGGTTTGTTATTCTTCTGAGAACAAAAATATAAGAGAGTGTTACTTAGGAAATATGACTGGTTAATTGGTGTTCATTAATTTTAGCTTAAAGAGACCCACAAAACATTTGCAGTAAAATTAATATAATTATTGTAACAGTACTTCTTTAAATACTAGAGTAATACAAAAGAACTCATCACATACACCAAAATTTTAAGTCCATTTGTCTTAGGCCTGACATTTGTTAATCATTTATTTTGCATACATCCTTTCTGCTATAAAGAAATAAATTATCACTGTAATTTATGTATATTTTTTGGTTTAATTGAGTTAGGGCTGAACTTTACCATACTCAAAACAATAAATAAACTTACCATGTTGTATTACTTATTAATGTTAGACCTTTTTAAAACTTTGATTAGCTTTTAATATGTATTACTTCAAAATGTTGACTGAAGTATATTTACACCTGCCTTTTGTTTATATCTTTTAAAATGAAGTGCACATAAAGTTTCAGAACAGTATTATTATAAGAGATAATTTAATGTTACTTAATACATTTTGTTAGAATATTTGTTTTATGTGAAAATAAATGCAAGTTAAACATCTGTGCAATGTGGCTAATTGTATTTCTATTTGTTGTATTAAGATGTGTCTCATTTTAACATTTAGAAATTTATATTAGTAATAAAGTTTTTTTTTAACTGTAATGTTAGTGCAACTTATAGCAGTTTAAATATATTATAAGAATTTTTATATTGTATTCAAACTCAGGTTTTTATAGTTGAAAGTGATTGATAATTTGTTTTATTCTCAGAATTACACTTTCATGTAGTTGTAAAGTTATACACTTTAATATTAGTAAGACAGTAGGAAATTGCTTTTGGCAATGTTTTGAATAATATTTTAGTTGGTATTTCTCAAGTTAAATTTATTTTGTTTGTGTTCTGGATGGAATTAACTAATGTATTGATATTTTCAAATACATATTTCACAGATGAGAATGAGTTTTCAATGTTGTAGTGTGGTTAGAAGATGAAGAAATAAGGTTTTATTAGATTGAAGACAGAAAAGAGTTAAGAAATGTTAAATCATTCAAACTGGGAAAGTGTGCCTAAACAAGTGTGTACATGTTTGTATGTATATTAATTGATAGATACTTATATCTTTAATTTTAGGAACTGCTCTGGTAGTTTGTTTTCTAGCAAGTAATATTGAGATGCTATTTCAAAGACATGTTTTTCTGTTGAAGGTTGTGGAATAAATGAACTTATTAAGTAAATCCTAAAATCATTAATAGATTACTCTTTGTTTTATAAATACAATTTTAAGCTATTTTTGCATCCTGAATTTGTTGACAACAAAATCACATAAAGCTTTAAACAGAAACACTGTCAGTGATGCAATTATTTTCTTTTTTTTACTGTTTAGGTTTCCTGTGTAGATTACACTACATATATGAAAACTGTGAGGTCATTCAATAAGTAATATCATTTTAACACTAAGATTTAAAAGGAAGAAAAATAACTCAAATAACAACTTTAATCAATTACATATTTTTCATCTCTTCTCAATAACAGTCTGAAATGTATCAAAATATTTTCAATATCACACTTATAAAACTCAAGTTGTTTTGAGATATAAAAGGTACAAGAGTTACTTTTAACAAATCATAGAAGTAAACTGTTTTCATTCAGATGACGTGTCAAGTTTTTGAAAATATCATAATCTGAAGGAGCAAGATCAGGAGAATAAGGAGAACGGAGAAGTTTCTTCCAGCTAAGCTGTTCAATTTTTTTAACAGTGACCCTAGCGATGTTAGGATGTGCATTGTTATGGTGGAAAACAACTCCTTTCTGATTTACCAAAGCAGGTCTCTTTTGATTTATTTTTTAGTGCAGCATTCAGTTAATCCAGTTACTGCCAGTGTCTCTCAGCAGTTATTGTGTGATCTGTTTGTAACAACTCAAAGAGTATTACACCACCTGAAGTACAGGTTCACTTTTGACTGTAGTGTAGCTGGTTCTAGTGTATTAACCCACTGTTGGCAGTGTGTGACATTTTGATAGAGTATCCATTTCTTATCTCCAGTCACTAAATAGGTGGTTCAAAAATGAAGCTTGAAGTTCATGAAAGTGAAGAGATGTGCAGATGTCTACTCATTCTTTCTGATTATAAGCTGACAACTCATGTGTTACCCATTTTCCAAACTTTAAAACTCTACCAAGTTGCAAATGTTGATGGACAATGGAAGGAGATGAATTAAGTTTCTGGGCTAATTTTTCAACAGTTACAGCACAATCTTTCTCAAGTGTTGCTAGAAGCAGGTCATTATTGAACTCAACAGGGCTCTCAATGCGAGCTGCATCCGTCAAACTGTAGTCACCAGTTTTAAACTTATGGAACCATCTTTGACACTTCCTTACATTCAGAATGTCATTGTTGTACACATCTTGAATGGTTCTTCAGTAGCACTCTTTCATTTTCTGAAGTTGTAAAACATTATATTCCTTATGTGCTCTTCTGACACCTCCATGATAATTGGGGCTTCTAAAATAAATAAAACAAAAATTAGTAAAAAAACAAATTGGTTTACTCTGAATGTTATTATTTCATCCCATATAACTTGTGTGACTTTGAGAATAACTTCATTTAGCCAAGAAATATGCATTTAAATTTATCCTATCCCAAAAATGACATTACTTATGGGATGACCTAATATGTGTATAAAAAAAAAAACTATTACATGCAAAAGAATATTAATAACTTTTACACACACACACACACGTGTATATATACACATGTTACTGTTTGTTTATGGTAGTTGGAATCACTATCTACTAGCTCCTTTTTTATGCATTTTTCAGTAGCAAATATTTCTATCATGCATTTTATTCTCAAATATCTGAGATATATAAAATAAGTAAATTACTGTGAGTTGCACATCTTTCATATCAAACTTACCAATTTGTGTTGCTATGAATGAAATTTACTACATAATGTCTTGAGGAGGAAGATACACAAGAACCTTTCTAATTAATACTTCATGTCATATGATACAGTTTTGAAAGTTCAGGAAAATGACACACCTACAATGTCATGCATTATGAAAATAATGATGAAAGTTGGGTGTTAAGTAAATTTTCATAAAGACCATTTATGGATATTTATAGAAATTTAAAGATATCATTCCACCTTTTATAATATTTGCTGAGATGAGTGAAAGAAAAATGAACAAATCAACTAAAAAACATGTACATTCTAAATGTAAGTGATACCATTATCAGTACTGGTAACTTGTAATATAAAACATTTTAAAAATGGTGATGATAAAGTTTAAATTGTTTATAATAATTAATGGAGAATTTCACTAATTGTTTGAGAAACAAGTAGAAAATCTTATTTTTTGTTCTTCAAGTTAAGTTCCAAAGTAAAGAACATTCTGTAATATCTTGTATCACTTATAAAATTGGGAATTATTCAAGAAATTACAGTAAGACTCTTGTAAGACTGTTAATGAGTCGAGAGTTAATTTTTGTAATGTTATTTTTTTATGATTTTTAAAGTATATGTAACATTTTTGTCGGTAGAAATTTCAAGCTTGAAAACATTTTCTTACATAGGAATGGTTAAGTATGAATCCCTGTAGATTCTTTCACAATGCAAGTCAAATTTACAGTACACTAACTTTGTCATTGTTTATACAAATTGTGTTGGTAAAGAGTTGTAGTTTAATGTTATATACTCTTTATTTATCAGCCTGTCTTTATAATGCTCTTCCCTGTAACATATGTTAAACTTGTAATACAGAAGTGTGGAAATGTGTTAGGACAAAGTCAAAAATAGATCTAAGGTTGTCTCAAAAGAACAATAAAAGGTGAATCCCACATTAAACATCAATATTTTATTGTTATTCTAACTTAGCACAATTGAAATATAGTTAGAGTGATTGATTAAGGAAACAGTTAACATTTTGTTGTCTCTCTTTTGCTTTAATTACTATAGATGGTTTTTTAGGTATTGCTGCAAGATATTTAATAAGAGTGTCCTTTGAGATTTTACTCCAAGTGTCTCTGATACACTCACATGAAGCTTTTTTGGAAGTAACTTTTGATTTGTCAAGTTTTCAATCTATCAAATCCCAGATCTGCTCAATTAGGTTGAGACTGCAACTCTTTGGGGGGGCAGTTACATCATTTGAATGATTTCACCAACAGCTTTCATCGCTAAGTAAATTTTTCTACATTGGTTGTATGAGTATTTGAGGTTATTATAATCTTGGCAGTAGAGTCCTTTACCAATAATATGCAAACTACCATGTATACCCTACTTGATCAATACTGCATTGGACTTGTGCTGGTCTATTATTCCATTTATTTTGTAGATATTTTCTATCACCTCAGCAGAAAAATGTCCCCAGATCATCACACTGCTTCTATCATGCTTTATGGCTGGTGCTATGCATTGAGATAAGTATCTTTCTACTATCTTCAGCCAGACATATTACCTACACTTTGACCCAAATACTTCAAACTTGGACTCATCCATCCATAACAGCTCTTTCCAATTATAAGCAGTCCATTTTTTGTATTTTTCAGAAAATTTAAGTCTCTTGCCAATATTTGAATATCAAAGTAAAAGCTTTTAACTGAAACACAACCAGATATTACATTATCAGTGTGTCTTCTTGATTCTTTAGATCTGAACACCTGTCATTTTATATATGTTCATTTATATCACTTTGACATCAGTGGCAGTCTTTCCTTTGTACTGAAGGCAGAATGAACAAAGATACCTGACATCAGTATCATTGAGTTTAAGTGTTCTGCCTCTATGTTCAAATTTTCCTGTCTTGGCCTCAAGGGTGTGTTTGACAGTGTTTTGGGAACAATTGAAGTCTGCAGAATTTGGAGAGTCCAGAGAGAATCAAATAAAGGTCTTATGCAAATTCTCTGATCTGTGCTTTTGTGACTGTGGTATGACAACAAAACTTAATATATACTGTTAAACCCTGTTTTTCATTCCTGAAGTCTAGGACTTATTTACTTATTCTATCTGATACTGTTGCTGTCAACTTCTCTTTTAGTTTGTGATTTTAAACATTCTACAAACTTTCTGTGGATGTAGAAAGTATATTTTATCATTATGTACATTAGTATTTTGGAGATTTAAAGTTGCTAATTCAAGAATGCTGGACATTTGAGATGATCTTATTCAAATTAGGTATAATTAAGCTATAACATCATTCCTGAAGTTTAGGACTTATCCACATTATAACAAATACATCAAATAAGTAAGTAAATTTATGACTAATTATCCTTTTTCCTTTTTTATATTGAAAATAATATTTTACATAATTTATAACATTTTTATTTGGATGCAATATTAAGTATACAAAAGTAATGTTTAAACACCAAAAACAAATACTGTGTGGAATACATAATAGCCTATAAGTTACACTGCTAACTGATTTACCTTTTTGCTTTTCAAATGAAATTAATATACTCATGCTATTGCTACTTAGTAGCTCTATGTGGCTCCCCAATGGTATGTCTGCAGACTTATACCACGAGAAACCTAGTTTTGATACAGTGGTGGGCAGAGCAGATTTAGTACTACATGTCATAAGAGTACATTCTGACTGCATAAAAAGGTGTTAACTGTGTAATGCGTAAATGTTATGAAGTTATGTTATTACTAAGCATATGCTACACATTATTTGGATATTATCAAACTACCATATCACCACGTGCAGTTTATGCTGGTTTCATTTTATTTATTTAGTTTTTGTGAACATCCAGCTTTCCACATTTGCTCAATTTCTGTCTTAATCATGTGAGGCTGACAATATGGAGGTAAAACTAGTTAGATGCTGTACCCTCCAATGTTATTTTTATCTTACTTCCCTCAGTACCTCTGAACACCAAGGTAAATTACATGATAACACACCTTATGATTTGTGCCAGGTACTGGTTGTGTGTGTTGTTGTGGCTGCAATTGTTCCTCTCTCATAAAGTGGCCTTCAATGATATTCCATTTAATATTTGGATAAGCTACGTTAGATTTGTGCTGTCCTTTCTTTGGATGTTCTATATAAGTACAGTTTCCTTTCTCTATTCTCATACAGGATGTAACAATTAGAAACAATGTTCTCATCCTCCTCTGACTCATTGTTTTCATCTGCAGTCTCTGATCAAGCCAGTGAACTAAGGGTTTGTCTGAGATGTGTGGACACAGCTGATAAATGTGTTCTATGTACATTGCATTGGATCTGTGTAGTTCATACATTACAGGGCTAACTTTGTCAGAGTATTGTACATACCAATATAGCCACATCGATACTGTTTTCATGCTTCTGGCATGTACTACAGTCATTCTCAGTCATTACATTGGGACATCAGTTCTTTTATTCTATGATCTTAACACAAGTTAATTTTCCTGCAACATTTATATTCAATGTACTATTATCTCTTCATCATCCTACATATTTCTCCTTTATCTGAATCATTCTTTCCTCCTCAAAAGAATAGTAGCTAGTGAGGATAACTCATTGATCTACCTTCCTTCCATTAGTAACCTTTATCACATGTCTGATCCGTAAAGACTGTGTCCTACATGTGATCTTCAATGTTTCATTGCTCACACAACTGTCATCTGTAGTGCTTGTTCCCCTCTCTTTATACCTTGGCAACTATTCTGTTTGTGATATTTCTCATTTCAGCTTCACCAATGGGGACAGGGCTTTTGATTCAGTTGGTTTATTTGTCTCTTTTTGTTGTCGTCCTGTACTTTTTGTTTCATATTTATTCTCATCATATTTGATGTCTTACCTTTTCTCTTGTATTTCATCTTTATCATCCTCTGGAAGAACTTCTTCAACTGCACTAGTTGACTACTTCTAATACATTCGTCTCTCGCTGTTTGTATAGTATCACCATTTCATCCTCATTGGGCTGTCTTCTTTGATGTGTAGCCACTCTTCGAATTTCCATGTGACTTTGGCTAGGTAAGTTATTTTTTATTATTATTAAATTTTTCAGGGGCCTTATTTTCCTTTTGATGGTAATTACTTGTTGCTATTAATGTTATTGCATCTTTTGAACTTGAAGTGTAGACATTTTGCTCCTCACCCTATCACTGTATGGATGTTAGTTCCCAGTAACATGGGTTTTGGATGTACAGTAAACTCTCGTTGTAACAAAGTCGTAGGGACCAAAGAGAATTGTTCGTTACAAAAGAAGTTCGTTAAAAAGGATTTTTTTCATTCACTAGCCAAGTCTGGTAATGGTAGGCCCTATAACTGACGGCTGGTGCAGTACTGGTAATTGGATTAAAGACTCAGAAGTCACACGTGTGTAAACACTTAAAACACATTTAATGAATTTCAAAAGGACAATTAACAGCACTTGTAAAAAAAAAGCATGTAAAAAAAATAACATTCATAATATAGACATATGTAATTATAATGTACAGGATACAAACACCAGCAAGAACGTCTAACTGGAGTCACTTGAAATATTGCACAATGCTTTTTTGCGAACTGCTGTCCCTCTGGCACTTGGTCACAAAACGCTCCATCATGTTTAATTGAGAGATAAATTGTCCTGCGTTAGCCTGGTGTTCAAGATATCTCTGAAGTTGCAGGCACATCTCACGAGCTGCAGAATGTGTTGGGATGGGGGGGTTCCTCATTGTCGTCATCTTCACTGTCATTTTCTGGTGTCTGTTTATTTTGCACCATGGCCACAATATAACTGTCTGTCAGGGGCGCGCTAGTGATCAGATCATTATCAGCAGTCTCGTAGTCCTCTGCTGTGCCATCCACCGTAAACCCAGTGTCATTCAGCCGTGTCAAGAGCTGGTCCAATGGTATGTCATCCTTGGGGGTCCTCACTGTTTTCTGCTGGCTCTGGAGAGGAGAAGCCACAAGTTCTGAAGCAATTGGCTATGGTTGATTGCTTTACCAATGACCAGGCAGAGCGTAGCAGTCGCATGGCTTCAAGCACAGTCACAGTGAAAACACTTTTATTGTCTATTGAATCAATAAGACGCTGTAGCAGTAGGGTGCGGTAATGATGTTTTAGATTGGCGATGATGCCTTGGTCCATGGGCTGTGTCTTGCTTGTGGTATTGGGAGGCAGGAACACCAGCTTGATGGCCTTAAGTCCAGTGGGGTTGGAGTGGGCGGGGCAGTTGTCAATTATCATAAGGACCTTTCTTTTCTGCAGCACAAACTTTCGGTCAAGTTCTCTCAGCCACTCGGTGAATATATCTGATGTCATCCAAGCTCGCTTGTTGGCTTTGTATGGTGTTGGCAGGGTTTTGACATCTTTGAAGCAACGCGGTTTTGCTGCCTTTCCTAAAAAAAAAAAAAAAAAAGAAAATGTACATGGTTAATGTCTTGAAATTAAAAATGAAACATTTACAAGTCAATAATCTGAAGAAAATCATAAAATAACAACTTCTATAGAAAACACAGGAAAATATTTTTACCTGCTTTTGACACTCACCTATGACAAGTAAAGGAAGCTTCTCGGTGCCGTCCATATTGGCGCATACCAAAACAGACAGCCGCTCCTTCGCTCGCTTCCCGCCGTGACAGGAGTCTCCCTTGATAACAAGAGACTTGTCTGGCAGAAGTTTAAACAATAAGCCAGACTCATCTGCGTTGAAGACATCCCGTGGGCTGTAGTTTTCTAGCAGGCGTGGCAGTGCTGTTGATGTCCACTGGTTTGTTTGCTCTGGTTCTACACTACCAGACTCACCACAGATCGTACGAAATTGAATGTCGTGTCTTTTTTTTTAATCAGGTTAACCAACCATCACTCATGCAAATGTCAGTGATTCCCATTTGATCAGCAAGTTTTTTTGCCTTTGCTTGCATAACAGGCCCAGAGATAGGAACATTCTCTGATCTAGCATTTTTGAACCACAGAAGCAATGCCGCTTCTAGGTCAGAATGTTTTGCAGTTCGCATGCATTTTCTATTGGGACAAAAGTTGTCTCGAGAAGATAATATGGCCTCTTTATTTTTCAACCATGCTGACAAAGTGTTCAGAGGCACATCAAATGCTTTTGCTATTTCTGTTTTTGTTTTAACTTTTTTTTCAACTTCTTCTATTGCTGCAATTTTAGTTTCTATCGATACAAGCTTGCACTTCGCCATGATCAATGATTAATGATCTGTTTAAGTTGACTGTGATTAGCCTTTTATAGGCCACAGCATGCAGGCTGCCCAGGCATAATCTACTCAAGCCATAATCTGAAAATTTTATATCTAAGCTAATTTTTGCTGGGAAGGCGGGTGAGTTGGGGCAGGCAGGGGTTTAAAGTGTTATTGACTATAATTGTTGTAAAAACATTGCTAGGCTAATCTACTACTCCATCTGCAGTCCGCTATTTCTCAAGTGTAAGATTTTGATGGTGGCACCACACATTGTTGCGCTGAGACTGACTAATTGCACTTGCTAGCGGCGTAGCGGGTGGTCGGCAGCCGGCAGCGGTGACAATTAATTTAGGGAAGAAGAGAAAAATAAATATCTTTGTACCTGGTTCGATACAAAGGATGTAATATTGATGCTTTTCACACCCTAGGGACTATAATTATACATCGTTACAAGCCGACACTTCGATACATGCAGTTCGGTTCAAGGGGTTTTTGTTACTATGTATTTATATGGACAGTTGGCCGGACCAGTCAACAACTTCGATACAAGTGATATATTCGTTTCTAGCGACTTCGAAACAATGAGTTTACTGTAGTTGGCTTGCTGAGTGTGGTCTGTTGTGCGTTATTCACTGTACTTCTGGAAGCAGTTCCATTGTTTTTTCACACACCACTTGGACACTGTTTTCCATCCACATGTACCACAATTTTTGTCAATGGACAATGAGTTCAACTGTAGTACAGTCTCTCACATCAGTTCTTTGCATCTTATTCTTTTGTTTCCAGACGTTTTCCTTCTATGGTTTCAAAGGATTCTTCCTTTATTTCGTTGCTCTGGTTCTTTTGCCTATGGAATATGAATTCTAGGTACTTATGTGAACATATGTATAATATTATAATTTATTGATACTAAAATTGTATTTTCGATAGGTATTTAACTCCTTTCACACATCTCACTTTCTTGTTTAAAGCAGAATCTTCCAATTTGTGGCAAAACTCGTTGTGATATTCTGGTAAAATTCAGTAGAAGAAATAACATGGGTAACCCTGAATATGTGACAGTTTTACTGGTTGAGGGTTGTCCTGATAATTTGCATGAGACACGCATTAGAATAAGTCATTTCTGATGGAGGGGAGGAAGAAGGCTTGTGGCATGTGTGTAAGAATGTTGTTTTGCATATAGAGGGCAGCAATGCATGTGAATAGCTATTTATATAAGAAAAGGTAAGTAGTGCATGGAAATGCATTTTCAGTAGAGAAAGTAATGACATTTATAACATTATTACACTATATGTGATGAAGAGGGGGAAATGTATGTGCTGCTTAACATATTCCTGATGTATTGAAAATGTGATTTAAATCATAAAATATAGAAATGTTCAATATAAGTAACACCTTGCCATTTTCTGACCTACCAAGGAATTAAAAAAGTGCAGAATAACAAGTGGACAGTTTGATATATATCACACAAATACAGCTGTTTCATTTTACTTCAACATAAGTTTGTGTTCAAAAATAACCATTTAAGTCCCAGCAAAAATACTTACATAGTTCATAAAGTTAAAACTTTGAAATTGAATAACTGCACATTTTGATTGAAAGAAAGCACTTAGTAACTTCTGTAAAATAAAATAACAGAGGATAAAGACATCATTACCTTGTGAAATTGTAAAGCATATTTGATCATACACAAATTTACAAGATTTATAGAGCAGAATAATCAATAGTGTCATTGATATTCTTATACTTAAAAACATACATTTACTTCAATGGATTAATTCACTCATGAATGATTAGCTGAAAATATTCTAAAATCGTCATGTTACTAGTACACCTTGATTGTAACACCAGAATCACTTCCAAAAAGTTATTTATGTTATTTTAACAAGTGGTGCTTACATGTGTCAATTTCACTTATTGTTTATTTTTTATTGATGCTTTATGGTAGTCTTCATATAATGAAATACATTTAGTTATGTATGATATTGTGTTTCCTGTATAATAAGATATGCATACAGTTTTATTATTGTACAAATATTTTAAACAGGTGATTTTCCATTGTTCATTTGTTTTTTAAAGCGTAATAATTTTATCACTAGAATCTGGTAATGTCTTTGCATTCGAGTACATTACAGATTCTGATGATATTTCTTTAATTGTTTTAGTGGTTCAGCAGGTGTATATAAAGCAATAGATAGAGGAACTTAGTTGTAAGTTGCTGTTAAGATGCTTTATCTAACTGAGCAACCTAATAAAGAATGTTTAATTACTGAACTGTTAATATTGTGTGATGTGAAACATCCGAACATTGTGAACTATGTGGATAGTTACCTTGTAAGAGATGAACTCTTGGCAAGTGTTCTTAGTGTTACATACACTGCTGGCTAAAATCTTAAGGCCAATGAACATAAAGAAAAAATATGCATTTTGCATTGTTAGACTCAACCACTTATTTGAGAAGAGCTTCAAAAGATGAAAATAAGAAAGAGGGAAAATAAAAATAAAAACCTTTTTTAGCATTTAATAGGGAAAATGAACACTATGAAATTAGTCCAAATACAAGCTGGTCAAAAGATTAAGCCCACACTTAAACGAAGTGATAATCAGTAAACACGTAACGAAATTTAGTCATTTGTGTTCAAGCATTAGTGTTGTCAACATCTCCCACTGTCATCTCCTGTGTTACATTGGGTAAAAACATGGCAAAGGCTAAATAGTTGACAAAGTTTGAACTTGGCAGAATTGTCGAGTTGCAAAAGCAAGGTCTTTCTCAACGTGCCATCACTGGTGAGATTGGATGTAGTAAAACTGCTGTTGCAAATTTCTCAAAAGACCCTGAGGGATACAGAATGAGAATTTCAAGTGGTCACCCCAGAAAATTTCGTCGGCGTTGAGTAGGAGTATTCGACCGGTTGTCCGGCAAAACACCAGCTGATTGTTGAACCAGATTAAGGCCCTTACGGATGCAGAATGCAGCTCAAGAACAATAAGACAGAATCTATGAGAGAAAAGCTTTAAAAACTGTAAACGTCTTCAAAGGCCACACCTCCTTCCACATCACAAAACAGCTCGGGTTAAATTTTTCTGAGAAGCACCAAACATGGGATGTAGAAAAGTGGACAAAGATTTTGTTCTCTGATGAGAAAAAATTTATCCTGGATGGTACAGATGGCTTCTAACGTTGCTGGCACGATAAGGATATCCCACATGAGACATTTTCTACACGACACAGTGGAGGAGGTTCCATCATGATCTGGGGTGCTTTCTCCTTCCATGGAACAATGGAGCTTCAGGTTATACAGGGGCATCAAATAGCAGCTGGCTACATTGGCATGGTGAAGAGAGCATCTTTATTGACTGAAGGCCCCCACTTGTGTGGAAATGACTGGATCTGCAATCCACAATGCTCACAGGACAAAGGACTTTTTATGGCAAATAACATGATTCTTTTGGACTATCCAGCGTATTCGCCCAAACTGAACCCCATTGAAAATGTTTGGGGGTGGATGGTAAGGAAAGTCTATAAAAATGGACGTCAATTCCAAACAGTACATGGTCTTTGTGAAGCCATCTTCACCACTTGGAATGATATTCCAACCAGCCTTCTGCAAATGCTTATATCGACCATGCCAAAGCGAATGTTTGCAGTTGTTCTCAATGCAACTCACTACTAAGATCTCTTGTTAGGCATTTTCTACCCTGCTTAGTTCTTTTTTTGGTATGGTCTTAAACTTTTGGCCAGTTGGTATTTAGGCTAATTTCATAGTGTTCACATTTTCCCTATTAAATGCTAAAATTTTATTTTCCATTTTCTTATTTTTCATCTTTTGAACTTTTAATCAAATTAGTGGTTGATTCTAATAACACAAAATGTATATTTTTTTCTTTATGTTCATTGACCTTAAGATTTTGGCCAGCAGTGTATTAGTTAATTCTCCTGTAATTTTAATTTTACATTCCGTAGAGTGTACGTTAAGGTAATACCTATTATATGTAGTAGGACAATTTTGAATAACACTATGGGTTTAAGAATAGTTTCACATATCACTCTTACATGTTTGCTTTTTTAAAATTTTGGTTATACATAATACATGATAATTTTAATGTGAGAGCCTGTGTTTGTAGCCACAATTGCTTTTGATACACTGATTTTCATTTCATTTTATATGTAACCATAAGTTTTCAAGCCATAAACAAAACACATTCAAATTGAGCTAAGTACACTGCATATTTTTTAAAAAAGATCCAAGGGTACAAGCTACAATGTGGGATCAAAAAATGTATCCTAGGTTTTGGAGGTGACTGTGAATAGGACCCATATTGCAATGGGGAGACACTGTTTTTCAACCTTAACCTCCAATTTGCTAGTCTTACATGAGAAATTTAGAAATCAGGAGAGTGATATGTGGGTGCTCAAGCCCACAACGTCCCACATCTATATCACTACATATATATATGACTTTAAAATAACTTAAATACTGTGCTACAATAACTCCTTGTGATGAATTCAAGGTAGCACGAGGGGTAACCTCAATAGGTATATCCCCAATTGCTATTGAATTCAAGAGGAGTTCACTGTGGTGGGTTGTGGATGTTTCAACTAGTATATCTCCAGATCGAAATTTCTTTACTGACTTTGGAGAGCCAGCAAGACCCTCTAGTCCCTTCTGAATAAAAAAAGGGGACAATTGCCCTAAAGGTTTTTCTGAAAGAGAATGTATTATCAGAAAATGATATATGTGTGTTATAGATGTTGAAGAGTGCTGCTCAGAGTCTTCATGACGTGGCTGCTTACCTATTGACTGTTTTTTCACTATTTTATATAAATTTTTTGAAGGAGTATCCATAGGAAAAAAGAAAAATTTCGGTACCCACTGACCCCACACACCATGGAGCCCTACGAGGGGACGCACTACAATGTCATGCAAGGACAATGTAGCAACACCAGGGTTTTGTGAGCACTATATCCAAACACCAGCATCAGGCACAATGTCCACAACACCCGTTGAGAACTTCCAACACTGGTACTTGGTTGACTCTAGCCCAAGTGGACCAGCCAATTGACCCAAGGGGGCCACCCAAAGGCCGCCCATGTACAGGCCAAAGTGGTGTGTTAGGGTTGGACCCCTCAACCACCAGGATCCTCTCCTCCCCTTCATGGGCTGCCCTGCAGGCAAACACATGGGTGGATGCTTAGATCCCAGAGAAGGTATCCAGACAGAACAGAACCTTCCCTGGGAGGTCTCCTCACCACGTACATGAATCCACACTGAGGGGTCCTGGAAAATAGAAGTTGGAAAACAAATGTCAGGGGAACCTTATATATGTAAAAAATGGCTCGTTTGGGTTGAGAAAATATTTTACGTAAAGGAGCGAACAACGTTTCGACCTTCTTTGGTCATCCTTTGTGAACCTGACGATGCCGTTTTAACATATATTTCTCTACAAGTGGGTTTTCTCGACATCACTGATTATTATTTTATCAGAGGAACCTTCTCCTTTATTCCAGAGGTTGGTGTCCCCCAAGGAGGGGTAATTAGCCCTATTCTGTTCATCAATATGCCCTTAAAACACCCAAACTTGGAGTATGCATCACAATTCGCAGACGATGTTGTGCTCTGAAAAAGTGCTCCAACCCCATCCATAACAGCGACAAATCTACAACTGTTGTTAGATAATATAGAAGAATATTGTCAGAAATATTGTGTTGAACCAAACTTACCAAAATCAATTAGTTACATTCACAAACAAAACATAAAGAGATCCTTCCAAATTATACACGAGCAAAACACTTCTCCAGACCACAACAAACCTGTTAGATTTAACCTTCAATATGAAACTAACATGGATGAAACATGCAAATAACATATTTAAAAAAACTGGAAACGCACAAGTTATGCAAATAATCTAACCGGCAAAAACCAAGGAACCTCACCAGACAACATAATAAAAATCTACAAAACATATTCACGACCTACTATCGAATGTGCATTTCCAGTATGGTTAAGCATGGGACTGAAACACATAAATAAAATACAATCAATACAAAACTTAATAATTACTGCAGCATACAAAGTCTGTTGTGGTACATTGTGAAAATTTATGTACAAATATACAAACCACAGCCAACAGACTCTTGCATAGTTCTCTAAATTACTTTTTTAAAAAATTGACAAAAAAAACGATTACTGTGTGAACTTGATCACGACTATAAAAATGATGAAAGTAGACCAAAGTATTAAAGTTAAAAATACATTTTATACTCTAAAAATAGTCAAATTTCCTTTGTGTAACCTGCAAAACCTCCTAATTGAACACCACTCGTTTTTAAACATTCCAAACCAAAATTGTGAAACAATCATAGCTATAATACACTTTTTGTTCTGCTACTACAATAAGAAAATGTAAGATTGTGTGATTATTACACATTTAGTCAATAAACTATAAAAATTCAGAATGGCTATTTCAGTCACATGTAATCGAAAATTATACACGAATGGTTTACGTTTTTTTTCAAATTCAAGTGCTTCACTCACATCCTGCTTCCTTCCCACCAACACTTAATTTAAGCACTTTATGTACATATATGCTTTTTATGTTTGATTTCCTTTATTTTTCCATGGATATACTTATATGTACACACACACACATACTATTGTTCAGCATTCTTTACGCGCCTTGCAAGTTTATAAGTCTTTAATCGTTTACGAGTTAACGTTCGTTGTTTTTCACGTGTAAATAATATAAATAAGCTATTCTTTTAAAATTATTATTTTTCACTGCCTTTTTTTTCTTCAATATCTATGCCTATGTACATAATACACATGGTTAAATTCTTGTATTTTAAAATAAGTTCCTTTTTTGTTAAACGTTTTATGTATTTAAAATATTAGTATTGTTGTCGAAGTTCAATCATTGAGTTTAATTCTGTTATACAATATATATTGCTGTGTTATTAACTGTTTAGCTTTAAGTTTTAATTTGTTGATTGCTTCTATTTCACTCTTGGTAAATGCACAATCAACAGTGCGGTGTTATTTCATACATTGATGTTTACAGTCATTTTCACGTTTCTTTTCAAATTTGTTGTTTCTATTGTGATTTCAACATGTTACATTTAATCTAAACTTCTTGTATTAGAAGGAATTTCCACTTTTATAGAATTGTAAATATTTGTTTTTCCTTATATGTCACTTAATGCAAGTTTTAGCATCTTTTATTGTATTTAAGTTGAACAAGGGTTTTTAAGTATGCAAATATTATATACCTAACTTTCCTGTAATTTACATTTCACTTCATTATATTTAAAAACATTCAAAACTGTAGCACATTGAGTCACATGACAAACTAAGCTTAAAGCATCACTTCTTGTAGAGTTTCTGTTTAAGGAACTCATTTACTGTTTCATGGAATACCTGCATTGCATTTTATTTTACCTTGTGCACAGAGAACCACCAAGCAAACATAACACGAAGCACAGACATCTCTGCATTCTCGTTTCCATTTTATGCTTGGAAGGCTACACACAGATTGTTTTGTAATAGTCAAAACGTGTTGTGAAAGTTTCCTGTAGCTTTGTAACGTTCTCAAAGTTGTTGATTCTGTCAATCATGTTTTTCTTTTATTTACACATTTTATTTAAGCACCGCTTCCATTAATCACAGATGGCCAATGCTTTTAATTTTGCTTTATAATGCAATTGTTTGTAGTTAAGCACAAAACCACACAATCTTTGTGCTTTTGCCACCATAGGTATTACAGCTCAGTTTTGAGCTTTGTAAATCTGCAGACATACCACTTTACAAAGTAATAATAGTTACAAATATTTGCTTTTCATCATTTCTTGTGCGTATGTTTTTCCCGCTGTAAATTAATTTTAAAAAATAGCTACACACGTCTTTCAGAAAATTAAATCCAGCACCAATAGTTTTGCACAGATCACAGTCTGTATGCTATAATTAAATTTCAGATTATCATAGTTGCTTCCACTGGATTTGTGGTGCATTGTTTATAACTACTTAATATTAACAAGAAAAGCATATGCTCTGTGAATTTATACCAAATTTATTTAACAAGGGACTATTTTTACATATGTAGTACACACAAAACAAGATTATTGTGCAGAAATATACAACTGTTCATTTGAACGTAACTTCATAAATTGAAGACTTGGAAAAATCATGATTTAACAATTAATCAATTCTCCCTTTATTCTATTCAAATCAGCTTCCAAATCTTTTGAATAATATAGCATTACTGTTATAATATAGTTAAAAAAACATGATTTTCCTATGTCATTAATGAAGAACTGAAATAAAGATGAATAAAGATGAAGTTATATTAAATATGTAAACATTATAATGAGAGACTGAAAGTATAAAGAGTTGCTAAAACCAGCTCAATATATGGAGTCCTGGGATTAAAAGCAAAACACAGTCAACCTTGAGTCATCACCGATATCTTGTTAAAAAAAATTAAAATTATTATAACTACAACTTTCTTTCAAAACTGAATATTCAACAACAACCAAAAAAACATGGTTCTTCAACATTGGATTACAATCCTATATCAGTGAAAAGGTTGTTTTTTTTGTAATATACAAATACATTGGTTAGCTTGTATAGACCAAGTCAGTAACTGTGGTGCAACATAACTACAAACAAAAAATGTAAGGTGGTTTGCTAAGGACATGTATCATCTACAGCAAACATCTCAGAGCTAAAGACCAGTATAACAAATGTCAGAGCTGCTGATATTGAGATGTTGCAGCAAACATTGACTGAAATTAAACATCAGTTAAACCTGCTAAGAGCCACTAATGGTGCACATGTAGAAGTCTATCAACATGTCAATAAAATCTGATGAGTTGTGCTGCAAGAAAGAAAACTACATGATTGTATTTCCTTAAGTAGTTAATTATTAAATTTTAAAATAGGAATGATAATTTTGAATACTTTGAATTTTAGTTGTGAGCTTCAGCCATTTCTTGTGGACTTACGATAAGAATTTTAAAGTAACAAACATTGCTGTTGAAATATGAACATAACATTTAAAGATTCTTCCATTTTTGCACACAAAATGAAAAGGAGTCAAAGCAGAATGAAAACACTCAATGATTCCCAGTAAATACACATTCTGCTCAACTTGTCATAACTGTTGGGATTGATATATTTGACAACAGAAAAACATGACAATGCAAATAAAGTTCACAAAACATTTGCAAACAATATGTATGTTAAATATAGTAAATTAGCAATTTCTAATAAAGAGAAAACTCAATGAAAATATTAGAAATGTAAATAGAATGACACTAGATGACAGCACTACAGGTTCAGGATGAGAAGTTAATTTTTTATTAATGGAAGCTCCTTGAAAAAAGGCATACAAAAGAGGTGATGAGTTAATAGTGTGAAACTGTCCTCGTTTTCTTGTAAGCAAGTTTTTTATTGGAAGTAAAAAAATATAATAAAATATTTTACAGACTCATCTTGTGTTATCCCTATTACTAACAGTAAACCTTCTTGAATTTACAATTGAAGGCAAAGAGAGCTTTGAGAACATGGCTGTATCATGCTAAAAATATCCCTGGAAAAATGTTAATTTACTTTATTCAGTGAACTTCCTTCAAAGATAATAACAGCTGGTGTAAAATCCTGCTATTTGCCAATCAGCTATTTAAGGAGGAAGATATACATACAAACGTGATCACCAAGGAAGGGAATGACCAGGATTGTAACATAGGATGGGAAATCAAAAGATGGGATCTCTAACAGAAAAATGTAAAAATGTCTTAACTAAAGATAAATAGCAATGTATAAATAAACTTCTGTTTAATCCAGATTGTTAAATCCTCTTCATCATAATGAATAATATTATGAAATGATTCAAGCAAATAACTCTTAAATATTAAAATATCCTGTATCATTTTAGCTTATGTTCCAACTTCTTCAAAATTTAATTTTTATTTTAACATTTAAATGACAAGTAAGTAAGTAATATTTGGAAAAACTCTTCCAGAAAAACATTTCTGGGAAGGGTTTTATTAGCATGAAAAAGATAATCTTTCAAGCAAGAAGGAACATACATATAAATATAGATGTCAGGTTTATGACACTCTCTTGATACATACAGAAATGTTACAAATAAACAACAACCTAATACTATAAAAATACCTAACAACTGTTATCCTAATGAAAAGAGTGCCACCATCATGCAAGTGCTGTTCAGTATAGCAGGACAAAATAAGAATGAAGAAAGTCTATAGAAAGGAAAATTCTGAACATAATAGTTAAAGATAAAAAAAATCTTTAAAAAATATTACACTTAAAATACATATCAAGTAGAACTCTGAAAGACTGAGGTACAGGTTTTGTTTCCCAAGGTAAAGACATGAACAAACACAACTTACAGTAAAGGTTTTTAATGCAGTTTATTCTAAAACATTTGTATATGAAGTTATTTCTTTATAACTGATATGCATTTTTCATATATAAAAACATTTATAATATTTTAACATGCAAGAAGTCATAATTTGAAGATAAAAAAAGTATTTCAGTAACAACCTTAAAAACTTTATTGCAGGCATTTTCTAGAATAATTCGCATTGTCCAAAACAATTCAGTAGGAATCTTAATATAGCAAAACAATAAAAATAAACAATAAGATGCTTTAATAGATGAAAGTTTGTTCTGAGTGAATGTTAATTCCCACTCTGAAGTTGATATTTCATTTTCATTTCTTTGGATGGAAACTTTACTAAACATTAGTTGAAAAACATACGTTATTGTCTCTTGGAAAATGTTAAAAATAAAATTAATTTTCTTTTTCCTTCACAATAACTGTATTTAATAACACATTAGGACACATGATTGCATGAACAAAAGAAAGAGGAACACTAAAAAATGTATCAGACAAGGATACATTGCTACAGCTGTACCAAACTATCCTTAAAACATCTCAAACTGAATGTTATGAAATAAAATATAATGCCACAATAATAATGTATGTTGAATAAAGTTGTAATGTTTACTTCCATAAAAATAATTTTACGTCATTATAAGCAGAAGTATCAAATGAGAGGAACATCTTGATAGTGTGTCATAAAAATTGTCTTATTTTAGTTGTTAAAAACAAACAGTAATAAAGGCTGTAGATTATATTCATCACGTTTTTATGACCTACAAATGAAATAATGTCTGACAAAAGTACTTGAGGGAGAAGTATATGCATCTAGAGTTGCATAGTACATGTTACTACAAAGAACTGTGACTATACAGCAATATCTTTAAGTCAAACACAGCCTATAATAAAAACAATCTACAAAACGTTTTTTGGAAACTGTGTACTAGTCATTCTGTTAACAACTGTATTATTATTTCTTAACTTAAAAAACAACCAACATCTTATTGAAGTGTGCTTGTTTGTTATTGGATAAAACAATATAGTTTAATATCATATGGTACTGGTTAATACAAACAAATTACTTTTAAAACATTAAAAATTAACACCAGCTAACAAAACAACACTAAGTATACAATTTACTTTTAATGTATTCTATCCATTCATCAATCCAATATTTTCAGAAACCAAAACAAATAATAAATATACTGTGTACATAAACATAAAATATAGCTCTATATACAACAAGCAAAAAAATGGTATTATTAAATAGGATCAATTTACCAAAAATTTATAAACTGATTTTACGGAAATTGTTTGGTTCGCACACAAAAGGAACTTGAAAACTATCTCCCAAAAACTCAGCAACAAAGGTATGGACGGATAGTTACAATAAACTATTTTGTGGAAAAACAAATGTAGCCCACAAAAAAAAAAACATACAACGTACTATGCAGATAAATATCTTTCTTAGTTACTAAACAAAAAAACATTCCACAAAACTTGATTTCTTCAAACTGAAAAATATCAACATCTAACACAACCAGAAAAAGAAGTATGTTATACAGTTTCTTTGCAGCAGTTATAAGTTTATAACGATTAATAAAATACTTTCCAAACACACACACAAAAAAAACAGTTCTGACTTGTTTTATTTGAAATCTACTTATAAATATTATGTTTTAAAGTTAGTTTCTCTGATAAATTTTTATTATTTACACAAAAGCAAAAGCATGGCAATGTTATCAAATTTTATAACCTTTTAATGAGTGTTAAAATCCCAATTGAGTTAAATGGTTTTAGCTGTTTCCAGAAGTGTAAAACTAAACATAAAGAAGCACTTCATCGTTCAAAACATCAAAGCAATATACACATATTTACACTAATTATTCATGTCCACAGTAACATACTATTCTGAAAAAAAAATTGCCTATGGTCAAAACAAAGTAATACAAAAGGCTGGGACAAGAAACAACTAAATGTTGAACATTCAAGAGTAAGCAGTTTGAATCATGATGTGACCACTGAAGTCCAACCTGACAAAATGGATTGTAAACAACTAAGAGTTTTTGTGAAAACATTTAAGAAACACAGAGGCTGATACCTTACAGAAGTTTCCACCCTTCATGATGGTTATTAGCTTACAAATATTTTGAACCCTTAAGACAACTGATGGTCACAGAAAATGTTAACCCTTATCACTAATCTCTGTAACTGTTGAAGGCCTGTGCAAGGGAACTTGCACTATCATTAACAAATTGTTTTATATCAGTTAAAAGGCCACTCTGACTTTTTTCACAACAAAAACAAAACATGAAAGTTTTTTACTCACTATCTAAACATGGCTATCTTTTGTTAGAATTTTATGTTGCTCTGTACCTTTTTTATTTGTCTGAATCTCTTGAGTTTCTTATATGATTCACAATAGGTATTCCATGAATTAAAAAAACAACAACATGATATAGTACTATACTTGTACTAACATAAATTAATATGTAAATCATGAGTACTAAGTCTTCTGTTTACAATCAGTAACAGGAGTAATGTTACAAAAATTCTTCTTCATTAACAAATGTTTACTAGTAGTTCTAGTGTTGTAAACATCTACAAGTTTGGGACCTTCAAAATTGGAATTTCATGTAACAAACAAATTAAACAAACAGAAGCAGAAACAGTATAGTGCTAGAGAGAAAAAAAAACCCTTAATGTTTAATTACATCTCTCGCATGAGCAGTCAAATTTATAAATGAAAAAGCATGAATGATATTAAAAAAAAGCAACACTTAATGACTGTAATTATGAAAAAAAATGGATCTTAACATATTTTTCATGAAGTATGTATTATTCACACAAACAAAGTAAATTATATTACCTTATTATTAACTGCAATGGACTATTCCACTAAAACCTCTTTGCAAAGGAAAAGTATTTAACTACACCATCTACCAGATAGTGGGGTTTATTTAATGTAAAGTACAAAAACTGTTGAAAATTATACCCCATAATAACCTGATGATGTATCATTCATTATGAGCCTAAAATTCACAGTACAACATAGCTAATAATTATTTTATCTAATTAGTCAATTACAATTCAACCAGTAGCATACTTATATGACAAGTAAAAGGCACAATTTTAAATGTTTCATAAAAGTTAAGCACAACTAACTTCTTTCAGTGTCAAATTATTAGAGAAACATGTCAAACATTATTCCCATTTTTAAGAATCTTTAAAAGTTCTTTTCCCATTTGTAGACTATCCTACCAAACATTTCTTACAAGCATGAGATGTGTGAAATTTATTTCTAAATAAACTGAACACTGGCTTTCAGATACGCAGCACGTAAATGGGTTTAATATTGAGTAAAAACCAGCTGCCAGCTCTAAGTGTCTGATGTAAGTAGAGGATGAAAAGTCTGTTTATACAATGACAAACAAATTATACTACTTTGTAATATTACTACAGACATATTTGTTTTGTATATGTAACAAACAAACTGAATTATTCTATAGTAGTAACATCATATGCTCTTCTGCATTAGTTTGGTAAACAACTTTGTCAAATTATTTAGCACCACAAAACAGTCACCTTATAGCAACATCAAGGTACAGCACAGTGACAATCATTTAGCCACTTTTTCATGGTTGTAGTACTGTTTGTTTGTTTTTAGCATCTCCCACTATATTAGAGTATACCATATTAGCAGGGTAACAATCACATTACCCTTTTTTTTCATTGTCATAGTACTGTGTTTTTCTAGTGTCTGCCATTAGGTTGCAGCAGTTGTGGTATAGTAACAATCATTTAGCCATTTATGGATTATTATAACACAATATATTATTAGTACCCTTCATTATGTTACAGCATACCAGTCACCTATACCAAAATTATTGTACATAATACTAACTGTTCTCTCCTGTATTGTCTGCTTACCATTTTATTTCACCACATACCAGGTTGGCAATTTTACTTTGCATCCACATGAAGATGTTTATTCCAGTAATAACTGGGACAACACTTGAAAAACTGTATTAAGTACCATTCTAAAAATCTCATAAAAGCCCTTGGTGTTTGTTTTGAAAACACATCTTAACAGATATTGTTTATACAGATGACTCTCTTAACACAACTATATGAGTGTGTTGAATCATAAAGACAGTTTAGATCTATCACAGCTGCTATTTATTAGACCACAAGGTTTGTTTATATTCTAATATCTGTATGTAATTTTACAATTAGTTGTTAAGTTATATTCAGAAAACACAAGGAATTCAGTTGTGTCACAACAACAGTTTATTAGATGATTCAAGTTCATTATCTACTATCTATATATTACCTTGAGACCAAACAGTTATAAGCTAATTATTAAATCAAATGGAAAATTCGAAGAGAACTATAACACTGACCCGTGTTTAATGTCTTTTTTTTTATTATTTGTGTTACGATCACCATTTAATTATAACATCAAACTTCCCTCAGAATCACACTCTTTCCCTATTCTATAACACAATAAATGGGCTAAACAAAAGCGATTTAAAACTGAGAAATAAAGCAACACATGGGTCAAATAATTTTTATAATTTGGTGTCATAAATGTTTTTGTCTCTCACAAAATTTTAAAACTATATAGCCAAACAATTAAAAACTGGTCAATATATTTTGTTAGAAATAAGTAGAAAGTGCACTTCTTGGCCTAATTTCCCTTTATGGCAGACATTAATATGGTAAGCTCTGCTGCTAGAACTATCCATTTTTAACAAAACTGTGGTAATAATAAGAATCTTTATATTTTATTAATGTTAACTGAAAGCCTGGTTCACTCACTTCTCAGAATAATTGATATCAATGTTCTTGACATTGAACAGTCACATTTTACTAATTCATTAAACACACAAAAAACTGAATGGATACTTTCCATCAAGCCAGTAATTATAGGAAACCAAAATATGTAACAAAGGGAAGAATTAAGTACAATTATACTAATCACTTTGCATCCACATGAAAATGTTTCTTCCAGTAATAACTGGGACCACACTTGAGAAACTATATTAAATACCATTGAAAAATCTCATAAAGGCCCTTGGTGTTTGTTTTGAAAACACATCTTTACAGATATTGTTTATACAGATGACTCTCTTAACACAACTATATCAGTGTGTTGAATCATAAAGAAGACAGTTTAGATCTATCACAGCTGCTATTTATTAGACCACAAGGTTTGTTTATATTCTAATATCTGTATGTAATTTTACAATTAGTTGTTAAGTTATATTCAGAAAACACAAGGAATTCAGTTGTGTCACAACAACAGTTTATTAGATGATTCAAGTTCATTATCTACTATCAAAATATTACCTTGAGACCAAACAGTTATGAGCTAGCTATTAAATCAAATGGAAAATTAGAACAGAACTATTACATGTACCACAATAGCAACATGTTAATTTACCTATGGATTTCTTGAAATGTCTACATTCATACTATAATGAAGTTTTTTTTCCCTAAATTTCTAAATCAGTTAGAAACCTTATGAATTTTATTTTTTTTATATTAGAAAATATTTCAGTGTTTGTCTTATATTGTAATATTTTACTTATAATTTCACTCA
>NW_027467782.1:16762096-16851981 GCF_004210375.1 Tachypleus tridentatus | reverse complement strand
GAACAAATTAATTCTAAGTTGTGTTGCTGCACCTCGCTTGCTCTAACGCCGTCTTTTCTTGGCATGGCCTGCCTACTTTATGGGTGAAGATGTCACAGTAAGAATAATAACGTCCGAAATTATTGTCTGAAGTTGAATTATTTGTAATGTTCAAAATCAATAAACGCTTCTGGTTCATTTCTGTTGTTTCCGATTAATAAACGTTACTCACAGTTATAGCTTCCCTAGGCCTATAGCACACTGACTGGTTACTGTCTCTCAGCTCTGTATAAGAATTAGGGAAGAGTGTACAGGATGTTCGGAAAAAGTCACTGTGCAGTTTTGTAATCATATTTTATTCAGTCTATTTCAAGCCAGCAACTGATAGCGGTGTTTAGGAACGAAGTAAGAAGGATCCAGGCCTGTATTGATGCCAACGGGGGTCACTTTCAACATTGTTTATAATTGTCATTGATATTTACCTCCTGTATTCTATATTGAAACATGTCTGTTAATAAATGTATAAGTGAACAGTGACGTTCCAAACACCCTGTAGTTATTTTGACACTGTTCTCGCGCGCTTTTTTCAACTAGATATTGATGCTTTTCACTTTCAACAATTTTTAACAAATTTTAACAACAAGCAGGACTTACACCAATACGTAGTCAACAATATACGTCACATGGAAAAAAAAGAACTATATAGAAACAAACGCAGGTATTAAAATAAATGTACAGCGGAAAATTCGTTACAGTACACATACAGATTCTTCTACCAAAGGTGAAATTTAAAGGAGAACTAATGACGTTGAGGCATAATGTTTCCCTTGATTGACCGTAACCACTGTTGTTGGTTGCAGTTTCGCCTGTTGAAGGCTCATCAGCGCAGCTTGAGCTGGCTAATCAAATAAATATAATTAGACTTCTTATCACCGTGATTTGTATACAACATTAACGGAAGGGGGTTAAGTCGTCTTCAATCACCAATAAAGTAACCTAAAATAGTTTAAGTATTTGAATGATGTTAGAGGTCGTGCCTAAATCACTATTCCACATTATATATTGGACCAAGTATTTATTACTTTGTTAATGTGATTTATCTCAAAAAAATATTTATTTATTTATGACATTCGTATTTTTTGTATATATACATATATAACTATAATTCTTAAACATATGGTTTCAGTTGTTTGTAAACATTGTTATACACGGTTATTTATTTTACATGAAATATTAGATTTGAAACTTTTTTCGTTTACGAATTTAATATTCAGTTAGAGATACGAAAAGGTCTGTTTTTGAAATGTTGTATCTACAGCATAGCGTATTTTATATTTATCTGTGCTTAACAACTTATTATCCGTGGTTAATATGTTATCAATTATTGTAAACAATAAGACAGTGAATTAATATTTTACGTCGTGTTCGCCTCCCAGAAACTGTCAAAGAATGATTACACATACTCTTGTAACACATATTAGTATTAAACCTGTTACATTTTTAAAAACACTCTTTTCTTCCTGATATTTGACTTTCTTTGATCATTAATATAATTTACTATTTCTATTTTACTTTTTTCTATAATATTTTCATTTTCTGCCTCGTTCAACTATTTTATTTTATTTCGTTTTGATTTCCTGTCACTGTTTCTTAACTCCAATAAGCCACCAAGTAACTCAGGAGCATGTTTTCGAACTTACAACACTTAATATCAGGTTGATGGACACAGCACAGATAGCCCACTCTGTGGCTTTACGTGAAACTACAAACCAACAAACAACTCCAGTAATACTCATAAGGTCATCTCAAAGGTTAAAGATTAATTAATATTATATTTTAATTTCACCAAAATAATCCCAATTCTGAACTTCATTAACATATTATATCTTTAGTTGCCTTCTTTTATTACCTGTTAAAATTATGTCACGTTCGGTTTATTTACGGATGAAAAAATCTCAATTTATTTCTGCCTTTGTCTGCTACAGATTTGTTAATCTTGAAATTTAGTTTCACATTTCCTGTCCATTAATTTTGAAAGTTAAGAAGTTGATATAAGCTTCCTGTATCATACTTTATGTAATGTTCAAATATAATTAGAATTGATATGAAATTCTGTGTAATAGTATTTTGCGCTTATAAAGTACCTTTTATCTTTATCCTTTGATACCATTCTGCCTGACGTCCATACCAAGTCAAACATATTCTTGTTTATTACGTAAAGAAGTAAAAAACTTCTCAAACTATCAAAAGTTGTTAACTTTTCGAAACTGTTAATGCGGTCGTGTGGCTTTATACATCAGGGAATCTAGGAGGTTACGTGAGTCATGGTTTCAAAAACTGTTACCAGATGGCAATATCAGTAGGAGCAATTCGTGATGACGAGTAACCTACTTGAAGTAAAATGTATCTCAGGACGCTGCTCCTCGCCAGTACAGTGGTATGTCTACGGATTTACAATGCTAAAATCAGAGATTTGACTCCCCTTGGTGGGCTCAGCAGATAGCCCGATGTGGCTTTGCTATAAGAAAAACAAACAAACAAATCTCAGGACAGTTGGTGTGGGTATTAACACTTTTGCCAATAAAGCAGAGAACAACGTTTCGACCTTAGGTCATTTTCAGATTAAGAAAGATACAATATTTGTAGGAGTTGTATTACTAGGAGCGTTTTGATAGGGGAGCGTGTCAGCGACAATCCTCTCTCAGACCCAAACCACACTATTCTCTCACAGTTCTCAGGTGATGTTGCAATCTGGAATAGTGTCGAAAAACCAATAACAGCAACAAACAACCACTGCTAAACAATATAAAATTTTCACTGTACTGAGTGGATAATTAAAATAAGTGCGCACAAAATACAAGCCATATTATTTGCGAAATCGTAGAAAAGGTTTGGCTTGTTTTAAATTTCGCGCAAAGCTACACGAGGGCTATTTGCGCTAGCCGTCCTTAGTTGTTGTAGTGTAATACCAGAGAAATGGCAGTTAGTCGTCACCACCCATCGCCAACTCTTGGGCTACTCTTTTACCAACGAATAGTGCGATTAACCATCACATTATAACGCCCTCATGGGTAAAAGGACGAGCATGTTTGGTAGAACATAAAACAAATTAATATTACAGTTATATCTAGACATGACTCTTACAGGTAACAATATCAGCAAAATTCTTAAGGATTACTTTGACTCAAACTGCATACAACACATTAATAGCATAAAACCCAGAATTTTGAAAATAGCGAGTTACTTTAAGAATGTGAATGATAAAAGAAGATTCAACAGAAAACATATTAAAACTTTACAGAACACACATCAGACCAGTCGTAGAATATGTTTGTATAACATGGATAAATGTATCAAAAACACTCATCAACAAACAACATATACAACATTGTATTTTAACGCAAGCATATACAGTCCACGATCAACAAACTCATATTTCTACACAACTGTTCAAACATGCTAATTCTATAAAACAGACTCCTGGATAACTCGCTTCAATATTATAACAGAAATATTAATTCAAATGAACTGATGAGCAAACTAGAGTTACATAATACATGAAGAATCTAGCTCTAAGTACCTCTCCCTCTGAACGTCATAAATAAAAAACTTAAAAGTTCAAAAAGTGCTAGGCTAATTGAGTCGTAGATAGAAACGTAGCTCAATTTTAAAATTTTGTATATAAAAATAGGATTATGCGTTTGGGTGCATATGACTGTTTTCTGAACACAGACTAATAGTTCGATTATCCCATGAAAAGACTAAGTTAATTACAACTACGGACAATGGACAAAATTTAATATACTGTAATACAACAACAAAGTAAATGCTATTTAATTACCCAGGATTTAGTAGCAGTGCAGATAAAATAACAGTTCAGAGAGGAGGGAGGAAGGGGTATAGAGTAAACCTGTCCCTTTCTGGTCCGAAACATGGACTAAATCCAGATGAAGAAGAATAATTTGCTAGTGGATGTATAGTTCTAATAAGTGGCACCAGAGGATAGTGTGTTATCTACGTCTTCCTGAAAGGACTGTTTCGTGTCGCACTACTCATAAAATGTCCAAACTCAAAAAAATATCACACTAACTGTAACGTATTAATGTGTTGTGTTATTGTTATTAAGCAGAAAACTACCCAAACAGCTACCTATACCCTTCTCACCGAAAGTAACGAAACCCTATTTGTAGCGTTATTAGCCCTTTGTCTTATCGCTGAGCCAAGTAATGTAGTACAGTTGTATTCACCTGTTTCTAGACGATCGTATATGAAGTATATATATTCATACATTTAATGTTCTCAGATTTATATGATATAAATATATAACTAGAGCTTGACGGTTAAGTCTTTGTATATAAAGTCAGCATGTTACACATATTGGTCAATTGCTTTTGCAATGTTTAGGAAGATTAAGTGATTTTGACTTTGTAAGTACATTTACCCTTTATTAATATTTTTATGAAGCTTGAATTAATATGTACATTTGTTATTTTTGTGTTGGAATTAAACTCACTATCCACTAGTTCTGATGAAATGGAGAAGCTAGAGAGATAGACTGTTTACAGTTTAGATTTCACTACATTCACTCTCAGCTATTAACATATAAGTAAACTTACAAGCTAAAGAAAGACACAATAACAAGTTATTTTATTATGTATGGTGAAGAAGGGGGAAATGTTTTCATATAATTAAATTCTTTTTACATGTTTACAGATTATTTTATAATAGACATTTTGGGGGTATATATCAAGGGTCAAGTGTTCTCGTTCTAATGAAGATCAGTCTGGCCGTTTTTCTGTTATTTGTTCTTTTCACAGACACGATCAAAAGTACGTGGAAAGGTTCATTTGGTTTAAGTTTGTATTGCTCGAATTGGGATAAAGGATTTGCATAATTAAATAATCATCATTGTTCAATCTATTGTATTGTACATTACTCTAACATTTCTACAGAAGGTCAATCTATAGATTTCAACAGGTTTTCAAATCGGTAAGCTGTTATAACAGGTAAAATTATAGATAAAACTCCAACTCTATCATCTCAGGTGTTATCAATACAGATATTATTTCAAAATCTTGAAAAAAACAACGTTTTTTCCAGAGAATTATTGGTGTGGAGAGATTAAGTATGAAGGCTGTAAAATGTACATTCATAGAACCAAATCATTTGTATTTTCTTCAGTTTAGGGATGTTACAGATATTTCACAAAATATGGTTTTGACACTAATAAAGGAAGATATGAAATTTATTACTAAGTGGTCCATAATTTTGACGGTAAGAAAACAATTTTTAAATGGTATAAAACTTATCTGTTTGACGTTAAACACAAAACTACACTAAGACAAGTATCATTGCCAGTGAAGATAAAATACTTCAAGTTAGGGAATGACATTAACAACCTCAGTTTTATTACTGCAGCTTTAGCTGTGTTCTGACAGACTAAAATTATAGAATGAATATTTCACATATTTGTTACACAGAAGAACCATAGATAATTGCCAGGGACACGTACCAAACATCAGACTTTATTCATAAGACACATTGCCAACAGTACTTCGAAATAAATTTCTGGAATGACATCGATAGTAACGGGAGGAAAGTTACATCTTAGTTTTACAGAAACAGATGTACAGGAAATATTTTGATATCTAACATCAAATATTAAGATATTTTGTTATTGAGTTTTTATACATTTTTAAAACATATGTACATAACCAACCGATAACTGAAAGTTTTTTCTCACATATGCCGTTCTGATATCGACATATTCCGATAGTACTTTATCTAATTCAAGGACAAGATGTTTTTCAACGCATGATAATTCCCTCTTATATCCTCCAACACTGTTTTCACGTGTACGGTTATATATACAGTAACTCTAGCCCTTAATTATACACCACTCTGATCCATCTCTAGGATAGTTTCTCGTAGGTTTTACGGATGAACTTGATAAAGATCGCATCTCATCGTGGGTCGATGGTGGACTGAGAAACTGCGCATATCAAAGTATTAAATAAAGAAACCTAAACTTTTCATCAGTGAAGTATATGGTCTTGAATATGTTTTATATTGAAGAACAATCTACAATTCCTTCAAATTCATCCCTTAAACAGCAGCTATCATCTACTGATCCTGCTTTCTAGAACATTCCCACTGTTTAAGAGTTAAATAGAATATATTGAAACTTTAAAGACACTCCTAATAATCATTCGAGAATAAAACTATATCTGCTGTATAATTTACATCATGTGTCATATCCTTCATGTCTATAGCATGCTACTTTATGATTACTATATGACAGCATCTTTTAAAGGTAAAATGAGACTTGCGAGCTGAAAAGTCATGCATAAACAGGACCTAAAATCATTCAAATATAAAATGTTCTTTTCTTGTTTTACAGGTCCAACAGGATTTGTACAAGGTGATAATAATTTTTCCTAGTTACTGAATTACGGTTAAAGGTCCTTTTCAGGACCATCGAATCTTTAAAAAGATGTTACGATTACACATTTAATGTTTTATATCTGTGATCGACTTAGTTTTCAAGTTAAGTTGATGTACGTAAATGAATCGTGATAAATTCAGCATTTTTAACATAAAATAAATACAGTATTTATTCTAATACATCAAGCAAATAGATGTGTGAGCTATCTAATTTCTATAAACATTTAACTTTCGTTAAAGTAAAGGCAGAGGAGACTGCATAGTAACGCTATTAATAAAAGTGATGTAAAACTGCCAAGATAATAACTGAAATTAATAAAGATGACATTCTTGATTATAAACACAATTTGAATATTATGCCATAATTTTCTATGGTTTACCTTATATTTACAAAGAAGGAGTTTCATTACGACCTATTGTTTTCGACAATTGAGTTTTCAGTCATACTTTTTGGGCTTTAGTTGAATTTTTAAAATGTTCACTATCATTGAATCTATATAAATAAATATCAGTATGTGTCTGTTTCTAATACGTCTCCACGTTTTTGTTCAATTAACACCAAAGCTAACACGGTGATATAGCTCTATTTGTTGTTTGTCTGCAAACCATTAACTAGATAATCAGACCAACGTCTTGCAATTCCATCTTTCACAAATGCTAAGAGTTATCGTTAGTGTTTTTGGACAGTGTTTTCTGTGTATTATTATTCTCTGTTCTTATTGTATTATTTAATTACATAAAAACATTATTGATTATATCAATACCTTTAGTACATTAAGTTTCATGACAGTTGACAGCAAAAAAGAGAAGACCCAGGTGAATATTATATTCTATATTTTTCATATGTGTGTTTTATTTATTATTTATATCACTGAGTAAAATGTAACAAATAGTAACTTATGAGATAAGGTAAAAGTAATTCTTTTAATATGGTATACTGTGAGCAGCCCATGGGTTATTTAATTTTTGGGCTTTGGTTTCAGTTTCGAGCTCTTGTAAAACAATCTTGTGAGGGCTGTTAACGTGTTTAGTTTGATTATTCTTTTTAGGTTTCTGTACAATAAGTTTATGTTCGCTTTGGCAACGTTTCAATTGACACGTGGATGTTAATTTTGAAGCTCTACCAATAACAAATTTGTTTCGGTTTTCAGTATTTTCAATAACAATAAAAACGTTTCTCTGATGATGTTCTGGTTTACTGCCAAGTCTTACAGTAATAATTTTATCAACATTGTGAAAACGTTTAGTAGAGGGAGGCCTGATGTTCTTTGACACCTCCCTCTGGATACGTTCATCGTCTTTCACTTCTTTTGGTGTTTCTGTCTGAAGATGTAAATCATAATTAGTGAGGCAACAACACTCATCAATCGAAAAAAATGTTTTAATAACAACAATCAGTTAATAAACATTTTAAAAATATATAATTTATTCTTTATGTAACAATCATTTTACTATTATATGAGTAAAACCAAATAAGTGTTTGTATGAAAATTGTAAGTTATGAAATTGATTTAAGATGTCTGATAAACGTTTTCTCGAAACTACGAGGAAGGTAATATAGAGCAGACAATACCTTTAAATAATGTTTAACATTTGTAAACTGTAATAAAAACAAAATATACACCATAAATGTTGGAAGCTACAACTACCGTAGTGGACCGATTATAGGGAGATCTCTAATATAATACGATCCATAGTATCAGAAACCATGGGAAAAAATTGAGAGTCACAAGCCCTTTTTTTCAGGTCCACAAAAATCAATAGTATAACTGAACAGCCTACAGGTGGATTAGTTGCAAGATTAGCGTTGGCCATGAGCGAACATCTGGCACGCATGCGTAGCTGGATGCTATCTGTAAATTCGAGAATGCGATAGGTGAGAGTAGGGTTTAAAAGACCCAGACAGCTGTAAATTATAAGGCGACTATCAATCTTATGCCTAGTTATTAATCAAAAACATGGTCTTGTAATCGGTACTTCAAAACATCATACAATTAAGTTTGCTCCAATGTTAGTTACTTTTATTTTGACCCAAGATAATACTAAAGCTATTCAGTTCTCTGCTGTCGCAGACTTGAGTAGAATGTTATAACTAACAAAATATCCGACAATAAACACGTCATCGGCACATCGGCATCACAAGGTGATGTCATCGGCACACTACCGCACAAGGCTGTTCAATATAGTTTTCACATGTACCTTCTAATCTGTATGTTACAATACGTGTTGCCGGTGCGGCAGGGGAAATACGTCTAATGAAAGAAATTGCGGCTTGTTTGCTCGGTTTCCAGTTTTATTACAGGCTGTTATTGCCCATTGTCGGCAAAAATCTGTTAAGGATGAACAATAAGACAATTATTTAAACGTGAAATATCACTTAAATAGACATAGCAAGAACTGTTGCCTGTAGGTAATATTTATATGCCCTGAGATGTCGGGCAGTTCATAATTTTGAACTCTGGACTGCAGTAGCCTATATACAGTGATCGTTCTGTACTGGTACACGTACACAACATATAATCAATTGTAAACTGCACTGCATGTTGAACTACTAAATAATGGGTTAGGCCTAGGTTAGAGTATCTTAATCCAACTCAAATATCTGAAGAATGAGTTGTAATCTCAACTTTAAGCTCAGTTTTGACCTGGGAACTTGAAATGAGCCAACAAACCATACATCAACAAAATAGGCATATTTCTGAAACTTTATCTGCATGCATGAATGCGAAAGTAAATTCAAAACAACGGCCTAAAGTTGGAAATAGTACACTGGAAATGCTACTGTAGTCCTGAAATAATTTTGAATTATTTCAAAATGTTTTGAATTTACTTTTGCATCCATGCATGCAACTGAGAACGTTAAGCCTAGTACTCAGTACTGCTTACTTGAACTTGTTGAACTCGTGCACGTTTCCAGACAATCCTAAATTGATTTTGTTGATTTGTCGGTTCTTTATACTAACTTTATATGAAGACGGTGCCACAGTACTGTACTACCACCAGTCGTATAGTGTATACATAACAAAGTTAATAATAATGTTGTCATACGTGTCGAAGTCTTACGCAATTTGACCTAAAAGGTCGAATTATCGTCTTTAGACTGCTTAGTTCAGTCAGTTGTTTTTCCAGCTTTTCAGAACATACTGATTTGAATCTACAGTCGCAAAATAGTTGAATAGTATGATACTCTTATTTTTCTGTAGATGTGACTAAATAAAGCAGTAAATGATGAAACAAAACAGTTCCACCACCTATAAGTTCTTATACATAGTTATAGCAGAAAGAATGTCAGTTATCATAACATACAATCATCTTTTACTTGAAGTTTTATCAAGATTATGTGCTGCTCTTTACAGTAATATTTTGCAAACCAATGACGACTTGCTTCAGATACATAGTTAAGTAGTTTCTCGAAACTTTATTTACTCACCGAGCAAAAAAAAAATGTGTTCTTAACAATGCAGAGTAAAGTCGAACATGGCATATCAGGACAATTACAAAAAAATTGACTAAAGTTGAGTGTGGCAGTGAAAGAGTTAAGGGCATTGTAGCTGGGGGAAAAAACTTTGTGGTGTCCTCTTCCCTTGGTGCGCTAAACATGTGCTTATTTTGCTTAATGGTTAATTCAGGGTTGAGGTCAAAAAGCTTTTCATTTGGTTTGAGAACAATTCTTTGGAGGCACAGAGAGATCTGTCTGCACTCTTACTGTAGTAGTGGAACGAATTGCAGCAGCATACGTCCAGGATGAAGTAATGGACAGCAACTTTTGAGCCTAAAGTTAATTAATGTATTGAATTGTCTTCAAATGCTGCCCTACTTTTCTCCCAATACTTTAGGGCAAGAATAGAAGTAGAATGGGTGAGAGCCATTTCAACTGACGTAATGAGGGTCCATTTCACACTCATAGACCTCATGGTCCTTGCCACCACAATGAGCACACATCAAGGAACCACAACATGATGTCTTCGAGTGACCAAACTTTTGACACTGAAAAATTTGAGAGGTTTTGGAATGTATGGTCGTGCCTTGCAATTAAGATAACCTGCCTTGATGGTGGCAGGTGCAAATAATGATGTAAATGTTAAAGTGGGAACATTGGTCAGCATCATAATTCCACCTCTGCAAATTGAGATATGCCTCACTGCAGAAACTCCTTAGGTGGAGAAACCAAAGAGGATCTATGACCTGGGGATGCTCATCAAATCCTCAACAATAACTCCTCATGATGAATTCAAAATAGGATGAGGCATAACCTCAATAGGTATATCCCCAATCGCCTTTGAGTGTAAGGAGTTCACTGCATTTAGATGTGGATGTTTCCACCAATATGTTACCAGAGCGAAGCTTTTTGACTGACTTTTGAGAGCCATCAAATCCTTCTATTTCCTTCTGAATGAAAAAGAAAGACATTTGCAAGAAAATGAGGTACAGGTGTTACAAATGTTGAAGATTGCTGCCCAAAATCTTCAAGACGTGGGCTGTTCTTCACTATTTTATTTAAGTTTTTATTTGGATGGTCCATAATAAGAAAGAATATTTTGGTGCTCACTGACCCCACCCGCCATGGAGTTCTACGACGGGATGGATTACAATGCCAAACAAGAACACTGCAGCAACACCAGGGTTTCATGAGCACTATACCCAAAGACCAGTGTCAGATAACATGTTCACAACACCTGTTGAGAACATCCAACACTAGTACTTGGTTGACCCTAGCCCAAGTGGATTAGCCAATTGACCTTAGGGGCTATTCCAAGGTCGCCCATCTACAGGAATTCAAGGTCAAAATAGTGTGTTAGGGTTGAATCCCTCAAAACCAGGAACCTCTCCTCCCCTTTATAGGTCATCATGCACGCAAACACGTGTGTGGATGTTTAGATCCCAGAGAAGGTAAACTGAAAGAATAACCTTCCCTGGGAGGTCTTCTCACCACGTACAGGAATCTACACCGAGGGATCGATGTTAAGAGATGAAGTTTGATAATTTAATGAATGGTAATTGTTTATTGATTCCTTCAACAGTGGTCTCAAATGTGTCCTCCTTCTTAACGATAAGATATATATATTTGTTACTATTACTCATTTTGGTCACTTGAAGGAAACACACGAAAATCTCGAACTTTATTTATAAAGTCAAATATAAAAAAAATGTGTTTGGCTACTTTGTGGAGACCTAAAAGTCTTTTGAATGTTGTAGGATTAACAATACTGTTATACAAAGTTTCTGCGTTTTTGTTTTTTTGTGTGTATGTGAAATGGGACGAGCAAAGTACTAAATCAGCACCAGATAAAGAAGTAATGGCCACCCGGAGTCAGCCTGATAGCAGGATAGAAAACATTGAACGTGAAAGTTTGGTTGACACAAAGAAAGTCCTGTTAGCTTCACTTCAAATTAAAGTGGGCTTGATGAATCAGTTTGTGAAGACCTCAGACAAAGACGTTAACTCTTTCTTTATGGACAATTTTTCAACCTTTTCAGAAGTTCCATTTAAAGAAAGGACTTTGTTTGGCCTCGGATTAGAAAATTGACTTTTGGCATTGTTTCACTGCATGTATATGTGCGTGTATAAATAGCTTGCATACTATAGATTGCATTTATTGTTAATAGGCGATTAAATGAGCAATATAAAAAATAATGAATTAAATATTTCATTACGATTATTTGTCCAGGTTTTCAAATTGTTGTCATAATTGATAATACAACCCAAATGTATTTGGTATATTCCATCATTCAGAAATAATCCAAAAATCAATGCCAATCTAGTCAAACATCATGGAAAATCGTGAAAAAAAATTAAAGTAAGTAACGGTACAGAGCTGAGTGTTCACACTAACAACGATTCAACTTCCACTGTCTTTCACTGTCTAAACACCCCCGCTAGTACAGCGGTATGTCTCCGGATTTACAACGCTAAAATCAGGGGTTCTATTCCCCTCGGTGGGCTGAGAGGATATCTTTTTGTGGCTTTGCTATAAGACAAATACACACTGTCTAAACCTCGTTTTGGAAACACAGTTACCATTAAATACCTCATAAAAGAAAGCAAATGGATAGAAGCTGGCCTCTAACATTTCGACTAATTGTACTCCCTACCTCCACCCTTCCAAAACAAAAAATATATAAAAATCTATACCCTACCATAATATGTGTGTGATTTTTTATGATTATTCATCACTGCTGACTGGATCACCATCACTGTTTGGATTTTGACTGATAAATGGGATATCCCACAGGCATTATCCATTATGACAATAAGTTTGTAACGTGAACCAATAAAAACAATGTGATACTGATATATATAAAGAAATTTGGGAATTAATCGAAATTACATCGTAAAACACATACATACGTAAAACACATACATACGGAAATAGAAGTAAAACAAATACAAACAAAACCAATATGTAAGTGGTACGCAAACACTTACCATAATGTTACTAACACCATGTTAAACATAATAATGGATATTTTAATTCTTTTTGTTTATATGTGGAGACATTATTAAATCCTGCGTAACTCCAATATAAAAGGTTACACTGGCAATGTCGGTATATTTGATATAGTAGAGACACATTCACCACTATCTGTAAATATTTCAATTTTTTTTAAGTTATATGTGGGGACATTATTAAATCCTGGGTGGCTCCACTGTTAGAGGTAAAATTTAACACTGGTCGTTGTTCCAGCAGTGTAGGTGTATTTGATACAGTAAACACATGGCCACCACTATCTGTATATATTTTCAATTTTTTCACAAGCTTCATAATTTTTCTGTTGAAAAATCAACAGAATAAGTTTTATGTGGTTTTTCTCAACATATCATAAAGGAATAAAAATGTTTCATACTTTAAATTAAACGTCAGAAATATATTTCCATACATAAACATGAAAATCACGTGACTATATGTTTATACTTTTATATTATCACAGAACCAGTTTTATGTTTATAATTTAATATAATGTGCTTAAATATTAACATACAGCCCAGTTATGTTTTAATCATAATATATATATGTAATTCTCAACATATTTTGAACTTTCTCTGTTAATTTGTATAAAAGCAAATAAAATTATTTATGGCATCGTCAGTTCATCACTAGATTGATTTATAACGTCTACAAACCAAAAGGTAAAAGAATGTTTTAATTATTCGCTCTGCTCCCCGATGGTACAGAGGCGAGCTTACATATTTACAACGCTGAAATCACAGGTTTGATTCTACTTGGTAGACAGTGTAGATAGCCTGATGCGGCTTTGCTATAAGAAAATACATTACAATTCACTTACAAAATCCTTCTTAACTGTATAGATAGCTTTTCTCCAGATTTACACTATTCACAAATCTTGTAGAAACAATAAATTTCTTAATTCTACAAATTTTCGTTAAAAGAATAGATAAGCAAACAACTAACTGTAAGCATAAAAAGTGTTTTATTCATGGTGGAACATATTACATGTTTCAAGAATACATTGGTTTGTCTTCTTAAGACACAGAAGGCATATTTTCACTATTTTTTTACCATCAGTAAAACACTTCTTTATGTTTATAAATCACTCTGTTCGCATACTGTTATAATTACACGATGTTCTTCACAATTAATGTATTTAGTTAAAATGTTATTGATCAACTTAAGGTATTATTCAATATTTCCTACCAGTAGTCATATCCAGTTAGTTTTAACGTCTTTACTTAAACCTAGTTTTTATTAAGTTCTTGTTCCACATTTTCAAGTATTTATCTTCATCAATCACCGTTGTTGTACATTTAACTTTTCAAACAACACTCGAACTACAAGTGTAAAAGTCTTATCTCTTTTCCCTTTCCTTAAGTTTCTGATAAAACATGAAAATAAGTTAAAAATGTATTATATCGCAATAAAAATAAATACATTAATAAAGCTATCAGTCACCATCGTCTTACTGACAAATGAATGTACATGATTTATAATATTGTCTTTTACAAAATACAGATTATATCCTTTTCTAAGTTCTTGGTTAATTTTAAGCTAATCCAAACAGTTTTCTCATGATAAAATCTAAATTATGTTTTCCTTATTTGTAGATATTATTGGGAAATCAACTTCACATGAAACTTGTCCTTATTCTTAGTCTACACAAAAATCAACCAAGGGTATTTAAGTTAAGAGTGTTTTGGTCTCTGGATCAAGGCATCCCACTGTACTTACACGCAACAATCCTTCACAGATTCAAAATTATCTTAAATAGAGCATAATATATACAGAGCTATTCAATGTTTAATTCTGCACGCGTGTGAATAACTTATTTAGAAAATAAAATTACTTTGATTCTCTACGTTCTCAGATTCTAAATATACTGCGGTATACAGCATGCGAGAAGATGGAGCATGACAGACATCAGAATTTTTAACGTTTCGTCTGTAGTTGTCATGGCAACTGTGTAACACAAAACAAACCAAATCTACATCTGTTTCTCGCGATATCGATTGTAGAAAAATGAAAATAATCCACTTGACAAAGAAAACACACAGTAATAACTACATCGTTAAAAAACTATAGCAAGGCAAAATCGAAAGTCACCACAACCTGAACGGATAAAATTCCACACAAAGCTCAGCCTTACTATGTAACTACTGGCATGTGCCTTCTTTCAAACAGTTAAAATATGAAAAACAAAATGTGCAGATAAAAAATACAGTTGCCTTTTATGCAAAATTTCGAATAAAACTATATACTACGTTATTCCTCCCATCAGCAGTACTGATACTGAATGGTATTCTCGAAACGGTAACTTTTAAAATGTGAACTTCAGATATCGTATTGAATCAGAATATGTTTCCCATACAGTTGCAACAGTCTGCAGTAATATGCAAATAAGTTGAACTTAATTCAAACTCGTAATATAACTTATGATATGTATAAAATTAATACATTTAATCTCACTTCCTATAATTTGTTTAGAACATTCGAGCAAAGCTATAAAGCGCTATTTTTGCTAGCCGATCCTAATTTTTAACACATATATTAGAATTGAATAACACTCACCGATTAATCTTGGGCTATTCTGATTGAATATTTCGATGTGACCATCAACATTTTAACGGCTCTGAAGTTCGAAACACGGTTTTTTGCGGCAACTGAACACGAGCCAGGGACATTCATGCTAACCACTAAGACAGTAGTGGTGAACTTCATAATATCGTTGATTTGTTTCTTACCCAGACTGTTGTCTGGGGTCCAAAATTATATTGCCGTTTAACATACTTTCAGAATGCTTGACAAATTGAAAATTTCAGTTATAGACTATTAACTGACGATATGGTTTCAAATAAAGAACTGAATTAATATTTTAAAACAATTTTTAAAACATTACAGAACTGGTTTGTTCGATCACGTTTTCGTTTTCTCAATTTGAAATTCCCACCTGTGAAATCTTTAGGTTCTCCACAACTCAACCACAATCGGAAACTTGTTGGGAAATTTATATGCAAAAACGGCTCGTTTGGGCTGAGAAAACACTTTTATAGAAGAGCGAACAACGTTTCGACCTTCTTCGGTCATCGTCAGGTTCACAAAGAAAGAGGTAACTGACCGGAAGCTGACCACATGTTTGAAAGGGGTTGTGTAACTGTGTGTCGAAATGTAGAGGGCGGTATTAGATGTTTGAATATATAATTTTATTTATTTTATTTTATTAATATAGGTATAAAGGCGTTCCTTTATATTGGTTTATTTTGGGTTTAAATTGTTGTATAAGTAAGGCTTCTTTAATTTTGCGTTTGTTTATGTTTGTTTCTTTATTTAGTATTTGAGTGTTTTCTATGGTTATGTTGTGTTTATTTGACTTTCGGGGACCTAACAGAAGTAATTTGAATCTGGTTTCCATTTTTCTACTTGTTTCTCCAATATAGAAGTCGTGGCAGTTATCACATTGTATTTTATAAATAATGTTGGTGTGGTGTTTGTCAGTGTAGTTTTTACATAGTATAGACCCCAGTTTTGTGCCGGTTTTGAATAAATTTGGTATTAATTGAATGTCATATTTTGTTACTAATTTTGCCAAATGTTGGTTATTTGTTTGCTGATGTCAGGAATATATGGTATACAGCAGTATATGGTTTCGTGGTTTTTTGATTTGTGAGCTGTATTTACTTTAGTTGGTTGATTTTGCTTTCTGTCTAGGTGGGTGCGTATAATGTTTTCTACGGTTTGTGGAGGAAACTTATACTGCTGTATACCATATATTCCTGACATCAGCAAACAAATAACCAACATTTGGCAAACGAGCCGTTTTTGCATATAAATTTCTCAACAAGTGGGTTTCTCGTCATCACTAATCGGAAACTTGATTTTATTTGAAGTGTGCTATTTCCCGAAAAGAAACCGAAGGTAACCTAGAGGACTCTTGTATTTTAACTACTCGCACCCCGGTACAGTGGACTTGTCCGGCAGGTAATCATCAGACACTAAAATGACGTCACATAAGAGAAGCTTTCACGTTGCAATTTGTACTGTCGTGACGTCATTAAAACGTACGAGAAGTACTATACACTCTCTACACTTCAACCCAGAGTGACATATGAATTTCAAAAAATAAAGATATTTCACACCCTTAATTTGGGTTACATTTACTTATGAAGAACACTTTCGGGGACCTAACAGAAGTAATTCTAGTAATTTTTAATATTATTTTAATTACGGAAAGCAAAATATTCTTCTTTAAGGTCTTCATAGTCCTTTGGATCCTTATCACCATCTTCTGCTTAAATTAGATTTTTCATAAAAACATAGACTGAAATGTAGCAGTTAATTAACTGAGAAACACATCACGGAATATCCCCGAGAGGTTTCATAAAAAACCCGCTTTTTAGAAAAGATAAGTTTATTATAAAGTTTTGTCATTTCCTAGTAAAGTCGTCGGAAAAAATTCACTGTCTTGAGACATTTGCAATAATTTAATAAATCTTATATGAAACAAATTAACTTGTCTATGTGTTCTTAATAATGTGTACAGTAAGATATGCGACACTACACTATTAACGGTCTTGAGAAATAACTACACTTCATTTTGAAAATAATTGTAATTTAAATTATAATTACTTTTACCATCAGAAACATAAGACGGATGAGAAGTAAGAAACAGTAAACTAATCAATAATGAAGTGAGTATATCCAATATTTTAACCTTTATTACAGACAAAACATGTACTTTGATAAACTGTACAGATGTTAGTATTTGTTAGTGAAAGGATAAAAGTGCATTCGAGTCCTTGTCAGTGAGATGACAGAGACAAAATTCTAATGTACACTGCAGCAAGAAGAGATACAATTATAGAAACTTATACTTTGGTGATTAAAATTATAAAAATAAAGAGTACAGGTCAATTAAAGTTAGTAAAGATAAAACTGATTTAAATTTAATTAGAGGATATATAAGAGAAAACTTAATCACACTTTTAAAGAAAATGAAAGAAAACCTGTAAAACGCTGAAAACACAAAGGAACGTGAAAGTTTCACGATATTTTTAAAGTAGTTATTCGTTTTTTCAATAGAAAAGGTCCGGCATGGCCAGGTGGGTTAAGGCGTTCGACTCGTAATCTAAGGTTCGAATTCCGGCCACACCAAACATGCTCAACCTGTCAGCCGTGGGAGCATTATAATGTGATGGTCAATCTCACTATTCGCTGGTAAAAGAGTAACTCAAAAGTTGGCGGTGAGCGGTGATGACTAGCTGACTTCCTTCTAGTCTTACATTGCTAAATTAGGGACGTTTAGCGCAGATAGCAATCGAGTAGTTTGAGCGAAATTAAAAAACAACTCGAATAGAAAACAAAGTGCATTACAAAACCCAAGCTACTGTTTTCTTCCAAAAATCTCTAGGTGTCTGCCAGATCGTATCTGTTTTAAAAAAGATGTATAAATACTTTATCTGTGAATATAAAGTTTACTACAAATATATACATGAGTCGAGCATACAAATCTGAACACCTCAGGAAATAGTAATATTATTTGAGATACCCACAGGTCTTACATATCTTGCTGCACAGAGCTTTGTAGGATATAAGCTCTTTCGAAATTACTAAAGGTAAATCCTTTGACAAAATTGACAATTTTATTAGTCCATTACTCTGTATTTTACCTCCTAGGTGACTTAGGTTACCGTTGTTATAACGAGGCAGGAAAACAGTTTTTTTTCTATAAAGATGGATACAACTTTTTTTAGTGTGGAAGATCTAAAATATTTGTTGCTTACAGGTGTTTTTAAACTCGTAAATGTTGTTAATTTTAGAAGTCACACAAATAGTCCGCTTACAGGAAGCGATTATCATTATGGAAAACTGTACCAATCCTTTTTTTTTTTTGTATCTTAATCACATATGTAAAGTTAAGAAACTGCTGTAAAAACGTATAAAACAAGTTGAACACACAAATATCTGTGTAATGGATGATAAGATCAGTTTTGTTTTTAAAAACCACCAAATAATTGTTACCATAGTTTTTAAGAATCACAGATGAAATGATCAACAAAAGAAGGCTTGAAGGAATGTCAAATGGTAATGGAATTTTCACAGTACACCCACATTTCACTTATAGCTGAAAATCGACTTTGTATTAAATAGAAGAAAAGCACATCAAATTATATGTTCATGAAATTGTGTCAGTGAAGTCATTCTTAAAAACAACTATGATCTTATTTATTTTGGTCGTAATGGTAGCAAAAGTAGAAACTTTGTCTCTATTTTGACACCATTTTAACATGACCAGTCATAAAATAATGGAAACGACGAAATTTTAAAAACAAAATTACTTTAATTTGATTGGTATTTGCATTTTTTCTAGTCCAGCCTTTTCTAGAAATTTGTAGAAGATTCTTGAGAGTAGTACACAACATTTCTTTTACGAATATGCGCAAGAAAATTCTTGAACTTTCGAATGACGCGCCTGATTCATATAAAAACCGAGAGACAGTAATACATGAAGAATACAGTTTTTTCTTTTTAATTTCGCACAAAGCTACTCGAGGGCTATCTGTGCTAGCCGTCCCTAATTTAGTAGTGTAAGACTAGAGGGAAGGCACTAGTCATCACCACCCACCGCCAACTCTTGGGTTACTCTTTTACCAACGAATAGTGGGATTGACATTATAACTCCCCAACTGGTGGGAGGAGAAGCATGTTTGGCGCGACGGGGATGCGAACCCGCGACTTTCAAATAACAGGTCGCGCACCTTAACACGCTTGGCCATACCAGGCCGAAGAATATTGTGAGTCATCTACAATCAGAATGCTATGTTACAACTGTCATTAGCTCTAACTAATCGGAAAACAACACAATTTGACAAGCAACATTTATAGAATTTTAACATTTTAAACCGTTCAACCTCAGTTAATCAACTTTTACGTTATTATTACTTCGAAAATATTAAATATACTCGGCGGAAAATTTCAGCTTGTAAGGATGTGCAGTCTATCAAACTAGCTAGCTTAAACAAGGAGGGACAGTATTAACGTCCGTAAGTTTATAAAACTGTTGTATACAATCCATCATTTGTAATAGCTCTTAGTGATAACAGTTTTCATAAATTATAATTTTTGTATTAAAATATATTTGTCTTAAAAAAGAATATTGTTTGTTTCAATCTCGTTGCAAAATATCATAAATTTAATGCGTAATGTAAGTAACAAAACAAAGAGGAGACTCGTCAAGGATAAAAAATTATACGTAACAAGTTGAATTTTATTCACGCCATGTTCTGGAGATCTGGTAGAAAAACGTATATATTTAAAAAACTGCTTGTATGTGTTAGGATTTTTTTTTTATGAAGGGGAGCGAACAACGTTTCGACCTTCTTAGGTCATCGTCAGGTTCACAAAGAAAGAAAGAGGTAAGTGACTGATAGCTGACCACATGTTTGAAGAGGGTTGTGTAATTGAGTGTAGGAATGTAGAGGGCGTGCTTAGATGTTTCATGTTTATTTTGGGCTTGAGTTGTTGTATAAGTAAGGCTTCTTTAATTTTGAGTTTGTTTATGTTGGTTTCTTTATTTAGTAATTGAGTGTTTTTTATGGTTATGTTGTTTTTATTTGATTTGCAGTGTTCGAAAACGTGTGAAGGTGACTTTTTGTGTTCTTTTTCAAATACACTGCTGGCCAAAATCTTTAGGCCAATGAACGTAAAGACAAAATATACACTTTACGTTGTTAGACTCAACCACTTATTTGAGTAGAGCTTCGAAAGATGAAAATATGAAAAGGGAAAATAAAAAACACACCTTTTTTACCATTTAATGGGGAAAATGTGAACACTATGAAATTTCCTAAAATACTAGCTGGTCAAAAGTTTAAGACCATACTGAAACGAAGCGTTAATCGGTAAACACGTAAGGAAAATTAGCGTTGTCAACATCTCCCACTAACATTTCTTGTGTTACTTTGGGAAAAAAAACATGACAAAGGCTGAAAAGTTGACATAGTTGAGCGTAGTAAAACTGCTGTTGCAAATTTCTTAAACAACCTTGAGGGATACGGAACGAGAATTACAAGTGGTCGGCCAAAGAAACTTTCGCCAACGTTGAGTAGGAGGATTCGACAGGTTGTCCGGCAAGACAACAGCCAATCGTTGAACAAGATTAAGGCCCTTACGGACGCATAATGCAGCTCAAAAACAATAAGACGGCATTTACGAGAAAAAGACTTAAAAAACCGTAAACGTCTTCAAAGGCCACGCCTCCTTCCAGCTCGGTTAAACTTTGCTGAGAAGCACCAAACATGGGACGTAGAAAAGTAGACAAACGTTTTGTTCTCTAATGAGAAAAAAATTTAACCTGGAAAATCCAAATAGCTTCAAACGTTACTGGCACGATAAGAATATCCCACCGGAGACATTTTCTACACGACACAGTGGAGGAGGTTCCATTATGATCTGGGGTGCTTACTCCTTCCATAGAACAATGGAGCTTTAGGTTATACAGGGGTGTGAAACAGCAACGGCTACATTGGCATGTTGGAGAGAGCATCCTTATTGACTGAATGCCCTCGCTTGTGTAGAAATGACTAGATTTTTCAGCAGAACAACGTTGAAATCCACAATGACCTCAGAACAAATGACTTTATCACGGCAAATAACGCGATTCTTTTGGACTATCCAGCATGTTCACCCGAAGTGAACCCAATGGAAAATGTTTGGGGATGGATGCAAGTGAAGTCTGTAGAAATGGACGTCAATTTTAAACAGTGCATGATCTTCGTGAAGCCATCTACACCACTTGAATAACATTCCAGTCAGCCTTCTGCAAACGCATGACTTCTTCTTGGTATGGTCTTAAACATAGTGTTCACATTTTGCCTATTAAATGTTAAAAATGTTTTTTCTCCATTTTCTTATTTCCATCTTTCGAAGCTCTTCTCAAATATGTGGTTGAGTCTAACAACGCAAAATGCATATTTTTTTTCTTTATGTTGATTGGCCTTAAGATTTTGGCCAGCAGTGTATATATTGTTTTCTACAAGTGGATTTTCTCGTCATTAAGAAGATAGAAAAACGATGGACTTTGGCTACACATTCTACAAAATAAAGGTGCTGAAGAAGTTAAGGAAAATAGATATTTATTGTTATTTACGTTTATGAGTATATTAATTACAGTAAGATTAGAGCTTAATGTTCAGAATCGATTGTTAGACACAGTTTTTAACATGGATTATCATGTTCATAAGACCTCAAAGACACTCCTTAATAATATATCTCCGTCATAATTTTATTTATGAAAATCGTGCTTAATGAAAAATAAACTCTTTTATAAATGAAGTGAAATAACCTCGAATGTTTCCTTTGTAAAGCCAAGGTTACAATAAAGTGGTTGATGAAATATAAAATACAAAGGTGTCATCACGAAAAGTATAATAAATAACCTCATGTGTGTGTTTGAAGGATCATAAAAACGTAGTGAAGGAATTTTTGTTTCTTTCATAATTTTAGCGTGAAGCTAAGCAAAGACTTTGTGAGCTCAGCAGTCGTTTATTCTGAACTAGAGAAAAGACAGCTAGAAAAAGGTATTCATTGTCAACTGTATTGGAATTTTACTGTCCCTCTTGTAGTAGATCTATTTTCCTAAAGTGTGTTAGAAATATTTTGACAGCGAGACGCGAATAATGAACCCTCCAGTTACGTTAACACGTGCTCTCTTAGTGAAGAATGAAACGATAAATTAAATAATCGTACCCGGTTTTGTATCAGTCAACTAAAAAATGCGCTTTACGAAAGTGATGATAAAAGTTTGAATGATGAATGATAAAAGTATCTAAGGTAAAAAATAAAAAAGGAAAAAAACTTCATTTCTAAGTTCTTGTTTGATTAGTTTTTTTACTCTGAAAAATGATTTTCTTCTACAATATGTTGTATAATTTACATAAATACCTAGATATATGTATAGCATGTACTGAATAGTATAGATGATACTTTTGAATGATGACTCGAGTATTAAAATAAATTAGTACAGTAGATCCTGGTTTGGACTACCTTCGCTGTCGCCGACCACCCGGTGTTTCCGACCGTATTTCTGTCAACGGACGGCTTTCAATGTTATTTTCCCCGTAGTGACCGATCATTCGCTGGACGCGACCAGAGACCGCCCGTGTGTGATCAAAAACCGGTCGTTTGGTCGCTTAAATGCTGGTCTTAACGGTCATTTCATAATACCTCACGTCTGATAATTGACAGTTTTGTCCAATGTACTGATGTAAAATATTGCTAAACAAACAAAACCACACCACACGCCAGCTTTTCATTGATAATTGCTGAACAAACATGTCGCATCCAATTAGTAGATTAGTAGACCAAATCATACCAAAAATGATCAGTTCGGTTAAGGTATAAATAGGAGGCATATATTTATTAAAAATCAGTTTCAATTTGATTCTTTTGCTCTACACATATTCAAAACGTCTTTATCTTCATTCTGAAGTCATGGCTGATTGTCGAAAACGCAAAGTGCTTTCACTAGAAGATCGTGTGAAAGTTGTAAAGTTGTTTGAAGGCGGCAAAAGCTGCAGAAAAGTTGCAGAATCCATGATCGTTGGAAACACACAAATACAGAGCATAGTAAATGACAAAGAAAAAATAATGTCACTGTGGCAAAATGGTGCTAACACTGGCCAAAAATATCAGAAAGCACGGAAAACAGTCTACACGGAGCTGAACGAAAGAGTGTGGGACTGGTTTTGTGCCGCACGTGCCAAAAACCACCTTGTTACTGGCGTAGCCTTGAAGGAATATGCACTGATGAAAGCCACAGAAATGAATCTGGATGACTTCACTGCCTCCAATGGTAATTATTTAGGCCTATAAATTTCCAGCTTGATAACCCAAAATGTTTTAATATGCATTCACTTTTGTTTTACTTGACTTGAATAAGTTAAAGTTACTTTTGCAAATTTTAACGCGTGTTTTGTTTTCTATATTACAGGCTGGCTAGAGGCTTTCCAAAAACGCAACAATCTGTCCATGAAAGTGTTGAATGGAGAAGCAGCAGACGTGAATCCTGCAGCAGTCGATGACTGGAACAAGCGCCTGGCAGCTATTACCGAGGGCTACGAGTTGAAGGATATCTTCAACGCAGATGAGACGGAGCTGTTCTATAGAGCCCTACCCACTCGTTCACTTGTCAAGAAGGGGGACACTTGCAGTGGGGGCAAAAATTCCAAGGAGCGGCTCACCATTTTACTCGCGTGCAGTGCCTCCGGCGAGAAGCTGACCCCATTAGTGATCGGGAAATCTGCCAAGCCCGCTGTTTTGGCAGCCTGTCAACATCATCGCTTCCCGTAATATACAAACATAATAAGAAGGCGTGGATGACCAGCACTATCTTCAGGGATTGGCTCACAACTATCAACAATAAAATGAAGCTGCAGAAGAGGAAAATCCTTATGTTTGTGGACAACTGCCCCGCTCACCCCGCCATCACCCTGTCAAATGTCAAGCTGCATTTCCTGCCTCCAAACACGACATCAAAGCTACAGCCATGCGACGCAGGAATCATCCGTGCTTTCAAGGTGCATTACAGGAAGCGGCTTGTGAGGCATGTGCTGTTCCAATGAATGAAACAGACCTTGCAACAGACATCGCGCGATCTGTGAACATTCTGGACATGGTGTACTGGTGTAAACAAGCATGGGATTGTGTTACCGCAGAGACAGTGATCAACTGTTTTCGGAAGTGTGGTTTTGTAGCTTTTGCTCCAGCCACAGAGGACACACCACAACTGGAGCTACCCACAGCAGATCCAGACTTTGAGCGTGTCCTGGGTGGTACATCCTGGGAGGATTTCACCGACTTCGACAGTGACGTAGTCAGCACCTTCCAGTTTGGAGACAACTGGCAGAAGGAGCTCGATGAAGCAGCTGCTGGTGAGCACCAGGAGCCAGAGGAGGAGCAACAAGACCAGGAAACTGGAGACGACTTTGTTCCAGACAACAAGGAGATGGCTAGATGCCTGGAATATCTTCGAAAGTGCGCAGTGGCCCAGAACAACGCAGAACTTTTGAATATTGTTCAGAGTGGACAGAAGTCAGTGACCGTGTTGGCTCAGCAGACCAGTAAAAAACAGTTGTGCATTCAGGACTTTTTCAAACTGTAAATAAAGTTAATAAAGTCTATATGTATTGTAAAATTGTTTTTGTACATATTGCTGTTAGTTTGTTTTGTTTTGTTTTTTTTTGCTAAGAAAAAAAATATAAGAAGAAACAAATGAAAAGCCTTTCTTTGTTTTCTTTGTTAACTTCAAAATATGTACAAATAAAATAACATGCAAAAAATGGGCTCCTGCAATAACAGACCACCTGCTGTTTAAGACCACTATTGCTTTGCAGAAAGGGTGGTCTTAAATACCAGGATCTACTGTACTTTAAATATCTGAAACTTATTAATATTATTCTTTGTCAACAGTCTTTGATATAACTAGACGTGCAAAATAAAATCTAAAAGCAAAATAATCATGTGAAATACAAAATAAAGAAGCTTTATGGAATTTAATTTTGTTAAAGGTACAACTCATAAATACAAAATATAAAATACAATTCAAATTTTCAAGCATAATAGGAAGATAATTTTGTTCAAGGTAAGTGGAATACGTCATTATTTGAATATGATTATGTTTTGACTGAAGGTAAGGGAGCAACCTAATTATTTAAGTATAAATGATAAACGTTTCTAAGATAGTGGATTACATGATTTTTTGTTGTAAATACAATAATATATTTTTGTGTTATTAAATTGGACGATACTTTTCAAAATTTGCATAATTTATTAATTGGCAATGTGGTTATGACGCTCGTCCCATAATTTGAGGGTTGCATGGTCGAATCAACGTCACACATACTCGCCCTTTCGTCGGTAGGGGTGTTATAAAGTCATGGTAAATCCCACTATTTATTCTTAAAATAGTACCCAACAATCGTCGGTGGGTCTTTAACTGCTATATTAAGGACGACTAACGGAAATAGCCCTCGTAAAGCATAGCGCGAAATTCAAACAAAAAATTATTTATCAACTGACATTTTCTGATCAAGCAGTTGATCAATAAAATAGAAGTTCCCTCTTTTACAGTTATTAGATTTGTCCAATATTCCTAACAATTCTCTTAAAAATAGTGAAATTAATATTTAATCAAATATAAAAATTATTAGAAATAACCACTTTATAATGAAACATCTCATTTTCTAAATCTATCCTTCTCTGTTTAATAGCACGATGGCAATCTTTGGTAGTTAAAATATTAAAATTATTCTGCACTATGCATCAGTACTGCTGCGAGTTGAAAATTGTTTTCCTGAAAAATCTAATTCATGAGAGAGTAAAAATCTGAAGTTTTCCTGATTGTGGATATTCTGCATCGGATTTAAAAGGACGGTTTAGTTTTAACATTTATTTCTTAAACTAATAAAATATCGTATAATGAATTTATTAAGTTTTTGTCCTACATTTTCTGTCAGGACAAATTAATTAAAAACAAACAACCATGTAAATCTTAGTGTAACAACTGTGAATTGTTGGACTATATTGTGACAGTTAATATACTCAGAGCTATATTACAAACAATATAAACAAACACAATTATTACTGAAATAAACATTTAATGTACAATAGCTGTTACATTTAAATGGGCGTAAAATATGTAAACAAACATTTCATTACTTTTGGTTTAATATTTTATACAAGGTTTAACATAATATGTCGTAATAAATATATACTGCAATGAAGGAAATAATAAAAACATGAAGAAAACGCTTGTGAATTGTTGAACTAAAGCCACAGTCTCTTAAATTTCAATAATAGTTATGAATGATCCGATAATATGTTAAGACTAAGTTTTTAGAGTTTATATTTAATTTACTTGAACATAAACGTAAATATTTAAATTACCATGTAAGTTTCTGACAACCCAATAATATCAATGATACTGAATTTAAATATTTTGTGCAATTTTGTAAGTATCAATCACATTTGTGTAACTGTATAGTGTGGAGATAAAATCCATCTTTATTTCTCTTTACTCTAGAGAGAACATTAACAATGGCGGTTTTTTAAATTCGTTTATTAATTCTATTTTGAAGAAAAATCAGGTTGGTTTCCGAGATTTTCCAATGATAAACGTGTTTTGGCTGTCAGAATTTTCAATAAGAATAACAACGTTTTCCTTGAGATGTCCTTGTTTAGTGTGAGATTTAACGATAATAAGTTCATCATAATTTTTCACATGTCTATCAGACAGAGGTCGCTGTATATATTCTTCAATGGCTTTTGTTTGTTTTAACTCTGGTGTTCCTCTTTGAAGATGTAGAATATAGTTATGTTTAGTGGCGCAACACTCAAAATTTGAGCAATAATTTTACTATAGCATGCATAAAAACAAATAAATATTTCTATGAAAACTATAAATTGTGAAATTGGTTTTAGTTATCTCATAAATGTTTTCTTGAAACTAGGAAAACTATCTCAACCATTGTTTCATGTAGTAAATAAAGAATGATATACAGCAGACAATAGCTTAAATACTGTTTTCCATTTATATTTTACACGTTTACAAAGGATAACTAGATTGTTTATATTATTACCTAGACACGATGAAAGTACAGTTATAATTAAATGTCAAGTGTTCCACTCAATTTATTGTTATATAAATTAAACATAAAAAGTTATGTTATCTGAACTCCAAATGACTGGTTATTTACTTCATGTTACAAAGAGAAGTAGTTTTCAAACTGTCTTATTTTTTGCAACTTTGAGTAAATCACGCACTAATGGTGCTTTAAAATATTCAATAATTCATTATCAGTAGTAGTAGTATGTATGTGAATGAAAAATTACGAAAGGACATTCTGATCTTTATGTTTTCCAGATGTTATTAATGCTATGAACATTAGTAAAGATAATCAGACTTATCAGACATCAATGGTATCGAATACGTGTGTGTAGGTCTATTTTGGAAAAAAGATCTCATTCATTCAAACGACTCTGAACATTAAAGATTCTCTGAACGCATCTTTTTCAGTAGTTGAGGGTAACCCAAGGTACTAACAACATTGATTTTAAACATGCAACATCTGTTTGATATTGTACACGTAGTTTGACGTAGTGTTCATTATATTAAAATGGAATGTTTTAACTGTAAAATGTAAAATTACTTGAACCAAATATTAATTATAACGTAAGATGAATAAGAAATTAATTGAATTTCGAACCAAAGTATTCCTTTCTTCAAGGTCGTTTTCATATATCGTCTCCAGGGTTGTTCGTTTGGTCACTTTTTGCTTTCTTAGTATATTAGTTTTTGTCTTCTTAACGTTCTTTGTAGGGACCTTCTTCTCACATTCAGTGATCAGTGGCATAGCCTCCAATATATCCAATTCATTAGTGGTTATCTTTTCAGCATGAGGCTGTTTGTGTAAAACACGGTTTTTCAAAACATTCCCGAGTTTTTTCTTTCCAGTTGTAGAAACAACAAAGAACGCTGCACGATCATTACAAAAAGTAAATAAATAAGAATCACGTGTTTCAAGACCATTAAAATACATATTATTATTAAATAAGCTATGGATAATGGGTTACAGATATAACTATAAATGTGTTTCATGCTTAACCAACAAATAATTGTATGGATTCTTTAGACAAGTGTATTCAGTTGTAATGTTTCGACCCATGGAACGTAGTACTTCACATGAACTAAAATAATACGTCATATAAAGGTGGAGATCTCAAATTAATACCTTGCTTGAAATTAGATCTATCAACATAGTGTGTCGTAAGAAGACAGATACATGAATATAGTACCTCACATGAAAGCAGATGTTTCTAACAGCAGTGTGAATACAGAAACCAATATCTTCAAATGATTATTCCCTGTGTTCCACATACTTTAATTATAAAGAAATTGAAAATAACATGTAACTTACCACAAAGCAATAAGACATATCGAAATGAGTGCTGTCCACCAAGCATATCTTGTAACTGTAGATTTTGAAACCGAGGGGAGCGTAGCCTTCAGAACCACTTCAGTTGGATCTCAAGACAGAGAGTCGTATTTAAAATCAGTTTACTTACTCTACCGATTTCGTTAAACAGAAAAAAATCTTCAAATGTAAGTTAACAATAATAGTAATGTGCATAATTCTTTAAGCCCAACAATAATCTTTATTTAACATATTTAAAATTTAAATTCAATAAATACGATATTTATTCATGACGAGAAATCCACTTGAAATGAAAATGTATCTCAGAATGGCTGGTATGGGTATTAACACTTTTATTTATAAGCATAGAATAACGTTTTAAAACGTTTATACATGTACCAGTCGTTGTGAGATATAAATACGATATTTCTTGCATTTATAATGTATTTTCATATTAAACAGCGCCAGGAATGGCCAGGAAGGTTAATGCATTCGTCTCGTAATGTGAGGGTCGCGGGTTCGTATCTCCGTCGCACCAAACATGCTCGCTCTTTCAGCTGAGGGAGCGTTATTATTTGACGGTCAAATCCAGTATTCGTTCATAAAGAGTAGCCCAAGAGTTGGCGGTAGGTGTCTTACCTCTAATCTTACACTGCTAAATTATGTATGGCTAGCGCAGATAACCCTCGTGTAGCAATATATATAAATGTAATTGTTAACTATTTTACCAAAACAATACCACTTTATCATATATATGTTTCTATGTAAATATAAGATTTTGAGAAAGAAATATTAACATACTATGTCGTTACAACAACTGTTGCCACCTCCTGGAAAAGCTTTTCCGAAAAAAAGGAAAACTGTTTAATACACTAAAAACCATGGAAGTAATGAAGAAGTGTCTTATTATAACAATGTGTTTTAGACATTTATTTACTCAGTGTTAATTTTTATTGTCTTATCAACGAGTTTATTATCAAAAAACAAATTTATTGTATCAAAACTACATTATATTAAAAGTCTTTCATCTATTTGTGTTTAATGTGAACAGTTTAAAGTAATTGAGTATCACATATACTTACAGCACCTGTCAGCATCTCTACGGTATCCTCGAGTACAGTTGAGATTCTCGGCTGGAACATACACTGGGGAAAACAACAGAGAGTTAATATTTTTATTAGCACGTTTTGTGTCACCGTTTGAATTTTAAGGTTTTTCACAATGAGCACGACGCACTAGTTATAATATTAAAAATAAATAATGTTGTAAAATAACAACATTAATGTTACTTTTCGTGAGAAAAATAAAACGTGTCAAAACAGTTTCTTAACAGTATACTTTTGTTTCTTCATGTACTTCCTAATGGAGTTCACTTATGAAACCAATCACACAAACTTGGAAGTTTATGAAATTACACACGATCTTTTTTTTTATTGGTACATTTGATTTCTGTTGGTGTTTCCCTTGTAAAATTCTTATTTGTCACAGTTAAACGTAAAAGGGTTGTCATTGTTTATGAAGATACAGGTTCTTTTAGGAACATTACGTTGGTAAAATGCATCAGTATATGATTTTGAGGTGTCTTGCAAGCAACAAAATATCAAATAACATCCTTATAATGCAGAAGTTCAATGAAATGCATTCCGAGTAAATTTTTCATTTGAAGCTAATAATAAAGCAAATACTTAATTTTTTGTGGATTTATCAAGATAAACAATATTTGGATCTAACACCCCTCGCTGTAAATTTAAAGTATTGTTTATTCAGAATACGTTCTCAAAAAACAGTTTGTAGATATGGTTTGTGTCTTTACAGTTTATAAGATTTTTCTTCAGTATGCAGAAGTTGAGTTCATCATATCAAAATAACTTTGGAGCCTCACCACTTCTCTCTACAGATTTTCTATAATCCATCTCGTCTCTGATCACAAAGAAATCCACAGTTACTACATCAGTCACGTGACTGGTATATCTGTGTGTACAATAACATGCATATCTATTGAATTATTCAGCGGGTGATCTCGTTCCCAGGTTGAGATTTTTTTTTTTCTGCGTACTGTCGCCTGGGACACTTAAGCGGTTTTTTATCTCTGGCGTTTGTGTTCGTACGACTTGTTGCAGGTCTTCGAACCAAAATTATTTTTTCGATGATCTTAAGTACAATAAATATCTTTGTTTCTAAAAATTAAAATTCTCATTTGAATATATTTTCATTATGTGGGCATACAAAGATTTACATTGGAAAGGTCTGTTACATACCTTTCCCAAAAGTAACCAATTTTCGGTTACATCACACCATTTAAGAAATGTTAAGCTATGTCATAAACTTGTTCTGATAAATTCTGTTCTACCATGACTTTATATCAGATTGAGTCACATTATATGCCAGGTTGCTTATTCAAAACTGTTTTGGTATGGCTTACTAATCCCTATAAACTGTAAAGTATTATTGCTATGAACATCAGTGGCAGTCTTTCATTAATACTGTGTGTTTATTACAGGAGTACCGATAAGATTACGAGTTCGTCTTCATCACTGCCCTAAAATAGCTCTTTTTAGGGCATCTTTAGCATCAACTAATGGAATGTGATGCATCTTCTAAGAGTATATTATGGCTGTCAATATCAACATCTTCAAATAATATGTCGACCCACTTAGCATCTTGGAGTTGGGCAATATCACCCATTACTGGAGTCCTGATTAGATGTATTAGTATATGGACGAACAAAGAGTGTAGTATTGATGATAACATTTAAAGTAATTATATGTGGATATGTTTACCAATACTTATTCATACCACACTTCAACATCAACATTTCCTCTCATTAAAATTAAGAAAAACTGATTTCATGTTATCTCTAAAGTAATAATTCCTCGTCAGTACTTTTAACATTATTGTAATAATCTCTTTTATGCATTTATATTTCTGAGGAACCCACTTGAAGCTAATAAATTTTGCATACATTCTACAATGGGTAATTTAAACCTTTTTATTACAGAATTCATATATAGTTCGACGTTTCTAGGTTATAAAGCAATGAGGAAGGAGATTTGAGATAACGGTGATATAGAGAAACCTCAGTCAACAACACGATACTCACCCAGTTGTGAGTTTTACTTAAATTCTTGTAAAAAATAAAGCAAATACAATACTAATGTCATTTATAAAATACTTTATGGCAACTTCCACGTATTTTACGTCAGAGAAACAAGCCCGAAACTCAAAACAACATTCATGTAACACAAAGAAATACAATCTCACGTTTTTAAATTTAACAGTGCAACTCAAATATATATACTACATGTAACATTTAAATTCCAAACAGAGAATCCAACATCATTAGACGATAAACCAAATAATTCCTTGTAATACAAGAGCAAACACACGTTAAACCAATATAAAGAAACACTTTTATATCTATATTAATAAACTTCAGTAAATCTTGTTCGATGTATTATAATTTGAAGATGATACTTTTAATTTACAAGATTTTATAATTTATAAAATATTCTGAGAGCACAAAGAGTAACGCAGCTAGTATTAATAGGAAATTACACGAAGGTTGTTAAAAACTATCATATCAAAATAAGACAGTTCAATTATCATTAAATTATCATTATCATTCATTATCGAATTTTTAGTGGTAGTTAAACTATATTTCAAATGTTTTACAAACGATAATTAATGACAGAATTAATTTTCATTTATATTTGTATGAACATCCGACTTGGTTGTTTATTAAAACATAATACGTTGATATAAACTTTTCATTGTGAAATAATTAAGTTAAAAATGATACTATTGTCATCATAATCTTACGTATACATGAGCAATATAAATAATTTTGTAGTCAATACACATATTGAAACGAGCAAATTTGCACATTTTCACTAACATAAGGTCTGAATAAAACAACATATGAATCAAGATTTATATGTATTTATACTAAAGCTATAAAAATATTTAGAAATGAGTACTTTTTCGAGATTTGCGACTGTAAATCCCTTTCACTTATCAGCCCCAAATATATTCTCACATCGTGTTTTCGTCATATGCTCCCAAGTCACAAAAGCAAAGTTTGAAGACAATAGGCCTTTTCCATTTACTTTAGGCATAAGCAATTAGGAAAAAAACATTTTTTGCCCAGGAACAAGAAAAGGTAAAAATTTTCTTACATTGTGTAATCTTACGTATACACAGGTAATTATTTTTTAAATCATACACATGGTGAGTGAAATATCAAACGAAAAGGTTATGGCTGAAAGAAATTTAAAAGCAAGATGGACGATATCAATTTAGATGTTATTCCTGTTAAGTTAGTGTCGTTTAATAAATAAAAATATGGTCTAAAAAACCATGAATTTACCTCTGACATCATGTTTGTAATCACCTTCACGATTTTTGCATGTGTAAATTCCCGCGTCTTCAAACTGGATGTTGGTTAGCACTAATTTGCCACCGTATTTTATTTGCGTTCTCTCACTATTAATAACTCGTTCATTGTGATTTGAGTACCAAATAACTGGTTCTTCTCTCTCTTTTTGAGCTTGGTTTGAACATATTAATGTAAGAGTAGAACCACGTTCAGTTTCGTAGACGAATTTAATACCTGAAACAAGCAGGAAACTACCGAAAATATAAAATAATTGAGTGTAATTAGCCATTGAAATCTCTCTGCACTGTACTCTTTGTAAGTCACTTTCTATATTGTTTCTAAGTGAAATATCAGTGTTACTATGCGCATAAAGTATTCTTGTTTGAATGACGTCGTGAACTGAAGTAACATTGTTAGGTGGAAAAACGTTTTTTTAACAATAATGATTGCAAAGTTTATTGTTTTCTGTAGTGCGAAAGACGCTTGAACTGAGAAATTATAATAAAAAAACTATTGTTCTCAGATGTAAGAAATAAATTTTATTGTGTATGTACAAGCAAGGAAAGGAGGTGAGATCAAGCATACTTGTTACAGAAACTGGAAGAAGTCTTCTAGTACAATGAAATCTGACATAATTGTAAAAGGATTTCAAAAGTCAGAAGAGATGCATAAGCTCCGATATAAGAAAATGATTAATGGTGGTGATTCATCTGTACATAGAAAAAAATATGGACTGTATGTCTTATGACAGGAGTGTAGATAAAATAGAGTACACTAATCATGCTGTAAGACTATATATAAACACTTTATTCCAAATAGCAGGAAAAAGTGCAAAAAACTGCAAACACTTGAGCAAAAACAGAATATTGAGATTTTAAAAATGTGCTCATGGAGCTGTTCGCCATAATGCACAAAATAGTAATTCTTTAGAGGAGCTGAAGGAATATTTAAAGAATGCACCCTACCATATATTTGGAAATCATAGGAAGTGCAAATCCTATTACTCTTCCCATGAAGACATATCTGACATCAAAACAAGCTATTTGAATAACATACCTTATGAAACGATATTCTGAATAATGACTGCTGGTGATGCATAAGTCAGAAAGGCTCACCGTCTGATAAGTAATTGAACAAGTAATTTAGCAGAGACTTATATGCTTCTTGTGGCAAGTTTTATCGGTGACAAACAGATTCTAGAAGGTGTTTTGAAACTGCGTTTCGATATATATGTCTTGTTTTATTTAAGGCATCACCGGCCTTGTGATTTCCTTTTGTTGTTGTGCATGTCTTCAAACAAGTTATATTTTTATATGTTTATATTATGAATCAATCTTTACGTTACGAATGTTTGTTGTTGTTTATAAATGCAAGTATTTTTAGTGTAAATATAATTTTAAAAATAATTGCTTTTTTACTTTATCAGAGTTTACAATATTGCATCACAACACAAATGGCTGTATTGTTTATTCTGATATATTTTACAAAGTTACACAGTTTAACCTCACAAACAGTTTGGATTTATGTTAGTTTTCATCATGTAATATAAAAAATACATTAAGAAAATAGTTTATAAATGCTTTCAATATTCTGTAGTTATTTCGTTGTATTATTATAAATAATAATATTTTTAATTAAAATAATCACAAAAATTGCAAATTTCGATCCGTTTTGAACTTATTTGGTTCAGTGACGTCAGCGGAGCTTTTCCTGGAAACTTGGCTTGTTTGTTTCTGACCTTCGCGCAATCTACCTGTGCTTGTCGTCCCTAATGTAGCAGTTTAAGACTATATAGAAGGCAGCTAGTCATCATCACCCACCGCCAAGTTAGTGGGCTACTCTATTACCAATAGATAGTGGGATTGACCGTCATATTATAACGCCTCCATGGTTTAAAGGGCGAGCATGTTTGGTTTGTTTGTTTGTTTTTGAATTTCGCACAAAGCTACTCGAGGGCTATCTGTGCTAGCCGTCACTAATTTAGCAGTGTAAGACTAGAGGGAAGGCAGCTAGTCATCACCACCCACCGCCAACTCTTGGGCTACTCTTTTACCAACGAATAATGGGATTGACCGTCACATTATAACGCCCCCACGGCTGAAAGGGCGAGCATGTTTGGCGAGACGGGGATGCAAACCCGCGATTCTCAGATTATGAGTCGCACGCCTTAACGCGCTTGGCCATGCCGGGCCCTAAAATCGAAGTTTAATACGTATCAGCATGTTTGGTGTAACGGGTATTCGAACCCGCGACCTTCAGATTACGAGCCAAACGCCTTAACCACCTAGCCATGCCGGACCAAGAAACCTTATTTACCAACTAAATGTTCTAAATAAGACATGCATGTAATTGTTTCGTGTCTCCTGGAGCGTTTCTTAGGCTGTTAGGGTAGGGACACATGACTGCTATAGTTAAAGTTATCGTTTATAAAACAACTTATTACATGCCTAATTATGTATTGTTTGTCAAGTCCAGATTTATATTGAACTTTATCACGTTTATCTATAATAGTGTTAGTTTCCAGTGATCTATAAGTATATTATGGCAGGTTAGTTTACCTAATTCTGTGTAGAATGTGGCCTTTCCTAAAGGTGATAGTATTTCTTGAATATGTAAAATGAAACTGATATCACCAATCACCGTGTTCTCACTATGCATACAAAGTTGACATTTTTACAGACGTAAATATATATGCAATAATAAAAATAATAGTTTTATTGCACAATAACTCTAAAGCTAAAAAAGCGTGTGTGAATACAACTAAGAAGGAATTAAACATAGGCTTCGTTTTCTGCATGGAAACAAACTCTGTTGATAATTGCTTACCGGGCAACATACCTTTATGAGCAAAGAATTTTACACTAACTTTCTTTATTTGAAGCGTTTTCAATTTATATTATAAGGTCCATCTAAAATACAAGTTTATTATATTCAAAGTGACTGACTGTACAGTATCTTGTGTGTTGATGAAGTTATGTAGGCTCATACATCAAAAAATAATTTTAGTTGTCAGTTTCTCTTTTTTAATGTACTCAGCTAAGAAAATTTGTAATACAATAACATAACTTTAGCTTGACGATATAATATTTATTTTGCAGATAAAGTATATCTATTGTAAAGAACAACACAAACTACAAAATACATAAAACCGAAACTCATACTTCAGATAATACAGATCACAATGTTATGAAACCAAGTATACATGAAATATTACTGTACATTTCTCTGTAGATCATTAATAATCATGAGGATCAGCAATCTGACTTGATGTTTATTAGTGGCAGTTATTTTTTTATTGTTACTAGTTTGATATTTCCGTGGGTGTTATGATTGGCTTGTTTCCATTCCAGAAAATTAGTTTACTTGTTATGGAATACTATAATTGGCTTGTATGCATTTCAAAATATTAGCTTGACCAATTGTTGAGTAGAATTCGAAATAGCAAGCGAGTTCTAATAGGAAGAGTTAGTTATATGCGTGTCACGTGAGATTTTATCAATGCAATAGAGATAGTACTGTACATAGGCTCCGCTTTTAACTGGATCATCCGACTGATTGAAATATAACATATTCATGCTTTAATGTCATCTATTGGTGTAAATTAGTAATAGTTCTCTCTGGAGGAAAACTTTAAGAGAAAATATGAATCTTAGTTTGCTTTGTGGTTTTAAAGGTTACGTTAAGCTGTACCTGTGGATAATTTCTTTAAAGTTTTTTAATTTCATTTTTATATTGTTATTTTAGTGTATTTCTATTCGTTAAGCTCGTGTAAGTTGCAAACTTGATTGCATTTGTCCCACCGCCAGACGGCTTCAACAGAAGCACTCAGAAAATAGAAATACATTACAACACTATGATCAACGAGCACACAGGTGAGTGCAGTTACACTTACCAATTCAAGCAAAAAAATGAAAATGTTTTTAGAAGACATCAATTAAAGCAACTTACGTGTAATGTCAATCATCGCTATTCGACTTGTAATTCATAATAGAAAATGGAAATAGATTGTATTTTAGAAAGTTGCAGACACCTACAAAACTAGATTATAAACACTCTCCCAATCCACTTTAGAATATTTAGAATTATTACCACTGACTTATCACTATAGCAAGAACGAGAAAAATATTTTTTTTTTAAATCTTAAAACAAAAGCTACAAAAACAGAATAATTAATCACATTAATTAGATGAATGTTACTATTAAAAACTGTTCCATTCTTTTACATATTATACTTTAAGGCATTCTTCAAAATTAGAACTATTAATTATTTTTATCCTAACAATAACTGTACAATAGATAATTATTTTTATATGAGGAATTGCTGTATTTTAACTACAGTAAACTCTCATTGTTTCGAAGTAGCTAGAACCGAATATATCACTTGTATCGACGTTGTTGACTGGTCCGGCCAACTGTCCATATAAATACATAGTAACAAAAGCCCCTTGAACCGAACTGCATGTATCGAAGTGTCGGCTTGTAACGATGTATAATTATAGTCCCTAGGGTGTGAAAAGCATCAATATTACATCCTTTGTATCGAACCAGGTACGAAGATATTTATTTTTCTCTTCTTCCCTAAATTAATTGTCACCGCTGCCGACCACCCGCTACGCCGCTAGCAAGTGCAATTAGTCAGTCTCCGCGCAACAACGTGTGGTGCCACCATCAAAATCTTACACTTGAGAAATAGCGGACTGCAGATGGGGTAGTAGATTAGCCTAGCAATGTTTTTACAACAATTATGGTCAATAACACTTTAAACCCCTGCCCGCCCCAACTCACCCGCCCTCCCAGCAAAAATTAGCTTAGATATAACATTTTCAGATTATGGCTTGAGTAGATTATGCCTGGGCAGCCTGCATGCTGCGGCCTATAAAAGGCTAATCACAGTCAACTTAAACAGATCATTAATCATTGATCATGGCGAAGCGCAAGCTTGTATCGATAGAAACTAAAATTGCAGCAATAGAAGTTGAAAAAAAAAAGTTAAAACAAAAACAGAAATAGCAAAAGCATTTTATGTGCCTCTGAACACTTTGTCAACATGGTTGAAAAATAAAGAGGCCATATTGTCTTCTCGAGACAACTTTTGTCCCAATAGAAAACGCATGCGAACTGCAAAACATTCTGACCTAGAAGCGGCATTGCTTCTGTGGTACAAAGCAAAGGCAAAAAAACTTGCTGATCAAATGGGAATCACTGACTTTTTGCATGAGTGATGGGTGGTTAACCCGATTCAAAAAAAAGACACGACATTCAATTTCGTACGATCTGTGGTGAGTCTGGTAGTGTAGAACCAGAGCAAACAAACCAGTGGACATCAACAACACTGCCACGCCTGCTAGAAAACTACAGCCCACGGGATGTCTTCAACGCAGATGAGTCTGGCTTATTCTTTAAACTTCTGCCAGACAAGTCTCTTGTTATCAAGGGAGACTCCTGTCACGGCGGGAAGCGAGCGAAGGAGCGGCTGTCTGTTTTGGTATGCGCCAATATGGACGGCACCGAGAAGCTTCCTTTACTTGTCATAGGTGAGTGTCAAAAGCAGGTAAAAATATTTTCCTGTGTTTTCTATAGAAGTTGTTATTTTATGATTTTCTTCAGATTATTGACATGTAAATGTTTCATTTTTAATTTCAAGACATTAACCATGTACATTTTCTTTCTTTTTTTTTTTAGAAAGGCAGCAAAACCGCGTTGCTTCAAAGACGTCAAAACCCTGCCAACACCATACAAAGCCAACAAGCGAGCTTGGATGACTTCAGATATATTCACCGAGTGGCTGAGAGAACTTGACCGAAAGTTTGTGCTGCAGAAAAGAAAGGTCCTTATGATAATTGACAACTGCCCCGCCCACTCCAACCCCACTGGACTTAAGGCCATCAAGCTGGTGTTCCTGCCTCCCAATACCACAAACAAGACACAGCCCATGGACCAAGGCATCATCGCCAATCTAAAACATCATTACCGCACCCTACTGCTACAGCGTCTTATTGATTCAATAGACAATAAAAGTGTTTTCACTGTGACTGTGCTTGAAGCCATGCGACTGCTACGCTCTGCCTGGTCATTGGTAAAGCAATCAACCATAGCCAATTGTTTCAGAACTTGTGCCTTCTCCTCTCCAGAGCCAGCAGAAAACAGTGAGGACCCCGAGGATGACATACCATTGGACCAGCTCTTGGCACGGCTGAATGACACTGGGTTTACGGTGGATGGCACAGCAGAGGACTACGAGACTGCTGATACTGATCTGATCACTAGCGCGCCCCTGACAGACAGTGATATTGTGGCCATGGTGCAAAATAAACAGACACCAGAAAATGACAATGAAAGTGAAGATGACGACAATGAGGAACCCCCCATCCCAACACATTCTGCAGTTCGTGAGATGTGCCTGCAACTTCAGAGATATCTTGAACACCAGGCTAACGCAGAACAGCTTATCTCTCAAGTAAACATGATGGAGCGTTTTGTGACCAAGTGCCAGAGGGACAGCAGTTCGCAAAAAAAGCATTGAGCCATATTTCAAGTGACTCCAGTTAGACGTTCTTGCTGGTGTTTGTATCCTGTACATTATAATTACATATGTCTATATTATGAATGTTATTTTTTTACATGCTTTTTTTACAAGTGCTGTTAATTGTCCTTTTGAATTTCATTAAATGTGTTTTAAGTGTTTACACACGTGTGACTTCTGAGTCTTTAATCCAATTACCGGTACTGCACCAGCCGTCAGTTATAGGGCCTACCATTACCAGACTTGGCTAGTGAATGAAAAAAGTCCTTTTAACGAACTTCTTTTGTAATGAACAATTCTCTTTGGTCCCTACGACTTCGTTACAACGAGAGTTTACTGTATTTTTATCTCAGGAATATCTGTGTTATAACTATTAGTTATTTTTTTATCATGGGGATAACGTATTATAGCCAGTAAAACTGAAATAGAAACCTTTATAACCCGAGCGTTTACGAGAGGTGGACCTTATTTCTTCTCGGGTAATCTGGGAATGCCTTGTATAATTGAACGAGTTATATATAAAGATTTAGTTTAGTAACGTCATACAGGTCATCGAACTTTCCGGGAAGTGTTTATTTCACTGTGTAGTGTTGTAAGCGTCTCATTTCCCGTGCTATGTGGCAGATGTCTTATCAGTATATGAAAAGATGTTGGTGGTATTTTAACTTTGGATAAAATATGTGTGTGTTGTTATAAACTGTGTTTAGGTGTTTAAGTAAAAAAAAGTATAGATAACACCTGGAGAGTGATTAATAAAGATATGTTATATAAATCAAGTATAGATAACACCTGGAGAGTGATTAATAAAGATATGTTTATATAAATCAAGCATAGATAACACCTGGAGAGTGATTAATAAAGATATGTTATATAAATCAAGTATAGATAACACCTGGAGAGTGATTAATAAAGATATGTTATATAAATCAAGTATAGATAATACCTGAAGAGTGATTAATAAAGATATGTTCATATAAATCAGTTTAAAAACAAGAATTATTTCATTAAAAAGTAAGTGAAGAATAAAATTATTTTTCTGACAGAGATAAAACTAATGGAGATCACTGATTCCTGGATCTAGATTAATTCAGAAACGTTGAACAGTGTTTAACTTGGTAACCCAATATGTTTCTATTTATGTTACTAAACTAAATATTTATATAATGCTCGTTCAATTATACTGGGCATTCCAGATTGCCCCTGAAGAAGAAAGGTCCATCTCTCAAAAGAGCTCGGGTAATAAGGGTTTCTATTCCAGTTTTATTAAGACTTCTTGGATCTACTTGTTTTTAGCACATCATGATTGTCGCCATTATTTATCTTTTATTTTACAAGAACCTTATAATAACTATTAAGTATTTTACAGCCTAGGAATAACTGTATTATAACTGTTAGTATTTTATATCCTACGAATAAATGTATTATATCTGGTTGTACGGAAATAAATGTCGTTTTTAAATTGCGAAGTTTGAAAAAGTATAAACCATTGTTGTAAAACATGCTTTAATCAAAGTGACAGCGATTTGCTTCAACACATTTCTGTCAACGTGTAACGATGTTGTTTATGTCCCTGTTGTACAATTCAGAGTCTCTATGGCCAATGAACTTCCTGAAAGCTTCTTCTGCAGCTGTTTGGTTTTAAAGCATTTATTGTTCAAAAATTGTCAAAGTGCTTGAAGAAATTAAATTCTGTAAGGTGAAGGTCTGGGGAATAAGGTGGATGAGGCAGAACCTCAATTACCAATTCGTTCAATTTTTGGAACGTCATTCTCAACAGGTATTATAATACTGATTTTGTTGGCTTTCAGTTAGTTTGTGCGTAACCCACTTATCCAACATTTCGTCTTTCCAATCGTGCTAAGATAGTTGACAATGTTTGATTTGCTTGTGTCTAGGTTTTCTGCAAGCTCACGTACTGTTGTGCAAGGGTCTGTCTCAACTGCTTCCCTTAATGTGTTTTTATCTAAGAATGGCTTCCTTCCACAACCTTCGTGGTCTTCAAGACTTTTATCTCCGTGTCGAAGCCTTTGGAACCAATGCCGAATTGTGCATTCAGTAACAGATCCATGGCTGAATGTCTGATTGATGCTCCTATGTAGTTTCGGTAGCTTTTCGTCCAAGTTGTAAAGGAAAATCAGGCGATAGTCCTTCTTGTCCATGCTGCCTCGGATGTTGCGAAACTTTCTCTGAATAGAGATTAAACAGCAGATAATTAAGACACCTTACAAGCGACAAATGTTGGATTAAACCAACCAACCAACGATATGTTACTCAATATTCAGCTTCTAAATGTCACCATGATAATTCGGTGAGTTGTTTTTTAATCCTAGGATTAACTGTATTATCATCCTAAGCTATTTTTAACTCTGTACATTTATGGATGAATAATGTTTTACTAGTTGACGAAATTAATTACTTTTAATTACAGCAAGCTGAGCAGTTTGATGTTCTGGTCAACTGTGCAGGAATGGGGTCAAAGCAGCTGTTCGATTACAAATACTTGGCATCGATGCTCGGACAAATAAATCAAGATAGTTCTATGACACTTTTGTTAACTTAGAAGGTGGAACAGTGAATAGAGAAAAAATATTTCTACTATAGATTTCATTTAGAAAATGAAAATAAATTATTTGTAATCCATATATGGTAAACAAAATACAGTATAAACGTTTATGTTAACACCGTTAGACGAAGTTTTTTTTTTTCTTATATATACCATGATTTCACGTGCATAATTACTATCCGTTGGCTATTTCTTCAAAATTATGATGTATTGTTTGTTTTTGAATTTCGCACAAAACTACACGGTTATTATTAATAGTAATTACAAATGATGATTTACATACAATAGTTTTACAAACTTATAAAGAATACTGAGTTTTATATCTGGTCTAGAACTGAATCTTTTATCGACGTTCATAAAGAACGAATAAACTCTTTGTTGATACACCTGTACACTTCTCTTGACGGCAAGCTGAGATTGAAGCTGGTTGTTTTTGTTGGGTTTTTTTAATTTTGCACATAGCTACACCAGGGATATCTGCACTAACCGTCCCTAATTTAGCAGTGTAAGACGAGAAGGAAGGCAAATAGTCATCACCACCCGTCGTCAACTCTTGGACTACTTTTCACCAATAAGTAGTGGGACTGTGTGCCACGTCATAACGTCCCCACAGCTGAAAGGGCGAGCGTGTTTGATGCGACGGGGATTCGAAGTTTGAAGCACACGTATGTTTCATCAGTGACAATATTTAACGTACTTTTAGAAATTCTAACGTGCGAAAGTTACTGAAGTTAAACAGTTTCTAAGGTTCGAAATCTGTAAACGTTCCTGGTCAGCTTCTGTAGTTTTCCAGTTAAAAAGCGTTAATCACAATTATAGCTGCCGAGGCTTATTGTATACTGACTGTAGCTGACCAAGAATAATTTCTGCTATCTCTCGGTTAGCTGCTATTATACGATTAACACGAAATTCCTGAATGTTTGAAAATGAGCTAGTGTTTTCGTGAAACAAATATCGTTGATGCTTATTCTAAAGAATATTGTAAAAAATTAATGAACATCCAGGACTTGCGCAATCCACACCCATCAATATACGTCACATGCAAAAAAGAAAACTATACTTAAACAAGCGTAGGTATTAAATTAAAAATATAAAGTTAAAATCCATTATAATTTCCTTCCCATTTTGATATCTATGTTGTCATACAAACTTTTAATTATCTCATTCTTCGCCATTACCACCGGCCTCTTCCCTCCATTTTACCTTTTGTACGCCATTCTTGAATAGCCATCATTCGTCATCTTCTGTTCCTTGAAGGTTTTTTTCTACTTGATAGTTTGCTGTTCATTTTCGTTCCCCCACCATACATCAAGCTGTTTGGTTCAGTTTTTTTCAGCTCTTTCTGTAAATCTCTTCATTACTCACCTTAATATTCTCGACTTCTTTCCTCTTTTCCTAATTCTTATTCTTCATTATGTACATTCAATGTTGGTAGGATACTGTTACTCCTGGTATCACTTAACATTCAACGTTTTTTTTCTGTCCTCCATTCGGACTATGATGTAACCAATCTGAGTCTGGTACTGGTACCTTCTGTAAGTGATAAGGTATCACTCTCATTCGGAATCCGGTATTTGTCAGGAATACATTTCATTTCCTGTCATTTTTAGTAATATCTCTCCTTACACGTTTTTTATTCCATATATTCTCTTCTCGTGTGTTCCACTTTTTATCTTATCCAGGTATGCTCCCACTATCAACATTTCACTTTCTGGCATCCCTACAATTATATCCTGAAGTTTTTATTCAACTTATCGACGGAGCATTCTATCTGCAGACCATAACCAGACACTAAGTTCTTCAACCAATTCTCAGTTGCCACCTTCACGCGCATGAATCGATCCGACGTTTTCTCAACTCGACCACTTCCATCTTAAATTATTATCTAGTTCAATTCCAACATTGCTCTTACCTTTTGATCATCCCGAGTGTAACAGCTCTTAGCTTTCACTTATGTTTTTTGTACTCTGTCCTTTCCACTTCTTGTCTTTAATATACGTAATCTTTACCTTTCTTCTTTCTAGTACATCTGTTGGTTCTCTGCTTCTACCAGTCATTCTGTCGACATTCCATGTTACTATCCTTAGTTTCCAGATCTCTTCTTTAACCACTTTCAGTTCAGCGGTATCCCTTTTTTTCACACCCGCCTCGGGAATAGGGATCAGCATCGACTAGAGAGGGATATCCTAACTCTCTGGTCTAACAGTCTTCGTTTTATAATGTTTTTGTGTCCAAGTTGCCAGCTTTGATGACAAACACCATCTTTACCCAACTGGATTTGGAACCGACTATGGAGAAGTTATAAATAAAATGTATTATTCCTTGTTTCGAAAACTAGAGCATCAGAAAAGGAAAGAAATGCCAAAGCAATACAGCACTAGCAGAGACATGTTTCTTCAGAATGGTTAAAATGGTGCTGTTTGGTTGTACCAGAGACATCACAAAGATATGTTTTATACATATATGGATGTAAGACCTTCACACCTTCTCCCATTTTACCAACGTTACGTAGCTCCTTTACTTTTTATTGTAAGCTCACTTGAATTTAAAAGTATCAAAAGTTCAGATACACAGACTAATCTTTCAATCACAAGGAAAAGTTTTATAGAACAATTTGATCCTCTGGAAATTTCAATTGGTTGGTTTAAAACACGTTCAAAGAACAAATAAATATAATAAGGATCCCCAAACCAGTAAGATTAGCTAATAAATCTGCACTGACATGATTGTGACTGGAGAAAAGCCAAGACAGTAGTGAACGTTAAAACAGGTCCAACAACTAAGCCTGAACTGAGATCGAAAAATGAAACTAGATATTTCGACCTCTTCCACTCTCACAGTAAGTTAAAGAACACCAAGTGTTTTTCTTACTGAACTCTCTCTTTACTGAAGTCCAAGAGTGATTAGAATAATAAAGGAACAGGTGGTTACTTGTACTAGAACAACAAAGCAACAAGTGACTTTTGACACTTGTTTCCTTACTTTACAACCAAAATCATGAAAACTAAAAGTACGATGACAACTAATCAATTACTGTGACTTATAACTTTATTTTTTTAATATTTTAATTTTTGTCCATTAGAGGTTGTTTTTTCTTCTTTTTACATGAATAGTGATTGGTGAATTCTAGAAATGTCATGAAAGTTTTGACTACTATAGAATCTGAAAACTTCCCATATTATGTAAAATCTACCCAGCGATAGAACACATTTCAACGCAATGAATAATTCATATTATTATAAAAGAAATTAAATTACACTGAATGCCAACTGATGACATATAAAATACTGATGGGCAAATTACAGTAAATTATAGTCATTTGAATAAATAGTTTAGATTTCTGATGTCTGGTTTGTTTTGAATTTCGCGTAAAGCTACACGAGGACTGTCTGCACAAGCCGTCCCTAATTTAGCAATGTAAGACTAGAGGGAAGGCAGTAAGTCATCATCACCCACCGCCAACTATTGGGCTGCTCTTTTACAAACGAATAGGGGATTGACCGTAACTTTATAACGCCCCACGGCTGAAAGGGCTAGCATTTTGGTGTGACGGGGATTCGAATTCGCGACCCTTGGATTACGAGTCAAGTGCCTTAACAACTTGGCCATGCCGGGCTCTCTTTAATATAAGTGTTCCTAGAAGAAAATAAGTTCTTATGAGTGAAAATAATTTAACTAAAATAAATAGACCCATAAACAGTTTTATTTTAAATTTCGAAATTCTAGCAAGTTTCTCGAAATTCCAATTTCTTCGTGTCTTAACAAATTCATCACTCACAACTTGAAGTCTACATTTAGAAAGATGAAGCACGTATTTGATCTTTGCATAATATATTGTAATGTGTTGATCTTTGTGTTTCAACATGTCTTCCTTGTTTCAGTACGTTACTCTCAGTTGTTGATCTTTGAACTAGACTTTTCATTTTCAATACAAATATGACTGCTGCGTCACTGAAAAATTCATTTAAAGCCACCGATAAAAAATAACACACGTTTTTAACCAATGCAGTCAAAATCAAATATCACAAGTCATTAGTCTTACCTAGTCTGTACCAGCATGATTAAAAACAATTCTTATCCCCAAGAGTTTAAATGTTATTAGAAATTAAATGTTTGATAATGTTACTATGTAGCTCAGTTTGTAATATTTCGAGTTGTCAAAATGTCTAAAGAAGTTTTTACAAATAAATAATTAAAGTATAACAAATTTCAGATCCTTTTTGAGTTTCATCTAAAAATAGATTCTGTGTAGTTCAGCCAGTCATTTACGATTGCATCGTTTTATTAACTGTATAAAAACTATTGTGTAACGACTACTATTTTGGATTATTTGTATTTATCTCTAAATCTTTGGTCATATTATCTGTACTTTTTTGTATATTAATGAAAACGAAAAAAATATTGTCAAAAATAATAGTGACTTAACCATGTTATAAGCTCCATTGGAAGCTAAAAAACAATAACAACATTATCTGAGTGACCTAGCCCAAATTCACGTCCTTTCTATTGCAGAAACAGTAAAGCTAAATAATTGATGTTAAAAGTAAATGAAAAGTAAATGTCAATTTTTTTACATGTATAAATCGTAAGCAACCGCATAAGACGAGTCGTGAATACGTGTCTAAATTTAGAGTGCAAGTTTTGGGACTCATCAGGTTGGGAGTTTCTGTTGTTGTTGCAAAAGGTTATATCGCCTGTAATACTTTTGTTCTTTTTGTTAGCTTTCATGGTTCAAGAATATTTTCTGATACGGATTTTTATTTTTTATGGTCTCAATCTGTCAGATTCTTCCCGATCTAAGTATTTTTTCTCACAAATTTGTGTCAAGTAAAATTAAAAAGAAACAAAAAAAGTAAAAATAAAGAGATTTAAGAAAACAATGACCTAGTAATACGTAACAGTTAATAATAACATTTCAAAAAGAAATGTTTGATGTGGAAGATGTTATTCGAGGTGTATGTCTGGAATTCAATATTTCCATGAAGTTCCATACTGAATAATATTTAAGTTTTGTTGTCATCTGACCATGTACCTCTCGTATATATAATGATGCAAATAAAAAATCTGAACAGAAAAACAACTGCATAATTACTTTGTTTCTGTGCACTAATCTAATAAATTTAGTACTAATTCGTTTGTGAAGGCTAGTTTCGGAATGTCACGCCAGTCTAGAAATATGTTCTCATTAGGAGCTTCTACCTTCTCACAACTAGTACTTTCTGATGTGCGACTTTGTTGGCTTGAGTACTTATATCTGTTTCTAATGCTTTTCGCTCTCGTTCTAGTCTCAGAATTATAAATAAATATTAAATTTTAAACGTGTTTCTACAGCTGTGTGGATCCTACTTCTATGCCTCTCTTAGTAAGATATATCCTTACCGGTACCAAACAATATTCAATAAAACATAAATAAGCTGAGAAGAGTGAAATTTTGAGACTAAATATAAAATTTTGAAGTTCTTGTCAGATAAGATATAGAATCGACTTCCATGTAATTCAGAGTGATATCACTTAAGTTCTCTCTGCAAAACGCCTATTTTATTTATTTAAAGTATAATTACTTATGGATCCTCTGAAAAGCGCCTGTTTTGTTTATTTGGAGTGACATTACCACTTATGGCTCCTCTGGAATACGCATATTTTATTTTTTTCGGATTGACATTAATTATTATTCCCCTGCAAAGCGTTTGTTTTACGTATTTGGAAGTTTGTGGATTTGGCGTTTCACGTTTATTTTAATGCATACATTTGTTCGGTTTGATGTGTATGACGTATGTTGTTGAATGTGTATTGCGCAAGTCCTACCTGTTCTCTAAATTTGTAAAAGATATCTATCTTAAGTAATGCAACATTGTTAAGAGAGTGGCAAGGCAAGTGAGAAGTATTTTTCGTCCTTTTGCGAAATATTGAAACAACCATGTTAATCTGAATTCATTATTGTTTTTACATGGTGTACTTTGTTTCGATGCAAGTTGTGTTACAGATTTTTAAACGTGTCTGATGTTTTTGTCAAAAAAGTAACTTTTGAGACATAGCTTATCTACTGGTCACAGGAACGAACCCAATTGCCGAAAACCGGAGTGTAGAAATCTGATCTTCAATCTTTGTATTCAATGATAAAGAGTAACTTAAGAGTTGGTGACGAATAGTGTTAACTTCCAACCGTCCTATATAATTTATCACTTTAAAATTAAGGACAACTGATGCAATAACCCTCTAGCAACTTTGCACAAAATTCACCAGGCAGAGAGGCATGTTAAGTACTTATAACTAAAAACGAACAATGTGGTCGAAGAAGAAATATTGTGTTGTATTGTATCATGTTAAGTACTTATTTATGTTAATTAAGTCTTTTATACATTACTGTGTTTCTAATTTGCAGTCATTTATTCGAGTTAAACAAAGTATTTTTTTTAAATATTAAACCAGAATAGCAAAATATCTTATCATCTATAAATGGATTAATTAACTAAATTATTCAGAACATCTGCTGTAGATCTTAGCTCTCCTTCGAATGTTCACCTTTCATTTGGCACTTATTTTACGGATTTACAGTGTAAATATCTGGGTTCAATTTCTTGAGAGGGCAGATTACAGAAAGTTCATTGCAAAACTTTGTGCTACAACAATCACAAAAACTCTTCCTGGAACTTTCTGAACGACCCCCAGAAGTTCAGCGGTATGTCTGCACACTTACAATTCCAAAGAAACTGGGTTTCAGTGTTTGTGATGGGCAGAGCACACACAGCCCATTGTATAGGTTTACCCTGATCTTCAAATACTCCTGAAAATACAAAACAAAAATAGCTTACGTTGCTGTTATCTGTACGCGAATACTTCCACTAAATATGATATGTGAAATTTGTGTTCAACCTAAAATTGCGCCAGAAGTCATGTAAATAAAATATGTATTGGTAATTTGGAAAGTTACATCTATGAAACTGTCACAAAATCCTCCTAAACTCGCAATAAGGAAATATTTGAAGTGAGGTGCGTATTGTTTTCAAATGGAAGTTAAAATCTCTGAAGCGAATTTTATACATCAGTTATAATTAAGAAGAAACCCATATGTTTTACCCGTCAAAGTAACGTATAGTTATAAATAGATAACGGCTAATATCATGGAACAGTAACATAACAATTCATCGTTTCTTTCAACTGCTCTGGTCACCCAGCCATTATTACGGTTCCACCTGAGTAGCTTGTTTGTTTGTTTTGGAATTTCGCACAGAGCTACTCGAGGGCTATCTGTGCTAGCCGTCCCTAATTTAGCAGTGTAAGACTAGAGGGAAGGCAGCTAGTCATCACCAGCCACCGCCAACTCTTTGGCTACTCTTTTACCAACGAGTAGTGGGATTGACCGTCGCATTATAACACCCCCCCCCCACGGCTGAAAGGGTGAGCATGTTTGGCGCGACGGGGATGCAAACCCGCGACCCTCGGATTACGAGTCGCACGCCTTACGCGCTTGGCCATGCCAGGCCACTTGAGTAGCACGTGTATTATTATTCTCTGTTCGTAGTTGTATTATTTAATTACATAAAAACCATTATTGATTGTATCAATACCTTTTGTACATTAAAAAGTGAGCTTAAGTTTCATGACAGTTTACAGCAAAAAAGAGAAGACCCAGGCGAATATTATATTCTTTGTTTTCCATTTGTGTGTTTTATTTATTATTTATATCACTGAGTAAAATGTAAAAAATAGTAACTTATGAGATGAGGTAGAGTAATTCTTCATAATATGGTATGCTTTTGAGCAGCCCATGGGTTATTTAATTTTTGGGTTTTGGTTTCAGTTTCGTATCTCTTGTATAAACAATCTTGTGAGGGATGTCAAGATATTTAACATGATTATTATTTTTAGTTTCATGTCCAATAAGATTATGTTCGCTTTGGCAACGTTGTAATTGGCACATGGGTGTTGGTTTCGCAGCTCTCCCATTAATAAATTTGTTTCGGTTTTCAACATTTTCAATAACAATACAAACGTTTCTCTGATGATGTTCTGGTTTACTGCCAAGTCTTACAGTGATAATTTTATCAACATTGTGAATAAGTCTGGTAGAGGGAGGCCTGATGTTATTTGACACCTCCCTCTGGATACGTTCATCGTCTTTTAATTCTTTTGGTGTTTTTGCCTGAAGATGTAAATCGTAATTAGTGAGGCAACAACACTCATCAATCGAAAAAAAATGTTTTAATAACAATAATCAGTTAATAAACATTTAAAAATATATAATTTATTCTTTATGTAACAGTCATTTTACTATAATATGAGTAAAACCAAATAAGTGTTTATATGAAAATTGTAAATTATGAAATTGGTTTCAGGTATCTGATAAACGTTTTCTCAAAACTATGAAATATATCTCAAGCATTGTCCCAAATAGTGAGGAAGGTAATATAGAGCAGACAATAGCTTTAAATAATGTTTTACATTTATATTGTTTGTTTACAAATACTAACTTGCTAAAACAAGATAAAACTACTGTTATAAATAAATGTTAGTTATTTTCCTCATTTCATTGTTATATAAATTAAGCATGAAAAGTTATGCAATCTGAGCTACAAAGGACTATAAAGAGGAAGAATTTTCAAACTGTCTTATCATAGTTGTAACACTGTAGTAAATCACACAGTTTATAGTACTTTAAAATATTCAATAATCTTAGTAAAGTCCAAAAGAAGACAACTGGATATTTCACTAAATGTCTGTCAGACCAATGAAAGTTGGCTGACTATAAAAAAACAAACACTGTTGTAAAATGTCTCAAAGTGTTATTAACATGATATGGTGGAATCACTTGTAACAAAATGGTACAAATACACTGGTACTAAACTAAGAACAATAAAATCCACATTTTAAGTAAGTTACCGTGATCTAACGATTCGCAGCGATTATGTGATAACTGTTAAAAACAGAATCAGATGTTCGTAGTTACAACAGAACTTCATTTCAGTGTATGTACGGTTAAAAACACAAGAAATTTGACAATATTAACAAACAAAAGGTATATTATAGTTATAGTAAGTCACAAAATAACTCACTTTAATATCAGTAGTGGAAATATGTGTGGAAATGAAACATCACGAACAGACATTCTGACCTTTATGTTTTTCAGATGTCATTAATGCTATACATAATAGCAATGAAGTACCTTTTACACTATCATATTTGCGTTTGGTTTTGGCTTCAGCTGAATGGATGATAATTGTCTTCCCACATATTGAAGAAGAGGTGATTGATCAGTTTAACTAGGGTACAGACTTATCAGACCTCAATAGTATCGAACATGTATAGGTCTCTTTTGGAAGAATTACATGTATTCAAATGACTCTGAACGCATGTTTTTCTGTAGTTTTTTTGCCTCAGGCTCTTAACAATATTTATTGTAAGCATGCAACATCGATATGATATTGGTCACACAGTTTGACACAGTATACATTACATTAAAGTGAAATGTTTTTAACTCTAAAAATATGAATTCATTTCTCCTAAATATTAATCGTAAACGTAAGATGAATGAGAAATCAATTGAATTTTGAACCAGATACAGATAATAAGATGTCGGATATTCACAGAAATTAAATATGAAAATGGTTGTAATTATTTTATAACAGTAATTTTGCATTAACATTAATAATGTACTATTAATTCCATTTTATTTTAGTTGCTTCCTGCAATATATATATATATATATATGTAGGTATAAATAAACTTGTACGAAGTGAAAGTTTAATATAAAGAGCACATTCTTGTTATTAATGGTTATATACTGATGCTGTATAATACTGACTACTATAAAGTAAAAGAATTTTAAACATACGAACCGTTGTTGGTGAATCAGATTTTAATGTTTCTTCAGGTTTGTCATCATTCACGATTGTCTTAACTCATTTCTTTAATTTAGTTTTGTCAGAACCTGAAGCAGGCTTGCTCAGGTTTTCCGCTTTTTCTGTTTTCTTTTCTACTGCCTGATTTTCATTTATTGTCTGCAAGATGGTTGGTTCTGTTTGATTTTCCTTTAACACCATATTAGTTTCTCTTTTATTAAACTTATTTGTCGGGGCCTTCTCACACTCAGGGATCATTGAAACAGCTTCCAAAATGTTCACGAGGGTTGATCTTTTCAGTTACAAGCGCCTGGTCTTCTAGCTTTGTATAGGCAGAAACACCACAAGAACCGAGGACGCGGTTTTTCAGGTCTTTCAATTTGCCCCGGGCTTTTTCATTCACGTTGCAGAAGTAACAAAGAACGCTAAACAATAATAAAATAATAATAATAATAAATAAAAAATAAATGAGAATTAAAAACGCGACTTTTTTCTTCCACTTTTCTATATAAACAATACTATTAAAGATTAACTTCAAATAGTTGTCTTTTTTGTTGTGTTTTTTTCGTAAGCAAACAGATCTACAAAAACACTTGATGAATCACCATATATGTTTCGTAAAAAGTGTTAACAAAAATTGAAAAGTTATTTTGACCTCATTTGTAAGGTCAATTTAACATATTCAGCTTTACCAGGTTCATATTGGAGTTTTCACATATTAACTTCCAAAGGGGCACTGAACACACTTGACATTTTCAAATATCCAACCCTACTATTCAATTAAAAGATAATTTGGGATTGAAGTCAGATGTTCTCTTACCCCTGTTCCACATACTTTAATTATCAAGAACTGGAAGACAGCATGTAACTTACCACAAAGCAATAAGACAAATCGAAATTAGTGTTAGCTCTTCCATCCACCAAGGATATCTTACAACTGTAGGTTTGGAAGCATCTTTTCGGTATCCTCGAGTACAGTTGAGATTCTCGGCTGGAACATACACTGGAGAAAACAACAGAGCGTTAATATTTTTAGCACGTTTTGTGTCACCGTTTGAATTTTAAGTATTTTCACAATGAGCACGACGCACTAGTTATAATATAAATTATGACTCACTCTGTAAAATAACAACATAAATGTTCCTTTCGTGAGAAAATTAAAACGTGTTGAGCTTCAAAACAGTTTCTTAACAGTAGACTTTTGTTTCTTTATGTACTTCCTAATGGAGTTAACAAATGAAACTAATCACACAGACTTGGAAACACGATCTTTTTTTTTTTTTTATTATTATATCTTTAGGTACATTTGATTTCCCTTGGTGTTTCCCTTGCAAAACACTTAATCAATGAGAGGAATAAATACAATCAGAACAATGAGATACATAAATACACAAATAAATACACAAACATTATCCAAAATTTACAGAAAAACTACTTAAAGCCATGTTGAACACAAAATACAAAGAACTACATGACTTACAAAACCAAAATGAACCGAGACCATCAACTGGCATGCTGCATTAAACCAGAGATTTACGGACCTATACAACGAAACATAAATCAAATCAATACTAAGAAAGACAGAGACAAAAAGATCTGCCACAACAAAAAACTAAAAAAAACTAAGATGTAAACAACAGAAAAGACACCAAAACGACAAACCGTTGACTAACCTCATAATTAACAGATCCGACCGTCAATTAAACACAGACGAGAAACAACTACTTAACAAAGGACTCAACTTCGCAATAGCACCTAGGTACATTCCAACCATAGAAATCAAAACATGTTTAGAAGACCTAGCCTGGAGACTTGTGATACTTTCTACAGAAAACAAAAACAAGGGAAAAACCAAAAACAACCAACAGAAAGAAGACAACTTAGATAATTTTATTGACATCCAACAGCCAAACATCCCAGGTAAAATTACAAATTTATATTTTCCAGAAACACCTAAAACAACATCTTAAACGATTTTTCAAAGAATTTTCTCACAAAACCATCAACATAATTTCACAAAACTAAAAAACAACCTTACAAAAAGAGACATTAATTCCATTAAAAACCTAAAACAAGGCAGAAACATAAAAATTCTAAAAGCAGATAAAGGTAACGCTATAGTAATAATGAACACGAATGAATACATACAAAAAATGAATAACATCCTATCAGACACGAACAAATTTAAACCAATACACACAAATCCAACAAAGACACACGAGACGCAACTGAACAAATTACTACTACAAATGAAAAAAGCCAACACAATTTCACAAACACTTTATTCCTACCTACGTGAAACCGACTCACGCACACCGCAAATATACGGCATCCCCAAACCTCATAAATCAGATTGTCTATTACGACCAATAATGCCAACATATGAATCGTTTAATTACAATCTTGGTAAATATATAGCATGGGCATTCTCCAAATATGTAACATCAGCCAGCTCATTCATCAAAGACTCTTTTAATTTCAAGTCTTATCTAAATCAACTTAATCATAAAGCCTTAATGGCCAGTTTCGATGTTATATCCCTCTTTACAGAAGTTCCAACTACTGAAGCCTGCAAGTTAGCCTAAGAACTCTATATCCGAGACCCTAATCCAAACATGTGGTCAGCTTCCAGTCAGTTACCTCTTTCTTTGTGAACCTGACGATGACCGAAGAAGGTCGAAACGTTGTTCGCTCTTCTATGTAAAATATTTTCTCAACACAAACGAGCCGTTTTTGCAAATAAAAATTATCTTCCAATAGTATATTATAGCTGTCAATATCAACATCTGCAACTTGGAGTTGGGCAATATCACCCATTACTGGAGTCCTGATTAGATGGATCAGTATATGGACGAACAAAGAGTGTAGTATTGATGGTAACATTTAAAGTAATTATATGTAGATATGTTTACCAATACTAATTCATCCCACACTTCAACATCGACATTTCCTATCATTAAAATTAAGAAAAACTGATTTCATGTTACCTCTGAAGTAATAATTACTTGTAAGTACTTTTAACATCATTGTAATAATTTATTTCATGCATTTATATTTCTGAGAAACTCACTTGAAGCTAATAAATTTTGGAGACGTTCTACAATGGGTAATTTAAAACTTTTTATTAGATAATTCATATATAATTCGACGTTTCTCGGTTATAAAGCGATTAGGAAAGATATTTGAGATAACGGTGATACAGAGAAACCTCAGTTAATAACGCGATACTCATCCAGTCAATAACCCCAAATACAATAAACAAAATACTTAAATTCTTGTAAAAAATAAAGCAAATACAATACTAATGTCATTTATAAAATACTTTATGGCAACTTCCACGTATTTTACGTCAGAGAAACAAGGCCGAAACTCAAAACAACATGTAACACAAAATGTTTCTATTTTTCTCTGTAAATATGTACTCTACTTAAACTAAAGACATGGATTTAAATGTATTCATAAAGAATGTGTAAAAACAACGTATATGCGAGTCATTTGAAAACACTGAATAACAAGAATAAGAGAATCAAATTAAAAGAAAACACCAGTTTTAATAAATGAAGTTTTAATTAAAATTTCTTTTAACCAAAGAAATTATTCAGTCACATTTATCCCAGTTTAAACATTAAATCATCGTGTAATATCATTGATTCGCCAACTTAAACATTTTCTACCCATCCTGTACATATTTTACATAAAGAAAAAATATTTTTTATTGCTATAGATGAGACCGACTAACGGGTTCTAGCATTAAAGAAATATCCTATAACGAGATTTTCGCTCATCACTGACTTAAAATCAGTAATGAACATATTGAAAAAAATGAGGCAGAAATATTTGCGAGCAAATGTGACGTTAAACATAATTATTAGGCTTCACTAACATCTGCACTCCCCATCAAAACTTTATACTATTAAAGAAACATCCGTTTATGGTAAGAACGAAGTTTAGAACGAAAATATCTATTTTGTATACGTAAAAATAAATGTAGAGCTAAATTGTTTACGTTTGTGTGTTTTCTTTTAGCAAAGCCACGTCGGGCTATTTGCTGAGCTCCCCGAGGGGATTCGAACCTTTAATTTTAGTGTTGTAAATCCGTAGACTTACCACTGTACTAGCAAGGGGAGAGCTAAGCTAGAAGAAAAAGGAATAGAACGGCAGTGGTATTAACAGTTTTGAAACTACTGTATCAGAGAGTATCTTGTTTACTTTTAACTTCGTTAACTACCAAGCTCTGTGAGAGAAAAATCAGAAATTCCATAGCTCTAACCAATGAATACAAATAAATATTACAAACATACAGTAAGATTGATAAAATATTGGTTATCGAATTTTTAGTGGCAGTTAAACTATATTTCAAATGTTTTACAAACGATAATTAATGACAGAATTAATTTTCTTTTTTATTTGTATGAACATCCGGCTTGGTTGTTTACTAAAACATGACACATTGATATGAAGTCTTATTGTGAAATAATTAAGTTAAAAGTGATACTATTGTCATCATAATCTTACATATACATGGGCAATATAAATAATTTTGTAGTCAATACACATGTTGAAACGAGCAAATTTGCACATTTTCACTTACATAAGGTTTGAATGAAACAACACATGAATCGAGATTTACATGTATTTATACTAAAGTTATGCAAAAATGTTTAGAAATACTTTTTTGAGATTTGCGGCTGTAATGTAAATCCCTTTCACGTATTAGCCCCCAAATATATTCTCCCGTTATGTTTTCGTTATACGCTCCCAGGTCACAAAAGCAAAGTTTAAAGAGAAGAATAGGTCTTTTCCATTTACTTTAGGCATAAGCAATTAGGAAATAGCATTTTGTGTCCAGGAACAAGAAAAGGTAAAAATTTTGTTACATGGTGTAATCTTATGTACACCAAGGTAATTATTTTTATAATCAATACACATGGTGAGTGAAATATCAAACAAAAAGGTTATGGCTGAAAGAAAATTAAAAACAAGATTGACGATTTTCCATTTAGATATTATTTCTCTAAAATTGGTATCATTTAATAAATGAAAATATGGTCTAAAAAAAAACTTTGAATTTACCTCTGACATCATATTAGTAATCACCTTCACGATTTTTGCATGTGTAAATTCCCGCGTCTTCAAACTGGATGTTGGTTAGCACTAATTTGCCACCGTATTTTATTTGCGTTCTCTCACTATTAATATCTTGTTCATTGAGATTTGAGTACCAAATAACTGGTTATCCTCTCGCTCTTTTATAAGCTTGTTTTGAACATATTAATGTAAAAGTAGAACCACGTTTAGTTTCGTAGACTAATTTTTATGTCATGCAGTTCTGAGGGTCGCGGGTTCGAATCCCGTTCACACATTAATGCTCGCCCTTTGAGCCGTGGGGGCGTTATAACGTCACGGTCAATCCCACTATTCGTTGGTAAAAGAGAAGCCCAAGAGTTGGCGGTGGGTGGTGATGACTAGCTGCCTTCTCTCTAGTCTTGCACTGCTAAATTAGGGACGGCTAGCGCAGATAGCCCTCGAGTAGCTTTGCGCGAAATTAAAAAAAAAATGCAGTACCAACTAATTTAGATTTAATAAACGATAACAACACTTGCCTAAGATTTCAACTTGAAATTTAGGTAAAAGCAAATAAAATTTATACGAAGTTTTGCAATTTCTTTTGACAATACAAGTCTTAGTAATTTCTATGATATCAACCATAATAAGACTGCTAACAGATGTTTCGTGATACATATAAATTATAATTGAGTAGTTATAAATGTATAAACATTGTAACAATATTTAAATTAAAATATCAGTTAAAGATACTGTTTTAAATTAAACACAAAGCTAAACAATAGGCTATCTGTACTCTGTTTACCACGGGTTTTGAAACCCAGTTTCTAGCGTTTTAAATCTTTTTAAGTTGTTCATTTCTCAGTTAAACTACTAAAAACTGAGAAGAATAGCATCCATTTTTTATTTTCTTATAAACTAACTGTTGCAACATAAAACAAAAATATGAAAAACATTCCCTTTTGAAAGTGAACAGCAGTAATACAAACCTGAGTTTCAAAGTTTTTAGTGCAAATTGTTCATAAAGTAATCCAACTACATTACTGGAAATGCAGAAACAGTCTCTTCAGAGACTTTACTTATTCTTTATCCGTGTTCTCAGCTATGAATGGTGACTTTTGATCTTTAACATAAAACGTTCTTGATGCTCAGGTATCTTGGTTTTATTTCACAACAACTTGCACAAGATTAACTCCGGTAATCAGATGAAAGTAACAGTAATCATCCGATTGCACAGGAGACAACAAAACACAGAGTCACTGGCTTATCTGAAAACTGAAAATTTTAATACTATCAGTATCACTGAGACTTAGTTGGATATTAACAATCTTCATGAGAAAAGTTTTTGAAATACCAAGCTACAAATTATTTATAAGAAATAAGAGTCATTATTGCTAGAGCAGGAGAAAACATTTTTATACAAGATGAACCTAAGAAAACATATGTATATATCATAGTGTTAAGTCACAATGAAAGTTACCTTGTCCCACTGTACATACTCAACACAAAGTATCAGCTCATACTAACCCTTCAACTTGAGTATGTCTTGTACTACTGCTACTGATGACACAAACACAGTCAAACAAGCCTTAATGACAAACTGTGTGGTAAGTAAACTTTTCTAATCTAGGTTTTTGTTGAGTCCTAGAAACTAAAATAAATATGATACAGTAAGTCAATGTAACAAATGGTAACGTATTTTAGTTAATTATACTTGCAGGCATTCAACAGCTTTAAACTTCTAAAGTAAGATAATACAAAAGTTGATTACTTAACAATGCAACATTTTTTTAATACACAAATCATTTAGTCACATGTAACCACAGCTGATACAAACTAGTATAAAACTGGCCTTTAATAAATGCAACTGATTTTCATTTGTTCTGTTTTAGAGAATCACATTTCAGTTGTACTACATTACACATGTATATTTATATTATTTACAAGTACATCTTTAAACTTCAGTCACAAGACAGAACAGTAAAGAAACACATTAAACAATGATATTCTCTGTTCACATAATTTGTACTTGCATGTCACAATCTGCTAAGCCTCGGATTACGAGTCGAACGCCTTGACCCACCTGACCATGCCGGGCCGTATGCAATTAAAACTTAGTTTATTATAGAATCTATGATATCTAAAATCAGCCTACAGTAGATGTTGGCTCAGCTAAGCGAACTATGGTAGTTTGTAATGGTAAGCATTTTGTGTGAACACATGAACATCAAAGTACAGAAAATGTGTACTTCTAAATGTTTTAGAAATATATATTGTTAATTTCTTAATAAAAAATTATTTGAATTAATTTTTTGAATAATTCCAAGGAGTACCTTATGTTGATTTACAAGAATTACTAAACAAAGAAACAATTTAACAGCAACTAATCACATTTATGCTTAAAATGTACATAAAGTACGTTTTGCGAAAAATTAGCATCACTTATGTTAAAAGTTTAGTGTAATATAAACAGAGAAGACATTTTTTAATAATAATGTAAGACTGAGTTTCTTCTGGCCTGGCATGGCCTAGCACGTTAAAGCGTGCGCTTCGTAATCTGAGGGTCGCTGGTTCGCCCCCGAGTCGCGCCAAAACATGCTCGCCCTCCCAGCCATGGGGGCGTTATAATGTGACGGTCAAGCCCACTATTCGTTGGTAAAAGAGTAGCCCAAGAGTTGGCGGTGGGTGGTGATGACTAGCTGCCTTCCCTCTAGTCTTACACTGCTAAATTAGGAAGGGCTAGCACAGATAGCCCTCGAGTAGCTTTGTGCGAAATTCCAAAACAAACGAGTTTCTTCTACACAATTATTTATGACGTACTAATTATGAACAGGAAACATAAATACTTCAAACATACACATCATTCCCTTAACAGCTTGTTTCGTTTTCTTTTCATAATAAACTCTTCATTGCACTTAAACTTGCAGCTTTATCCCGTTTTCTTCGGGTTTTGAAAACCTTGTAGTATCTGCGTCCCATTGAACACTTTGATAGACAGAAATATATTTTGCAAATATTTTAAAGAAAAACTTAGGTTTGATTCTTGAAAATAACCTAAGAACACTTTTTAAATCAGGGCTTCCTTATGAATGATGTTTTTGGTTTTTTTTTCTTTCACTGGCAATGAAAAATAAACCCTGAGGGAGAATATTTAGATTGTCTTTTGTGTGCGAGATTAAATATATGATGTAGTAGAGGTATAGTTAATAATCTATAACTAAATTGAACCATTTAAACATGCGTATATTATTGATAGAATTATCGGTTCAGATATAAAACGATAGATGCGTATGTCAAAAAAATATTGTCGTTTAGTACACTTTCAGGTGATGGAAGTGTCACCTCAACATTGAACGCAGCACATAAACAAGCCAACAAAAAACAAAGAGATTTTGAGTTTTATGTATATATATATATAAGTGTTTCGGTTCCTCCACTGATAAACGTTTGTTAGTATAAACAGTTTAACTTTTTACACATGTTCATAGATCTTAACACATGGCTTAAACTTAATACGAAAAAGAATTGCTATTCAATAATTCCAATCTCTTAATGTTAATTGGTATTGCTTATAACTCAACGAGGGTGCTTGAATTCCTAGCATTAAAGTAATTTCGTCAAAATCATTAATTAAAGGTAAACAGTTCACAGAACTCCAAATATCTGGTGGGTTAAACAAAACAAAAACGAACACAAGCATTATTGTTTAAGTTCTTTATTAAATAACGAAGGTCAGTTAATCTTCACAGTTTTTAAGATTTGGGAATATCATTTCATTTGAAAGTGCACAGTTTATTCCATCAAAATATGAATAAACTTTGTTTATGCATCAGTTTTATATATTTCAAATAAAAGTTACAATTCTGTTTTCATTATAGAGTTGCCTGTCACTACAACAGCTCTGGCCATCGTGGGTAAATTTGGTTGTATTGAGGCCTTTGTTGCCGTGTATCAGCAGACAGCAGAACTCTACCCAATCCCTCTTAGAGCTCATGGAATGGAAACTAGTGCCACCATTGTCTGTGTAACAACGATTTGTGCACCTCACATCGTCTATCTGGTAATATTTTCTGGTTCAGTCTTCTATTGTAAAATACAAGACGAATAACATAACTGAAAATTGAACACTGTTGAGAAATATATCATAAACTCATATTTAAATCTTGTTCAATCGAAACTTAAGGCTATGCATATTACATTACTCAAATAATTGAGTCTCATTTGTATTTCTTTTTTCTCCAATAATTTTTAGAATTTATTTTTTCAACAGTTGGATTCTTCGTATCAAGGAAAGCATTGATTATTATGATTTATCAGATTATGCTTTAAATAAAATGATTTAATTTAAACAGAAAATATCATTTTATAATGTGAAATACATGGAAGCCCAAAAGAATCTTTCCTTTTTTAAATGCAGTAATTCATTAACTAAGGATACAACCATGTAATTTTCAACATTTTGTATCCCAGCATAAACAGTTTTATTGATACCTCAGTAGACTTCAAATTATGTGCACCATTAGGGTTCTCACAAGCGAAATACAAAAACAACTTTCGTTCATCCTTTTGGTTGTCCAAAATACAAAAACATGAATTAGAGAAATTTGTAAAAAAAAAAAGTATAATATATTAATAACTTGGAAACAGTTAACAGATAGACTGAGTTAGATTTCGTAGAATAATAATGTTCATTCTTTCTCGGGTATTTCATAAAAGTGACTCAGTAGTTTAACACATGTATGTCAGAAAGTCTTTAGTGTAATTTGTAAACAAATACAAATGACCTTGTGTTGTTCGTTTATCAGGATATTTTATATTTCGAATACGTTCTTATGATTTGTTTTTATACAGAGTACACAGATCTAGAGGTGGAGTTAAAAGAATTGACAAGAAAAAAGTCGGTTCTACTGTAGAAGAACAAGATCTGGAACCTTTACCAACTGTATAATCTTAACGTCGTATTTACTCAAAAGTTGACGAATGAATTTTCTCATTAATATTAGTTTTAAGTAAACTTTTAGCTTAATTATTTTCACTTACGTAAAATAAGATATTTGAACATTTTTTCTTGGAATGGCTATAATGATTCTCTATAAGTGTGTTTATTAAACGTTTATTTCTAAACATTTATTCAAACGAATCTTTACTTCTAGAGCCTGAAACTCACACCAAAAACACCTTAATTTGTCTAATGGTGGTTGTAATGTTGGTTCTGCTAAATAAATATAATTATAGAGCAACTAGCGTGTGAACAATGAAATATAATAAGGGTGACTTATTTTACATAAAATATTTTCGTTGCACTAACACAAGGATAAAATAAGAAAATTGATATTCTGATGAAAATAGAAGAATGAGTACCTTTATGTGACTACAAAACTGATATAATTCTTGGGGAATTAAAGAAACTGTTTAATCTTCTCCCTTCACATTCAGCGATTATTGTGATTATGTGTATTTTTATAGGAATTAGAGAACATTGTATAATGAAATATTATGCTATAATTATATGTGTAGCAAAAACAACAACTATTTAATGATTTATGATTTTAGTATAAAATATTTTCTCACATTATTTTAAAATTTAATCGGATATATAACTTCTCATCCCCCTACTTTACAAGTCCCTGTCAAGCTACTGTTTGTTAACGTAATGAATAACACGTATATTAACGGCAATGTTGAAATATAAATCTACATGATATAGGGGTTAGGGGAAGCTGGATTTACCAAATATTCACAAACAATTAAACAGTAAGAAGTAAATCTTAAAAGGAAACTAATAAAAATATATCACATTTTCTTGGACGATTTTGTGACACCACACAACAATGAGATTTGTAGTGATTTATTTTTAAATCTTTTTTTCATTGAAACTCTACCATATGTTTCCAATAAAAAGAAAACAATATCACCTTGACCTCTTTAGAACTCCTCCTGTGTATGCGAATGTCGGTAATATCGTTTGTACGATATCAAAATTCATCAGGTCGTAATTGAAAAACATTTGATAAAATAGATTGGGGGTAGTAAAAAGCGTTTGTGAAGAGATAAACATTCTTAGTGTTGCGTAATGACACACCAATACAATAGATTCCACCTCACCAGCATGAAACATTATTTACTATCATAGATAATAGCCTGTATAGTGTCACTATCTGATAGCACTTGTGTCATATTTACTCCCTTGTCTTTGTAAAACTTAAATAATATTAAACAGCTAACTTATTTCACATAATATGTCTACAGTGGATTAGAAGTAGAACATTTCTCACATTTTTATTTGTTTTTTTTTTTCTTTGACTCTACCTCAGCTTGCAGCAGCTTTGCAGGCTGAGTGGACAGCCATTCCACAGGATGTGATTCGTCATCTCATTGCTTCTATGGGCAGGAGATGCCAAGCAGTTATTGATGCTTACGGGGGGCATATTCGTTATTGACATTGAGTGACGATAAACTTCAACTAGTGAGCGTGGACTACGCCTTTGCAGACTTTGGATGTTTAGCAGTGAATGTGCAAAGTTTCACACATGCCATACAGAACTACCCGGAATGAACTTGTTAACAATATGTCTCAAATTTTGCCTTTTGCGTTTCTTCCTTTGAATAGTATATGTGACTTACATGTAATACTGTGTCATTAATTAATATTTTAATTTAATACTGTTTGTTATTAATTAATATCTTAATTTAATAATTTATGTTATTAATTAATATCTTAATTTAATACTGTTTGTTATTAATAATTTATGTTATTAATTAATATTTTGATTTAAAACTGTGTGTTATTAATTAATGTTTCATTTGATACCGTTTGTTATTAATTAATATTTTGATTTAATCACTGTTTATTATTAATTTATGATTGAATTTAATATTGTTTGTTATTAATTATTATATTGATTTAATACTGTATGTCATTAATTAATATTTTAATTTTAGTTGATAAAATAATATATATATATATATATATATACACATACACACACACATATATAAGTGTGTATGCTTGCAATTTAGAAATGATTTAGTCATGAAAGGTTATGTTTATAAGGGGTGTTACTGTGTCTAAAATGTTAAGATAACAAATATTAATTATTTTAGCCATAATGGAGGATACATTTTAAGAAGATTAAACATTAATGAGAGAGTCTTCGAAAGAAGTTATTGTATTTGTGACTGTATACGTTAATTGTTTTTTATTGTTTAGTCCTCAGCTGTACATCTCTAGGAAGCATACAGAGTGTTTGATGGTATCTTTCTTGGTACTCTACGAGTAAGTGTATGAACTGTGTAGATTTAATATTATAAAGATGTTATACATCCATTGTTGGTTGCTTAAATGTCAGAAAGCTCTCCAGGATGGTAAGAAAAACAAGTTCACGTTGTGTTAACATTTTCATAACTTGTTGCTGATAGAGATGTGTAATAATTACTTCACAATTCCGTACACAACTTTGCAGTATATGTTGACTTCTGATAGTGTTAATTTCTGTAGTTGTAAACATTTTCTTATAAATGTTTATGTCCATTTATGTTACTTTTTAGTTGTTCTTTAGTTTCTTTCACATTTCAAATTACTCATTCTAATTTTCATTGTTAGGTAAGGTTCATGTAATGAGCCCTTACATGTGTGTCGTTTTTATTAACATTACAAAATTAAAAGTAATTAATTACATTATGTAACAATAACAGTATTTTTAAACCAGTACTGAAACACCCAAACAAATCCATATTGTAGTTGGATATGTGGGGTTGTCAGATTATATCTTTTATTAAACAGTATTTCCAGTAGGTATTTATACTTACTACTAATTGTGATGTGATATGAATAATGAGTAAAATCTGAGAACAAGACTCAGAACCAGAGTCAGTTTACCATTTTAAGTTTAACTAACACTCACTGTGAGAACTGTAATTAGGTTTTTTCAGTTACTCTGAGTAGGTTTTATTTCATTATTACAGTTTCATATGCCTGTTACCAGAAGGTTAATCTATAATAAACCGACTACATGATAAAAAGATATCATAAAATAGCTTTACTAAATTCATTCAGCAATAAATGTTAGATTTGTTAATTTAACACACTTACTACTTATTGTTAGCTAATACTGATAGTGTAGTTTTATATACAGGAAAAGTTAAAAAATAGATAGTGTAGGTCATAAATCACTGTAACTGTTCTGTGTTTTAAGAAAAGTAAGTGAAATTTAAAGATTTATTTGTAAATAGTAATAATACACACACACACACACACACATATACACATGTGGAATGTATTAGAAGTGAATGTGATTGTATTATACAAATTACTGGTCCTCTAAAACAAAGGAAAAAGTTGTGCTTAATAAAATTCAGTTTTATACTATTTTATATCAGCTGTAGTTACATATATACTTAATACACTAGATGTTGTTGCTAGTATATACAACAGTAAGGTTTGGAAGAGCCTAGTGATGTTGTTGTTAGTATACACAAGAGGGAGCAGTGGTAAGAAATAGTAATGGTTAAATGCAAAGCCATGTTATGGGCTACCTTTTCTGTGCCCACCACAGGTGTCAAAATCCAACATTTAATATCATAAGTATTTTTGTTTGTTTTTTATGTATCTTATGAGAATAATCATTTGGTTGAATGTTATCTATTAAGGATACGAGGTATGACTATTAATCGATTAGCAAATTCCAGCCCAATTAGTTTTTGAAATAAAGAGCTCTCAGTCCACAACCTTTACAATAAAATCTTCAAAAAATAATACTTAATAATAAAAAATAAAATAATGAGAAATACTACACTTTTTATCAGTTGATTCTTTTCGTATGTCACAATACTAATTAGTTCAGCTGAGCAACCTTGAATTTAACTCACAATGGTAATACTAAATTATGATGATATTTTGATTATTTGGATAACACTATGCAACACAAATTTTGTTCCTGGATAGCATATGCTATTTCTTAATGACTTATGTTGTAAAAGTACAGAAAATGGTCATTATTCCCTTCAAACTTTGCTTTTGTGATCTGGATAATGAATTTAGAAACTAACCTATTTTCTATGTAAAAATGGGCAAATTTGCACATTTTTATTTACATAAGGTCTGAATAAAGCAACATATGTATAAAGATTCACATGTATCTACAGTAAAGTTATACACAAAAGTTAAGAAGTGAGTAGTTTTCTTTTAGATTTGTGACTGTAATGTAAATCACTTTCAAGTATTAGGCCCCAAATACAGTCTTCCATTATGTTTTGGTTATACACTCCCAGGTCACAAAAGCAGTTTGAAGAGAAAAATAGGTCATTTCCATTTACTTTAGGCATGAGCCATTGGGAAATAACATTTTCTGCCCAGGAAGAAGAAAAGGTAAAATTTGGTTACATAGTGTAGTTGAAAAGAGGGAAATTCTAATGTTTCTAACTGATTTCACAGGCTTATGAATTTGAACTTCATAAAAGTTTTGGTTTTATTTATAGATTTGCCATAATTCATATATGCAAATTTCAAAAATAATATATATATATATATATTTTTTTTTCTATTACATAAGGATGTCTTACAAATTATGGAGTAGAAAAAACTAATTTAGATGAAATTATTATTACATTTACTAAAGTGAACATTTATGTGTTTTATTATGTGTTTCTTGTGGGTTCTAGAAAGATTGATAAGACTACTTGGTCAATATTGGTTGTCATTATTTTAATGAATCACTTGTGTTGAAGTATATATGACATGTTGTGGAAAATCTATGTGTGATGGTGATAAATGGTTATCATATTTGGATTCAATGTACAGGAATTACTGTAAAACATGTAAACATTTCAAGACAGTAAAACCATTGAAGGCCTTTCTTATTTATGCTACACTAACCAAATCTCCAAGATAACCTAGATATGTTGTATTTCATTAGAATTTTTGCCAAGTTTATTTCATTAGATGTGTTTAGAATTCTTCACATACTAATGTAACAAATATTAACTGGTCTGCAATTTCTAGAGTAACTATTTTATTCCCTTTAAAAATAGAAGTTACATCATTGATAAGTCATCTGGCAATTTTCTGTTCACATGTGTCTGATCTTTGACTCTTAAAAACACGGATAAATATTGTTTGGCTCTGGTGCTTCAACTAGTATTAATTATTCAGTCTTGTTATTTTTACCACCAAATTATTAATTTTTACATTCTGTTACAGTGTATGGTATAAAGTGTAGTCTGAAAATAGCTTATGCTACTGAACATACTTTCAGCTGTGTGGTGAATCTTATACCTGATATTTGGTTACAAGTAGCATATTATTAAGTGATTCTGGTGTTGACTAGTTTTCTTCCACTTGGTTAGTAGTTCTGAATTTGTTATGACTATGCCTAAACATTATAGGACTCCAGCCTAGGTGTTTACTATAAATGTTGCAGAAAATACCTTTCTTTCTTTCTTTCTTTGTATTCAGAACTGTACCATAAATGACAGGTTTTTTCACAAATTTGTGTGTAGTGTTTTATAAGTTCAAAAAAGACAATTTGAATGAGTAAATAGTAAGTGGTATCAAGATTTAGATATATGTTTTTTAGTATTGAGAAAATAAAGGATATATTTGGATTATCAGTACTGTCCTCCCTTTGTTATTGGTGTTTCATTTCGAAGTAGGTAAAGACAGTTTGTAAATGTTTAATATCTATGTAGAGTATTTATTTTAAAAAGTACTTCTAAAGTACTTGGTTACGTTTTGCTATATTATTATTATTACTGAAGGATGAACAGACTGTTTTTAGTGTATTTAATTTTGGAAATTGTTCTGAAATAGTAACTCAAGGAAGCAGGATGTGTTGTTGATTGGGATTCTGTTAAAACTGTAATGACTTTATAAAACATTACATACCACTGGTGCTTTTAGTTTTATATGTAGTCTAAGTGTATTAACTGACTTTCTACAAGCCACTCCAAACTTTACACAATCGTCTGTCATTTTACTTTTCTTTAATCCATTGTGCACAGGCTTGGTCTGTTGGAACAACCCCATATTGGGGAAGAAATATTGAGCATAAACCTATATTTATTGTGTGCATCTATTTGAAATGTTGCAAGCTTTCAGTGAAATACAAAAGTCTGTTGTTTGCATAAAATCAGATGTCAAGATGCATCTTAACTGAGGATGTTAGTCTGAATCGATAAGTTGGATTTTTGTAAGTAATAATGATGTCTCTGATAAGCATGTCGTCTTGTTATTGAATTATTTTAACCTACAAAACTTATGAAATACATATTTTTAGGATTTATTCAGTATTCTTGTATGTTGTACTTGCTAGTTATCCACCTTCTACAAAGAAGTATTAAATCAGCAGTGTAGGGTAAAACAAATAGTTAATAACTTTAATATCAGAAACATATACTGTCTTGGGTTATGCTCTGCAAAAGGTCGTGGATTTTGTACTTTGACCCACACCCTTGTGCATGGGATTAAGTAATTATTTTCCAGTTTAAACTATTAAAATACAGGTGTCACATTGTTGTGAATATGTGCATGTGTATGTACAAGTGCACACACACACACATCTGTATCATACATTGTAGACAGAGTGCAGCTACAACTTATGTTGTATTTGCATATTTGCATTATGTTATTTTGAATTTTTGGACATAAACTATTTAGTAAAAATATTTCTGCATAAATACAGATGGAAAATATCAAATAATCATTTAGAATGATGAAGAACAAATAATGGTTAGAACATTTAAAAGAAACTTAATTCCAGGATGTGTAACTTCAGAGAAGTATTTGTTTTTCAGTACACTGGAGACAACAGACTTCTTTCAGTCGAATGTTTAGATAATTTATCAGATTTAACTTGTGCATCTGTATTGAATATGAGTTAGTAATGTGAGAAAGTTGCAGGTGTAAGTTGATAACAAATGGAAAACAACCAGATATCATCCTGTGAAATGTGAGTGGTTTTCATGAGATCATAGGAAGCTTCGTACATATATGTTGATTATACACTTTAGGTATTGTTTCTCACTTATATACATGCACATATTCAGAAAAAGTATATGTGAAACCAAATGTTTGTCTGTTATTTAAATATAAATGTATGAATTATATAGAACAGTCATATCTTTAAATATTTAAGCTGTCTGCTTGGTATTTGTTGTGATTTGCTTCAGATTGCAAATTCTGTTGATTGATGTAATTGACTTTATCTATTGATTGGTATTTTTGTTAATAAGTATAACTCACGTGCATGTTACAGTTTATCACAAACAAGCACACATGTGGTCATAGATGAAATAAATCATATACAAATCTACATATATATAAAAGTTTATTATATAATCATTTGAAATGCTAAAAAAAGTTATATATTGTGTGTTTGAAATCCATAAAGAACTAGTTTATGAAAATATGTACATGCCTTAGTTTATGGCTAAAGTAATCGTTATTCTTTTTTTTTTATGTTCATAATCTGAACTAGTTTTGGGTCGGCCAGCATATTTGCAAGCAAGTTGGCAGCTGTGTAGGTCAAACATGTTCATTTATGGGAAGTTGAACTTTCAACTCTCAGATTGTAAGTTGGATACCCTAACTACCAGGTCTAACTAAAATAGGAGTTGTTAGAGTCTTTTATTTATTACCCTGTTATTTAACTCTAAGTTTGTACTTCAGACTGTATTTCACTGCTTAAATATGCTCCAATGTGTGGTTGATCTAATCAGGACTTTAGCAGGTTCTTAATGTTTGATGAAAGAGTGCACATACAGCATACCTTTTTCAGAATTTCTACAGATAAATTTGAGAAGTCTGTTTACTTACTTATCACATCTAATTTATTTTATTTCTATACAATGCCTTTATGTTCCTCTCACCCAAAATACAAGTTCTTTCCAGAGTTTCACACCCAACTTTATATTACTCGAGTTATTATCCACTCACTAAGATTGTCCATGTTCTTATAAGTTTGAAAACAAAATCTCAACAATTCCTACGTTTTAGTATCATCATCAGACATGGAAAGTTACTACAGTGCACAGTTACTGTAAATATACCCATTGAAAAGGTTTCAAAACAGGCTTTTAAAAGATCCCAATTATTATAAACTATTTATCAGTACCTTCTGCTTTGCAAACTTACTGTAAAATTAATTTTTTTTTACCTCCTGTTCTAATTATATCTAACTGTTGAATCTTTCCAAACATTGTTTCATGCTTTTTATCAGTTTGTGTTTGAAATATACAAAGATAAAGATTTACTTTTCACCATAATTTAGTTGATGAAAGGTGCAGTATATTCTTTAGCTTGAATATAATTAGTAATTTATTATTTACATTATTTTTATTTACTGAGTTTTGGTTTTAAAAATAAACAAAAAAGTCTTAAAATTGATTTGTTTTCTTAATATGTTGATATGTTATAAAGTGTAACAGGATACACAGTGCATATTCAACACTTAATGCAGTTTGGTAGAGTGCAGTCCAATTAACCATTCGCTGAATAATAATTTTATTTATAGATCATCTTTTATTTTAATGCTGTTGAAGTGTTTTTGTTATGTTTATCTTACAATATAGTCAGTCTGAGATGTCCATTTCATTCATTGTTATGTTATTTGTGTATTTTGTTTTTAAAAAAGTGATGTTAGAGGAAGTTCTGAAATAGCTGTTCTTTTGTAAAGAACATGACTTGAGTGTGCATATACTTTTTTCTTCAGGTATTCATCCTGTTGGAAACATTGGACGAGAACAAGGCTCCTTCTGGTGGCCATTGTTAGGTGCCTACTTGACATACCCATTATACTTTTGGGACCTAAACTCTGTCTTCTCAGTGTTTTTTAACTGGTATTCTAAGAAATGGCAAAGAAAACCCCTTCCTAGACGTTCCATCTCGAAACGACTCTTGGTCCTTTCTTTTTGTAGAGCATTGTACATCTTTCTCTGGACTTCATGGCTATATTTCAACTGCACTGTGACAGATCAGAACGGAAATGAAATGAAGTGTTGAGATGCAGCTAAGAATTTTTTTTCACAAGTCTTGTGTGACAAGAAGTTAAATCTGTCATGAAAGATATTTATGTCTTTGCTCAGTATAATGGTTGGAAAGAAAGATGGCACCAATTAATTCAAGCATTTGATCTACAAGTAGAGAGAAATGCTTTGAAGGTAGTAGATCCAAATAAATTGAATTTTCACATTTTAATATTTTATTCCTGTTGTTTTATTTCTGTGATAAATTAATATACTATTTAGATAGGTTTTGTTGTTATATTTACTTTTGACTAGAAATAACTGAAGAAATGTATAAACAATGTAAAAAATATGTTTAGTATAATAGCTTATTTATTTCACTTTTCTAAGACAAACTTTGATATCTGTTTTTAGTGCTCATATTAAGGCTAGTAAAATGAACAATGCTTATCTGCCTTTTTCTCTACCCTCTTCTCATACATAAAGTGATAAAATGAATCTAAACCAATTTTTATAGACGTCCAACATTTAAATTTATGTAATTGGTACTTCTTTATGAATGTGTTAAAAAACACATTTAGAACATTACATGCATTTGTATCTTTATAAATAAACATTTGGTTGCTAAAGTTATTCCTGTATGATTTGTGTTATAACCAGTTCTTGGTTGTGACACAAGTCATGATACTGGAAAGAGAAAATAAATAGATATTAATAAGGTGGAAGCTAAAGCAACAACCTATTGTGTTGGTGGAACTTATCATAACTAACATTTGTGGTAATGTAATGAACCATAAAGGAAAATTTGCAAGCCGGTGTGATTCAGCATGTCACATGTTGCATTGGTTGTATACTCTTGTTATAGTAAATGGGAAACACACAGAACACCTGATCAAAGGTCAATGGTGACATCCTCCATAACTGCTTTCAGTTGTGTCTTGGAAGCCTGATTTCTACTGGTACGAAAGGCCAGGTTTTGGTTCTGCATATTATCATAGTCTCCTTACACATCTTAGATCACATTATAAAACAGATTTGTTTCTTGTAAATCATATAAATGTCTGTTAGTGCTCTATGAGACATATAAATCCAGTTCTCTCCAAACCAAATCCAAAAAGTTCACTTTGTTAGTCAAGCTGGTAATTAGTGCCCCTTCAAGTTTATGTCCTGGACAAACTTACTTCTTGTATCTCAGAATGGCTGGTATGGGTATTAACACTTTTACTAATAAAGCGGAGAACAACATTTTGACCTTCTTAAGTTATCTTCAGGTTAACCCAAGAAGATCGAAACATTGTTCTCTGCTTTATTAATAAAAGAGTTAATACCTATACCATCCATCCTGAGATACATTTTACTACCTCTTGCACTACCTATGGTACAGAGCTGCATGGTAAGATATCATTTCAAATGCTCAAACTATAGCAAAATGAACTTGCATTGAAAGTCATAAAAGTAATATTTTCCTCTCATTTTTAGGTTTTAAATCTGTAGTCCAGTGCTATACAGGAAGAGATCATGGCTCGTTACTGGATACTCTCCAGACAGTGGCATCCTGATGAGCATAAATATCCTGGGGAGAAGGAGGTAGCACAAGAGAAATTGAGATATGAAGTGCTGTCTCAGATTAAGTCGAAGAGGCTGACTTGTAACAAAAAAGTAACAAGATAATCCTGGGGCAATGCAAAACTAAGTAGGAATTTATAATGGAGCAATTAAAATACATATCTGTTTCAGTATGACCACATCATACAAAGAATCTACTGATAAACTGTTCTAACTAGTCTAAATATCTGGTATCTACAAAACATTTCAGTCATTCCTTTGTTTATATAATGTTTACAGTTAGTTAGATTTCTTCAGTATATTTGGTCTGAGGATTATTATTATTCTGTGTATTTTGAATAATAATGGAAATTTCCAGTATTGTTGGTAGAAAAGAACTTATGAATATGTTCAGTGAACCCGTCAAAGTACAGCTTTTAATAGTCAAAATACAGTACTGTGAAATTGATGGAGTATTTGGTTAACTAAATGTATTCTCCTTTAATAAAAAAGACTAAATCTGCACTTCTATTGGGTAGTTTTATGTGTAACTGATAATGGTTTATTTGTAAAAAAAAAAAAAAAAAATGTGGACTTGAATTCAAAGTTTGTGTTTTATGATGGTTCATTGCTTTTGGAAACTTTCTTTTGAGAAAATTCTCCTTCTGAATTAATTCCTTAAACCAGAGTGGATGCTGCCAGTATTCAGCCAAAATCCTGATTTTATCCACCGAACAGTGACAGCATCTGACAATGTGTACGTCTCTTTATGAAAACTAACCTGAACCATGTTATTGTCTGTAAAATTAAGAAAATTGAAATTTCATAAAGTATGGTGACAGTTTTAAGGGAATCATTAAAATAATTCCAGCAAAATGTGCAACAAATTACAGGTTTAAAGAATTGAAGCACAACAAGTAATCACTTTTGGGAGGACCCGACTTCTCAGTGTGTTTTCTCTGAAGTTTCCTTTATGCACCATTCAAACTTAATTTCCAAGAAAAGAAACAAAACAATTTGATACCAGTTTAAGTGATTGGTAGTAATAAGTAGAAGGAAAAATATTATGGAATATTTAGGTTTAGAACTACCTGGATGATAGTTGTTGAAACATAAGTAGAAAGACAAGTGTACAAAGTTAAGTATTATTTTTTGGACAAGTATTCAAAATCTCTTAGAAAAGCTTCTATTTTATTTATATATCGTAGTTTAAAATAATTTTTTCTAGGCAAGACAGTAAGTTAACCAAACTCAATACAGAATAATAACAATTATTTATATGAGGAAAATTTTGTAATACATCATGTCTATTATTTCCTTGGATCTGAGGTACTATTATTGAATTATGAGGTCCATATTTTCCTTAGCTGTAGAGCATACTTTGATAGCAGGTTTGAAGATTTTTCATGTTATGGATTACTTACAGATGTTTTTCTTTTCTTTTACTTGTTTTTAGAACTACATAAAATATCTTACCAAAACACAGTAACATATGTTACTCAGACTGTTTATTTAACAAATGAAGGTTTCCATTAATGCTACACCAGCCAAGTTAAAATTATGTCCCTTGTGGCTTTTTCTTTTCTGTTGTTGTCAAGATGTTTTCTTTACTGTGATGTTGAATTAAGAATAATTTTTGGTATTTCAAAGTTATTACAGTGTATAGTATTTTTTTCTTCAAATATAAGTATGTGAATATTTCAATTGTTGCACTAATCCAAACTCTCTACTGTTGTATTTGCTACATCTTCTCTTGGAAATATTAATTTTTACAAGTCAGAGCTGAAATATGCACTGTTCATTTAGTGCAGAAACAATCAAATATGAACATGTTGTCAGGTATAAACTAAAATGTTGTATAATATTCTGTGTGCCACATTTGTCATTTTACGAATATGAATTCAGAGCTTTGGAAGAAAGTAAATTTGCAGTTGTGAAACTACTGTAGTTGATTTTACTGTCATCACTTTGGTTCCCGCTCATTAAGGATATTACATTTGTCTAACATTGAGTCTTGTTAAAACTGTTACAGTTATCACTTCTAATCATTATAATTGTTCAAAATTAATTATTGGTGGTGATGTGTAGGTTTAAAATAGAATGTAACAAGCAAAATTACCCATTTATAGTGATGGTTGCTGTTTAAGTAATCTAGCAAAAGTACACGTACCCAGTGACAGTTACTGTTTACGTTTGTTTTGCAAAAGTACTTGTCCCAAGTGACAGTTACTGTTTAGGTTAATCTACCAATATAAATTATTTCATGAACTTTAAAATGTTAACTTTTTTGCAATCTTGGTTTCACTTAGAGCCAAAGCTCCGAGCTTTTTATACTTCACACCATAAAATAATTAATCACTTCAGTTGTGCTAGGAGCTGCTCAACAGTAACACATGGTAAATGTACATTTGTATTTCTTATAGTATGTCATATTTTGAAATGTTAATGATAGTCTGATAAATATAGAATATCATACTTGTGAAATAAAGTTTGGTATTAACATTATTCATACTTGTTTTACTATCATTTCAAAAGTGAATGTTAAACTTTGCCCAAATGAACAGATCTTCAAATGCTACATGTTTCCAGTATATAAGAATTCAGAAGTTATTAACAGTTGTCAGTTTTAAACATAATGATAAAATAATGAGTATAAATGAATCTGTTGACAGTAACTGTTGACAGTAACTGCTAGAATAATAGTTGTACAAACAGAAACAGGTGTAGCACCAAGATGAACTACATTTTACTTCTGTAGTATCTACATGTAAACAGAAGGTTAACAATTGCTTTGTTCAGTGAACCAACGGTAATAACTTTGTATTAATTGTTAGTAATGTGTGTCCATTGTCTGTACATTTCACAAAGTATTCAACAATTCCAAACATTTGCAGTGTTTGATTTTATCCTTTTGTGGCAGATAAAAACAAAACAAAGTATACTTTGTACATACTGGCTGACAAGTAATCTTAAAGTAATAAAAAATAGTGCCTTATTTAAAACAAAGTACTCTAATAGATTAATAAATCTTCATTGCCACTTATTACATCAAACTAAAAAGGTCATGCTGTATTACTAGGTGTAAATGGAAAGGTTTATAAGTTATTTTTAATTGAGAAAAAAAAACTATAAAATGTGACCAGAGAAAGGTTGTTTGTTATATAACAGTTTTTATATGTATTCATCTTGGGCATTGTTTGTTGTGTATGAATATTTATGTCTAAAATTTTTTGCACATCTGTTTATAAGTAGCAGTTGAAGCCTATTCAATATCATTCTAATATCTTAAAATGGAAATATATAAAGGCAATTTAAGATGCGAGTACAAATTTAAATGAAATTGAAATATTTTAATAGGATGTTAAGGTTTAGTTATTCATTGGGTCCTAGAAAATGAAAGAAATGTTTGGTAATGAGGAAATGTATTTTTCTTAAAATTTATATTTGAAGATTTAGTCAAATAAGTTATAATCATTCATATATTTTTCAAGCCATTACTTATGGGGTAGGTGAAAATGATTGATACTTAAAAGGTGCTTCTTTTTTAATTTTGCGCAAAGCTACTCGAGGGATATCTGCACTAGCTGCCCCTAAATTAGCAGTGTAAAAGAAGAGGGAAGCTAGCTTGTCATCACCACCCACAGCAAACTTTTGGGCTACTCTTTGATCAACGAATAGTGGGATTGATCGTCACATTATAATGCCCCCACGGCTGAAAGGGCGAGCATTTTGGCGCGACGGGAATGCGAACCCACGATTCTCAGATTACAAGTCGCATGTCTTAACCCACCTGGCCATGCAGGGCCTAGTTAAGAGAAACATGTGAACCTCACAAAGATAACAGTTGAACAGCTTTGAACAGCTTATTTTATTAAGTAGTTAATATCTATTACTGAGTATATCTTTCACTTTGTGCCTAGCATGGCTAAGTGGGTTAAGGAGTTCAACTCGTAATCTGATGATCGCAGGTTCGAACCCAGTCGCACCAAACATGCTCGCCCTTTCAACCGTGGGGGCGTTATAACGTGACGGTAAATCCCACTATTCGTTGGTAAAACAGTAGCCCAAAAGTTGGCAGTGGGTGGCAATAACTAATTGCCTTCCCTCTAGTCTTACACTGCTAAATTAGGGACAGCTGGCGAAGATAGCCCTCGTGTAGCTTTGTGCGAAATTCAAATAAATATTTAATTTTCATCTTGGAAGATATCTTCATCTGTCGGAAGTTAATGTTAAATGTCAATGAAAAAGGCAAAATTCGACAATAAATAGAGCACTGCATTTTGTTTTTTCTCTCTTGGGTTTTGGGTATCATATGTACTCTGGAGTGTCAGGTGCTCTCTGACTTTTTCTGCCTTTCTTTACTTATATGATCATGCAGTGTTGGTTGGTGTTAGTCACTGCTTTAGGTTCAGAGTGGGCTGAATTTACTCCGACCCTTTTAAGATCAATGTAATTGTGGCCGAAAAGTTTGATGTTAGTTTCGTCTGACCAAAGAATACTCTTCCAATAGGTGAAGGGTTTATCTACATGCTTTCTTGCATACTTCAATCAGTTTATTTGTCGTTTAAATCACATTATAATTTATGTAGATCTGTGTTGGTATAATATTTGTAATATATTATCTTTCTATAAGCCTTATCGTGATACTTTTTAAGTTATGAGCAAAAAACTACTCGGGACGCAAGGGATACGAACACTTTCTGTCGTAACTGGAGTTATGTTGAAAGAGAATAAAATTTATATAATACGTTCAAATATCTTTACAGTAAAGGTAATTAGTTTCTAAATGCAGGTAACTTTACACGTGGTTTTGGGGTTCACCACGTTAATATTTGGTAACACACACATGCGAGTGAGACGGCATTACGAGAAGTTATTGAAAATCTTTCCCACCACTAAGAGTCTATTTTAACACCGTATTTACTATATGGGAGGAGAGTTGTATATTATCTTGTTGGAAATTGTATAGTCCCCCCATCCCCCCCCTGGAATAACAGTAGTTATAATCCTTGACTTATTAAATTTGATCACGTTATTCAACAAGATATAAAGCTCTTACGGAAAATGGAAAGCCAACTTCAAAGAAAATTTTAAATTTTAGTTTTGCCTTAATGGCTCATAAAATGTCTTTAAGTTGGTTGTTGTTGTTTTGGAACAGCCCTTTTTTCTTTCTTATTTTTGTCTTTATTCCTAGGATCATTAAATAAAATATTTCAAATGATTGACTTAAGGTTATCAGAATCTCAATAGCAATATTCTGCAAAGACAAAAATTCATATAGTAGTTTTAATTCTCAGTGTAAAAAATTTGAAGCTCTTACTTATTTCACCAACCAGTTAAACATGCAAATCTCTTGTGCTGAGACAAACGTTAACACTTTTACACTTAAAATGTATTTTTGATAGGTATCTATCTCCTATCACACAAAGCTATCTCAATTACTCTTTGCACTCTAAGCTTTGCTGAAAAATATTTTTGTAATCAGTGCATCAGTCTTTATACCCTATCAACTTTATGCTTTTTCTAAACATGTGCATATCATGCGACTGTTCTCCACCAGTTGTGGCACATCTGTCTCCCTCTACTATTCCTTCTTACTCCTCACTTTCAAGAATTGACCTGTTCTAAGTGAAGAACACCAGCCATGAGGAGGGTGGATGTGAATTACTAATGGGAAATTATATTTTGATGTCAAAAAATAGCTTCTGATGTGGTATTATCTCCACTCTATAAAGGTGAAAGGATCAGTTAAGAAGCACAGCGGAATAACTATCTATCCAGAATGAACAGATGTACTCTGAGATGAATAAAGCCCATAACTGGGGTACTTCTGGAACAGGTATGCTCTTTGCACAGGAAGGTGGGAATTAAAGTAGAATGTGTGAAAAATAGATCAATAGGTTCAAGCATTAGTCATGTATAAATAAATGTAAGTACAATGAACTATATACTTTCTCACCCTCAACAGGACAGATTCTATAACTCATTTGTATCCACAAGATTGTGGATGAGGCATGTAGACCAATACACACACACACACACCAACAATCAACTGTAAGTAGAATACCATCATTGTTTGTTCTCTTGTCTTCCTGAGAGACAATCAGTCACACTTTGATGGTGTTACAGAACAGTTGCCATCTCTCTTTTTTCATTTTGGGGATTTTAATAGACACTCCCCTGTGGAGTAGTACTAATATATACATGAGGGATTGTTCCATTGAAAATATGTTGTCGGATCACAACCTATCTCTCTTCAGTAGTGGTTCTTTTCCCTATTTCCATGCACCTAGTCATTCTTTGACTGCTGTGGATCTACGTATCTATCTGTTCCCCTTCACTTTTCTTGGAGAGATGACAATGGTAAGTGGAACAGTGAAACTACCCATTGTTTTAAGAGAGAATGGCTGTGGTCAGTGCCCTCTTACTTAAGTGCCATGGTGGAAGTTGGACCAGGTTGACTGACTTTTTTTACCACTTTTTGAAACTTGGTCCTGCAGTCCTCAGTCTTCCATCTGTTAATAACTGCATGGAGGCAGTAAGTAATTGCATAATTCAAGCAGCTGCCAGTATGCCAACTGTATAACATTTCAAAAAAGTTATTTTCTCATTCTTTAGTAAGAAGAGGTATCATCCAATTTTCACAACATCAGTAATTGTAAAAAACATTACAATGTATCTAAGAATAGTTTTGTAATAGTATTGACATCATTGTTGTTTAATGAAAAGAGAGATCAAAAGAAATCTGTATGTATGTCATATCGAAAGAAATAATGGTGTCTGTAACTGTTTGTTAACAACAGCTTAGCATTCTTATGTTAGTTCCTGTTAAACTATGTTGAAGCATACTAAATAACCCTATCCATCTGTTAACAGGATTAAAAATTATATATTTCTATATCAGTTCCTGTTGAACAAGTCAGAAATTGTGTTATCATCAAGATTAAAAGTGATGTAACATTAACAGTTGCCTGTTGAAAAGTCTAGGAATATGTTAAACAGTTTCTTTCAAGGTTAAACATTGCTTCATGTTATACAATCTTCGAGTTAAACAGCTGATACCGAAACTAAACGTTAGTTATTTTCGACAAATTTCAGACATAGTAAACAGCTGGTTCAAAACCTAAACAAACATGAGACACACAGTTGCCACCACTTCTAAACATTACTTCCTGTTGAACATAAGTAACACTTATTGAAAGCTGTTACCAAGATTTGTTAATTTCTTCTGTACTCTTTGTGTTGAATTTTTTTAAACAGAGAATGAGATTGTCTGTCTGTTTGTTTGTTTTGTTTTTTGGAATTTCGCACAAAGCTACTCGAGGGCTATCTGTGCTAGCCGTCCCTAATTTAGCAGTGTAAGACTAGAAGGAAGGCAGCTAGTCATCACCACCCACCGCCAACTCTTGGGCTACTCTTTTACCAACGAATAGTGGGATTGATCGTCACATTATACGCCCCCACGGCTGGGAGGGCCAGCATGTTTAGCGCGACGCGGGCGCGACCCTCGGATTACGAGTCGCACGCCTTACGCGCTTGGCCATGCCAGGCCAATGAGATTGTCATTGAATGGTTTGTAAAAGATGATCTCATTTTGTTTTTTCTCAGTTTCTTAAATATACAGATCTTTTTTAGACATCATTACTGGCATTTCCAGATCTACATTTGGTGGTGACGTACATTACAAATGCACTGAGAGCTCTTTCTATTTACATTTTAATTCATAAAAAACTGTTATATTCAGTGAAGCTTTGTTCAGAAATTATATCTCTTTCTGGATTAATTCCTCTGCAGCAAGTCTGTCTTGAATTCTGTTGGTGTAATTTCATCTTTTTACGAATAAAATCCAAAACAAAATATTTTGCAATACATTTAGTACAATAAGGAATACAAGTTCAACTTTTCTTAATTTATTATTTTACAATACTAATCATGAAAAATATATAACTACACAGATAATTACTATTTACAATGAAAATGCCATTTGAAGTACTTTTGCATACATTCAGTTGTCTTTCCGATCTGAAAGACACAGGATTGTCAAACATATATTCTTCGTTTTTATTATTCTGTTGCTGATTTTTGTGGTGTTTTCCACGCTGACACGAGCGCCACTTAATTCTATAATTACGTCACCAGGATGAAGTGTCCCAGTGAGCGAAATCAGTGTTTCATAATCTCTCATCAGGATCACGAAAACTCCTGGAACGATTAAAATAATACATATACAATAGATACTTTTTACCATTTTTACTTGGTAGTGCATCTACTTACTAAACTAAAGTTCATTTAAGAATAGCTAACGTGCGATGTTAGTTTAGCGATGTTAATGTGGTTAGACACGAATACAAAATAGTTTGAAAAACGTATTTTCCACATAAGGAAAAAATGCTTGAATATTTAGACGATAACAAATTAAAATCCTTTTTCCATTAAATTATCTTGTTCTTGTTGATGATTCCACAGTTTCGGTTGGTAAAACTGCTTTATTCCCTATAATTCTTTATCATTTTTTATAGGAAAGTATTTCCCAAACTGGTTGTTCAATTTTTCTAACAAATTGATTATAACAGTTATATTGAATGTTGTTTAACTATTTTTGGCACAAAACATAACAACGCGTTGCGGCTTGTTTTTCTCTTCTTTTTTCACAACATACACGAACTTTAAAGTAACAAGAAATCAATGAAAAACACGCGGAACAGCGACTTACAACTATGTAGGCGTGATTACGTATTTTTTTTTAGGCTTTGTTATATAACTGTTGGTAATACAACGTACTCTGAGAAAATAGGTCCTTATTGACTGTGCTCAATTCGCATATTTATTACCTGACTTATCCTTCAAATTATAAACTTGTTCTTGGCTCTTAACTACAAGTGGGGAGACAACATATTAGGTCATATTGAATAATTTCTGTTTTTTTCTTTTTGAAATTGTTAAGTGAGTAGGGTGTGATACTGTAATAGACTGAAAAGGACAATGGTATTTATTTAACCTCCATCTTGATCATCAGTTTAAAACCTAGAACTTCTATGCGTAGTTATTCCATAGGTGGCTTTGAATGAAGAATATGTTAAAACATAAATTAATCAATCTGTCATGACACTTCTGTGTAAATCCGTGTATGTGCGTGCGTTTAATTTTAGCAAAGGTGTATCTGCACTATGCTCACCCTAACTGTTTTATAAACTTTATTTTCCAAACATTTTTCAGCGCAAAGTGTAAAACTAATAAAGTTTGTTTGTTTTGAAATTCACGCAAAGCTACATGAGGGCTATATAAGCTAGCTGACCCTAATTTAGCAGTGTAAGACAAGAAGTAAGGCAGCTGGTCATTACCACCCACAGACAACTCTTGAGCTGCTCTTTTAACAACAAATAGTGGGATTGACCGTCAGTTATAACGCCCCCACAGCATGTTTGGTGTGACGGGGATTCGAACTCGCGACCCTCGGATTACGAGCCGAGTGCGTTAACCATCGGGCCATGTCGGGCCCAAAACTATTGAAGTGAAATTCAAAAACGTTGAGTTAAAGTTGTTTCAGTTACGATGCAAAACCTGCTGGACTAAATAATTAAATTCAAAATACAATAACAACAACTTCTACAGTAGGTAAATCCTGACTTTAATAACTACATTATATCGAACTTTAATATGGCATCATCATGATTAGTTTAAAATTGTTGTTATTGTAATTTTAAATTAACCGTTACCTTATTTTCTGCCGGATTATGCCATTGATAATTTTGTTTCTCCAATAATTAATTAACCTGAAAATAATATATTGAACACATAGTCCTTTCATCTTTGTTTAGATTTGCACTCACGAATTATATTAGTAATTTAGATGTTTGGTGAAGGGAACTCTGATGTGATTTGTATCAAGAGCAGGTAAGCAAAATGAATAGTAACAACTATTTTTATTTCTTGCTTTTCAAGTTCATACGTCATGCTGTGTTGTATCCTACAGACTGTATAATTATTCTCGTGATTCGTGGCATGTGCACGATTCACTAACGTCACGGCAGTACAAATTGCAATGTTAAGCGCCCCTTAAGTGACAACATTTCAGTGTCTAGTAACTAAGTTAAAGACAGACATCATACTACTATACAGTGGTGCAAGTTGTTAAAACAGGTGATTTCTCCAGGTCATCTTTCGTTGTAATAATAATAATCCTCTTAAATTTCAATTACACGACCACACATTTCACCCTGTTCAGTATTGTGGCGACTAGAGTATGGTTTGGAGAGAAAAAATGTTGTTAAAGCACAGATTGTTGTTTTCCTTTTATACAAGCACGAAATAAAAAAGGTGAGACATCTAATTAATGTCATACCACGCATATGATAGTAAGGAACAAAAAAAAAAAAACACTACATGGTTGTTAAAAGAAGTCCAACGAAGCTGTATGATACACAAATTCAATACAACTTAAAGTTTACTATAAAATGTATTTTAAATTAGAAATCGTCGATTACCACAAAGTCATGTTAAAAACTGTTGCATTTGTTACATCTAAAAATCACTCTTTCTTCAAAGAGATCCTTACAGAGATTAAAAGTTAACATTAATTTATACTTATCATATTCTACTTGGACGGGCCAGCAGTGGCCGATATTCAGAGTGCAGGATTACGTCTCTCTACGTCTAAAATTCGAGCCACAATGCAACTAAATACAGTCAGTAATTTCGGTTGTATGTGCGTTATAGGAATGACAGTCAGTCCCATTATTCGGCTCTAAGAGATGGCTAAAGTTTCTTATGGCAATGAGTGCTGCCAAATGGTTGGTCAGTTGTTTATAATTAGGAATTTTAAGTGATTCTGAATTGCTATTTAGCCCTTGTGAGCATAGAATACCCATCAGTTGAGATTTTCCAGGAGAGTTGGAAAATTAGTAACTCTCAATTTTGTAAATTATTGTCATTTCACCAGGTAAAATACAGTTAAATAGTCAGTGTAACATTCACTAGTATGAGAAAAAATATACAAAAGACTCACAATGTTCTCTACAAAGCCACTTATCGCGAAAGTTTTAGTGCTTATCCTTCGGTTAAACTGTATATTGTGAAAATGATTATATAGATACATGTAGTAAGAAATATATGTTTCTGAGAGGGCCATAAGAAGCGATAAATACAGTCAGACCATGTCTTGTCCACTTTTACACGGTGAGAATTTGAGTATTAAAACTTGCTTTTTGTAAAGCGACACGTTACGTTGAGTATATGTAGTAAGAAAATACGATATCTTATTTAAATAATAAAACCTAGAACTTACGAGTCGTGATCCGCTTTTTTGAGTGACTTTTTTGATTTTTTGTGTAGGGCAAAATCACTGGAATAGAAGCAATGCTTACATGTAATGAAGTTGTAATAGTATATTTACAGAAAATTGAATTGTATAAGAAAAGATCAATATTTGTTTAAATGAATTGTGTTATATTGATAAACCAGTACCTCAGTGTTAATGGTTAACAACTTAGATAAAATTGGTAAATATCACGATCCACACTAAAACAGTTATTGTTCAGACAATATGACAGTATGAACAGTATTTCAATAACTACTAGATCTGTCGTGTATCAGTGAAACTGTGGACTACTGGTATTATACAGAGGTCCTCGATAATAGTGGATATAGCAGATGTAATGGAGTTAACATATTCTTCTCTACTCTCATTCACAAGTTACAATAACACCAACATTAAAATTACTTATAATGAAAAATGGTTGCAATTGTGTATAGAGAAAAACAGTAGTTGAGGTTCGTCAAATGATTATTAAACGTACTTAAATATTTATATGGTGGAATAGGTAACGAATCATGGTTATTACAGGGTCACATAAAACGTATGTTACCAAATTTGTCTGCTTGAATAAAAAATACAAGAATTAAGGTCCCAAAACAAATTATAAGTGAAAACGACTCGACAAGATGTTGATGGGAAAGATGATATACAGGTAGTGTTTAACTAGTTTTAGCCAAGCAGCAAAGGTGCAATGTATTGAAGAAATACATAGATTATGTAAGTAACTATGAAACCGAATTATAGCATTAGATTACATACTTTTCATTGCATTTCAAGTTAATAATTTTTCTGTTTGATAACAGATTATAATCATCAATAGTACACATTCTTATCAAAACATAAGTTCACTATGGTGAGAAAAAGACAACTAAGAACAACAGTATGTAATATACATGAACTGTTACGTATTTATCTTAAACCGCTTGTGTCCTATTTGATTAAGAAACTATAGTTTTAAAATGTTTATTCAATACTTAGTCAATTTGATTTGGTTTCTTTTAAATTTGGCGAAACTACACGTAAGCTATATATACTAACCATCCTTTCAGCAATTCTAGACTAAAATAAAGACACCTAATCAACACCAAACAATGTCAACTGTTTGTTTACTCTTTTTATCAACGAATAGTGAAATTGATCGTCATATTTTAGTTTTTCTTTACGGCTAAATGGGTGTACATGTTTGATGTGATGGGAGTTCAAAACAGCGTTCAGCAGATTGTGAGTAGAGCGTCCTGGCAACCATTTAAGCTCAGAGTAAGATTTACCTGAGAATACATACCTTCTGGGTGTGGAAATATCCGGAGGAACTGATTTTTCTTGTTCATCACAGATGGTGTTACTGATTACCCAAGATTCACCTGAAATAAGATATAAATGCTGATTTCTATAAAACTCAATTGTATCTAAACTAGCTTTGATTTAATATCTAGTAAGGAATCTGCTAGAGTAAATAATTAAATTCAAAATACAATAACAGCAACTTCTACATGAAGTAAATCCTGACTTTAATAACTACATCGTATCGTCCTTTGATTCTTTTTTTTTAATTCTCGCACAGTTACACAAGGGCTATCTGCGCTAGCCGTCCCTAATTTAGCAGTGTAGGACAAGAGGGAATGCAGCTAGTCATCACCACCCACCGCCAACGAATAGTATGACTGACCCTTACATTATAACGCCCCACGGCTGAAAAGGCGAGCATGTTTGATGCGACGGGAATTCGAACCCGCAACCCTGAGATTACGAGTCGAACGCCTTGACCCACTTGGCCATGACGAGCTTCGTTCTTTGGTATGGCATCATCATCACTTCAAACTGTTTGTTGTTGTAATTTTAATTTAACGGTTACATGATTTTCTGAGGGATCATCTCATGATATTTGCCTCAATAATTTTGTTTTTCCTGTAATGAATTAAACTGAAAGTAATAAACTGAACATACCATCCCTTCATCTTTAGTTAGATTTGCACTCACGAAATATATTAATAAACTAGATGTTTGGTGAAGAATTAAATGAAGGTTAAAAAATTTTTGTTTCTTTTTTTCAAGTTCGTATCTCATGCTGTTTTGTATCCTACGGATTATGTAATTTTTTCTCGTGATTCATGGCATGTACACGATATACTAATATCATGGCATTACAAACTGTAGTGTTAAGCGTCCCTTATGTTACAACCTCTAGAGGAACTGATTTCTCTTGGAGCTCACATAGGGTGTCACTGATTGCCCTACGAAAAAATGTGATATCCTGACAAAGGGAAGATTTTATGTTTTCAGAGCATCATGGTTGGTTTTGTCTGAGTTTAAACCTGAAGAGAAAATATTATAAAGCTGTGTTCATTAATAATTTGACTTCTAAGATATGTCAAGGCCAAGCGTGTTAAGGCGTGCGACTTATAAACTGAGAGTCGCGGGTTCGCATCCCCGTCGCGCCAAACATTCTCGCTTTTTTAGCCGTGGGGGCGTTATAATGTTACGGTCAATCCCACTATTCGTTGGAATAAAAGTAGCTCAAGAGTTGGCGGTGGGTGGTGATGACTAGCTGCCTTCCCTCTAGTCTTACACTGCTAAATTAGGGACGGCTAGCACAGATAGCCCTCGAGTATCTTTGTGAAATTCAGAAACAAACAAAATATAACAAATGTCTTACTAATACCTTTTTTTAAAAATTATTTCATGTTATACGCACACAAATATTTAAATACTTGTATGAAAGATATGAACAGAACGATTATTTTTGGTTTTGAGAAGAATCCTGGGTTCACAACCCCATTATTACATTTTATTTAAACATGTACTCTACAAAGAAAAGTTAGAAACTGTAGTACTACCTAGAAGTTTAGCCAAACTTATATAATAGTGCTTTGATTAACATCCAAAATCACACAATATATTATTATAATCCTATCCATTCTACACAACATACCATTTCATGCGAGAAGTGTTTAATAAAATTATTTCCCTTTAGTAACTTGATCACTGACATTAAAGCTTGAAATAATTTAAACATTTTATTACCTAACCCTAAATAACTACTACTACTAGGAACAAAACAAGATTTAAACTGAAAAAATAAAAGATACTGTTTAGAAACTACAGAGAGATCATCAAACCAAACGATCTGTAAGAACTCAACATGGTCTTCACACTTCCTACTTTGGTGTTTAGTCTCGAATAATCAATAGAAACACGTAAAAGTGATTTTTAATTCGAATGTCTGAGACGTACACTATAAAAAGAGTGATGTAAATGCTTTCATTTCTTTAACGGCATTTCCCTATCGTAGTGTTGTAAATCGGTGAGTCAACTAAGTCTGTGGAATTGATCGCTGTGATGTGAGATTCGACTTTGTCCTATTTTGTCTGTGTTTAGTCCTTTCAAGTTGTCAAATTATTTTATATTCTATCATAAGGTGACGACAGCTCATTCTCACTTTAAACACAATCCAATATATTTTGATTTGTTTCCAACTGTTCTGTAGAAACATAAGTGTTAGATCGCAACGAAATGTTGAACAAGATTTTCCTTCGTCTTCAATATTTTTGGCCTGAAATAAATACCGTTTGCTTCCTATGTTTTCATCCTTTCAAACTAGCACTGGTTCAGGAAGAACCTAGTCGGATGTACAGAATATAAGATATGCGTTTTTAATGCTTGGGAGTTTTCTCATGGTTCTGTGTAATTATGCCATGAAATATTAGGCTCATATAGTATTTCTTTATTCTAACAAGAAAAAAGCTCAGGATATTTATTTACTCCAACTACATGATTAGTCGCTTTTATCAGCTAAATATTCCGAGTATATTTTGAATTTTTGACTAAATTAAAAGTGACTTTTGTCATCTTCTTCAATAACTAAGTATTGAAAATTATTATTAACTGATGATAATGTTGCTTTGCTTCTAAAACTATTACATCGGTCACTTACCATGGCCAAGCGCGTAAGGCGTGCGACTCGTAATCCGAGGGTCGTGAGTTCGCGCCCGCGTCGCGCTAAACATGCTCGCCCTCCCAGCCGTGGGGGTGTATAATGTGACGGTCAATCCCACTATTCGTTGGTAAAAGAGTAGCCCAAGAGTTGGCGGTGGGTGGTGATGACTAGCTGCCTTCCCTCTAGTCTTACACTGCTAAATTAGGGACGGCTAGCACAGATAGCCCTCGAGTAGCTTTAGTGAAAGAAATTCCAAACAAACAAACAAACGGTCACTTAAATGTTTTAGATCTAACAGCAAAAGGTGAATGTATACTATAACGATTGTTCTCCATTAAATCACTTGAGACTACTCTGATGTATTACATCCTGGTGGATATGGTACTCGTAGTTGTACACGATCTGCATAAATTATACAATTATCGTCAATATCACGGCATGTAGATTGATTAATTAAATGTTTGGAACGAAACTCAGATTCAGTTTGCTTTCGTAAAAATAAACCAACTGTTTAGTTTTTTACTAAGACATCTGACTTTGTTTAGTGCTTGAAAAGGAACAAGAAGTTCTGTTTCAGAAAGTGGAAATTCATATGTTGAAATAAATATATTGATAAGAAATATTTTCTTTGCAGATTTCTTTTCTCTGATTTTGAATTGAAATTGCTTGAGAAATCTCTTTGTGGTTGTTCTGGCGAAGAGATGTAACTGAACTTAGGTTGTTTTTTAATTCCATGCTTTCGATGCTTGTATTGAAATTGGTGTAAATTTTGGAAATAGTTCTGTCTAAAATGAAGATCTACATATACGTACACATCCAAACCTCTTTAATTACTTCTAAAAGAAAATTGAGACTGTAAGTCTTCTGATATGGTATGCTTAATAACTCTTTAACAATTCTTAATCTTTCTTTACATTCACTTCTGAATATCCTAAAGTAAATGCGACAGAAAGGACATAAAGCAGGTATGGTTAAGTGTTATCAACTGAGAATTAGTACACTTTGTTATTAGGGATATAATAATGTATAGAAATGTGATGTAACATTTTATAAAGTGTTACATAATACAGCTATGAATATAGTAAAATATATTTTAAATTTTAATCTCCAATAGCTGTTTGCTTATAAGTCATAAAATAAAAGGTTTTGTTCCTAAATATGATAGGTGTATATAGATTGCACAGGGTATATCCCAATAGGCAATGGGTATATCTAGTGTAAAGTGTAACATTTATTTGCACTTTGATGGATTTTCATTCTGCCTTATTGATTTTCAAGTGAAGATCTTGAGGACCCTTTTACTGTGGCCTGTATAACACATTCCCTAATGCTGCTTTGTGTTTTAGTGGAGTTTATCAAACATGTACAGTGTGATATACTCTAGCTACACTATACATGTAGCAATTCTGTGAGCCAGTTCAGATTTATTTCCACTCTTTCTTGCAACTCTTTATAAACAGAGAGTGTATTTTGATACCTACAAGGTGTGGTCTTTCACAAGCATGTCTATATACTATTTCATTGTATACAATGTCCCATGCTATTGGTTCATTTTGAGTTCTTTCCTGAAGGGGATTTATTTAAATAAATTTTGCTTTTGCCATCCATTCACTGTTTTAGTGTGCTGGATTATAGTTGTATGTGAATAGAATTTAGAATTCAATATTTTCATGGATTGAAATGTGTTTCTGCTATACTTGCTTTCCACACTTCCCACCTTTCCTTTAATGCATCATTTCTTGCTGTGAAAATGATGGTTGAATACAGAGGGAGTGAACTTTGCTATAATTGAGTCACACTTCATCATAGTGGAGTATTCTATGTACTCTATTGGTATGCAGCAATGTCGTCAGTAAAATGAATATTGAGCTGTAGAAAGTCTTGAAGCTAGTGGGAAGTCAAAACATTTGTGTATCAACAGGGTAG
>NW_027467782.1:16688234-16761596 GCF_004210375.1 Tachypleus tridentatus | reverse complement strand
AATCACTCTCCAGGTGTTATCTATAAATTTGATTTATATAAACATATCTTTATTAATCACTTCCAGGTGTTATCTATACTTGATTTATATAAACATATCTTTATTAATCGCTCTCCAGGTGTTATCTGCTTCTTGATTTATTTTTTAACAACATATTTTACATATTAAATACCTCCAGGTGTTATCTATACTTGATTATATATAAACATATCTTTATTAATCACCTCCAGGTGTTAAGTATACTTGATTTATATAAACATATCTTTTACACCCTCACTCTCCAGGTGTTATCTACACTTGATTGTATCATCAACATATCTTTATTAATCACCTTAAGGTGTTATCTTTCTATTTGATGTATATAAACATATCTTTATTAATCACTCTCCAGGTAATCTATTGTATACTTGATTTTATATAAACATATCTTTATTAATTACCTTCCAGGTGTTATCCATACTTGATTTATATATCAACATATCTTTATTTAATCACTTTGTCCAAGTATTATCTATACTGTATTTATACAAAACATATCTTTATTAATCACTCTCCAGGTAAGTATCTGTACTTGATTTATATCAACATATATCTTTATTAATCACTCTCCAGGTGTTATCTATACTTGATTTATATAAAACATATTTTTTATTAATCACTCTCCAGGTGTCATCTATACTTCTAATTATATAAACATATCTTTATTAATCACTCTCCAGGTGTCTATCTATACTTGATTTATATAAACATATATTTATTAAATACTCCAGGTGTTATCTATATACTTGATTTATATAAACATATCTTTGCTAATCACTCTCCAGGTGTTATCTATACTTGATTTATATAAACATATCTTTTTTTAATCACACTCCAGGTGTTATTCCACACTTCTGATTTATATAAACATATCTTTATTAATCACTCTCCAGGTGTTATCTGTACTTGATTTATTTAAACATATCTTTATTAATCACTTCCAGGTAAGCATCAATATACTGATTGATATAAACATATATTTTATTAATCACTTCCAGGTGTTATATCCACACTTGATTTATATCAACATATCTTTATTAATCACTCTCCAGGTGTTATCTATACTTAATTTATATAAACATATCTTTATTAATCACTCTCCAGGTGTGTTACTTGATTTATATAAACATATCTTTATTAATCACTTCAGGTATTATATATACTTGAGAAATATAAACATATCTTTATTAATCACTCTTCAGGTGTTATCTATACTTGATTTATATAACATATCTTTATTAATCACTCTCCAGGTGTTATCTATACTTAATTTGTATAAACATATCTTTATTAATCACTCTCCAGGTGTAATATTCTGTACTTGATTTATTTTACCATATTATCTTTAATTACTTCCAGGTGTTATCTATACTTGATTTTATATAAACATATCTTTATTAATCACTCTCCAGGTGTTAATCTACACTTGATTGATATAAACATATCTTTGCCAATCACTCTCCAGATGTTATCCATACTTGATGTATATAAACATATCTTTATTAATCACTCTCCAGGTGTTATCTATACTTGATTTATATAAACATATCTTTATTAATCACCTCCAGGTATTATCTACACCTCTGATTTATATATCAACATACCTTTTATTAATCACTCTCCAGGTGTTATCTATACTTGATGTACATAAACATATTTTTATTAATCACTTTTCTGCGGTTATCTATACTTGATTTATATAAACATATCTTTATTAATCACTCTCCAGGTCTTATACTAAATTTGATTTATATAAACATATCTTTATTAATCACTTCCAGGTGTTATCATACACTTGATTTTATATCAACATATCTTTATTAATCACTCTCCAGGTGTTATCTATACTTGATTTATATAAACATATCTTTATTAATCACTCTCCAGGTGTTATCTGACACTTGATTCTATATTAAACATATCTTTTGATTTAATCACTTCCAGGTGTCACCTCCAGGTCTATACTTTGATTTATATAAACATATCTTTATTAATCACTCTCCAGGTGTTATCTATACTTGATTTATATAAACATATCTTTATTAATCACTCTCCAGGTGTTATCTATACTTGATTTATATTAAACATATCTTTATTAATCACTCTCCAGGTGTTATCTATACTTGATTTATATAAACATATCTTTATTAATCACTCTCCAGGTGTTATCTATACTTGATTTATATAAACATATCTTTATTAATCACCTCCAGGTGTTATCTATACTTGATTTATATAAACATATCTTTATTAATCACTCTCCAGGTGTTATCTATACTTGATTTATATAAACATATCTTTATTAATCACTCTCCAGGTGTTATCTATACTTGATTTATATAAACATATCTTTATTAATCACCTCCAGGTGTTATCTATACTTGATTTATATAAACATATCTTTATTAATCACTTCCAGGTGTTATCTATACTTTGATTTATATAAACATATCTTTTATTAATCACTCTCAGGTGTTATCTATACTTGATTTATATAAACATATCTTTATTAATCACTCTCCAGGTGTTATCTATACTTGATTTATATAAACATATCTTTATTAATCACTCTCCAGGTGTTATCTATACTTAATTTATATAAACATATCTTTATTAATCACTCTCCAGGTGTTATCTATACTTGATTTATATAAACATATCTTTATTAATCACTCTCCAGGTGTTATCTATACTTGATTTATATAAACATATCTTTATTAATCACTCTCCAGGTGTTATCTATAATTTGATTTATATAAACATATCTTTATTAATCACTTCCAGGTGTTATCTATACTTGATTGATATAAACATATCTTTATTAATCACTCTCCAGGTGTTATCTATACTTGATTTATATAAACATATTTTTTATTAATCACTATGCAGGTGTTATCTATACTTCACTAAGGTCATTTACACTATAAACATATCTTTATTAATCACTCTCCAGGTGTTATCTATACTTGATTTATATAAACATATCTTTATTAATCACTCCTCCAGGTGTTATCTATACTTGATTTATATAAACATATCTTTATTAATCACTCTCCAGGTGCTATCTATACTTGATTTATATAAACATATCTTTATTAATCACTCTCCAGGTGTTTATCTATACTTGATTTATATAAACATATCTTTATTAATCACTCTTCAGGTGTTATCTATACTTGATTTATATAAACATATCTTTTATTAATCACTCTCCAGGTGTTATCTATACTTGATTTATATAAACATATCTTTATTAATCACTTCCAGGTGTTATCTATACTTGATTTATATAACATATCTTTATTAATCACTCTCCAGGTGTTATCTAATACTTGATTTATATAAACATATCTTTATTAATCACTCTCCAGGTGTTATCTATACTTGATTTATATAAACATATCTTTATTAATCACTCTCCAGGTGTTATCTATACTTGATTTATATAAACATATCTTTATTACTCACTCCAGGTGTTATATATACTTGATTTATATAAACATATCTTTATTAATCACTCTCCAGGTGTTATCTATACTTGATTTATATAACATATCTTTTGTTAATCACTCTCCAGGTGTTATCTATACTTGATTTATATAAACATATTTTATTAATCACTCTCCAGGTGTTATCTATACTTGATTTATATAAACATATCTTTATTAATCACTCTCCAGGTGTTATCTATACTTGATTTATATAAACATATCTTTATTAATCACTCTCCAGGTGTTATCTATACTTGATTTATATAAACATATCTTTATTAATCACTCTCCAGGTGTTATCTATACTTGATTTATATAAACATATCTTTATTAATCACTCTCCAGGTGTTATCTATACTTGATTTATATAAACATATCTTTATTAATCACTCTCCAGGTGTTATCTATACTTGATTTATATAAACATATCTTTATTAATCACTTCCAGGTGTTATCTATACTTGATTTATATAAACATATTCTTTATTAATCACTCTCCAGGTGTTATCTTCATACTTGATTTATATAAATCATATGCTTTATTAATCACTCCAGGTGTTATCTACACTTAATTTGTATATATCTTTATTAATCACTCTCCAGGTGTTATTATATTTGATACATACATATCTTTATTAATCACTCTCCAGGTGTTATCTATACTTGATTTATATAAACATATCTTTATTAATCACTCCAGGTGTTATCTATACTTTGATTTATATAAACATATCTTTATTAATCACTCTCCAGGTGTTATCTATACTTAATTTATATAAACATATCTTTATTAATCACTCTCCAGGTGTTATCTATACTTGATTTATATAAACATATCTTTATTAATCACTCTCCAGGTGTTATCTATACTTGATTTATATAAACATATCTTTATTAATCACTCTCCAGGTGTTATCTATACTTGATTTATATAAACATATCTTTATTAATCACTCTCCAGGTGTTATCTATACCCCATGATTTATATAAACATATCTTTATTAATCACTCTCCAGGTGTTATCTATACTTGATTTATATAAACATATCTTTATTAATCACTTCCAGGTGTTATCTATACTTAATTTATATAAACATATCTTTATTAATCACTCTCCAGGTGTTATATATACTTGATTTATATAAACATATCTTTATTAATCACTCTCCAGGTGTTATATATACTTGATTTATATAAACATATCTTTATTAATCACTCTCCAGGTGTTATCTATACTTGATTTATATAAACATATCTTTATTAATCACTCTCCAGGTGTTATCTATACTTGATTTATATAAACATATCTTTATTAATCACTCTCCAGGTGTTATCTATACTTGATTATATAAACATATCTTTATTAATCACCTCCAGGTATTATACTTACTTGATTTATATAAACATATCTTTATTAATCACTCCAGGTGTTATCTATACTTGATTTATATAAACATATCTTTATTAATCACTTCCAGGTGTTATCTATACTTGATTTATATAAACATATCTTTATTAATCACTCTCCAGGTGTTATCTATACTTGATTTATATAAACATATCTTTATTAATCACTCTCCAGGTGTTATCTATAATTTTGATTTATATAAACATATCTTTATTAATCACTCTCCAGGTGTTATCTATACTTGATTTATATATAACATATCTTTATTAATCACTCTCCAGGTGTTATCTATACTTAATTTGTATAAACATATCTTTATTAATCACTCTCCAGGTGTTATCTATATTTATATAAACATATCTTTATTAATCACTCTCCAGGTGTTATCACTATACTTGATTTATATAAACATATCTTTATTAATCACTCTCCAGGTGTTATCTATACTTGATTTATATAAACATATCTTTATTAATCACTCTCCAGGTGTTATCTATACTTGATTTATATAAACATATCTTTTATTAATCACTCTCCAGGTGTTATCTATACTTAATTTATATAAACATATCTTTATTAATCACTCTCCAGGTGTTATCTATACTTGATTTATATAAACATATCTTTATTAATCACTCTCCAGGTGTTATCTATACTTGATTTATATAAACATATCTTTATTAATCACTCTCCAGGTGTTATCTATACTTGATTTATATAAACATATCTTTATTAATCACTCTCCAGGTGTTATCTATACTTGATTTATATAAACATATCTTTATTAATCACTCTCCAGGTGTTATCTATACTTGATTTATATAAACATATCTTTATTAATCACTCTCAGGTGTTATCTATACTTGATTTATATAAACATATCTTTATTAATCACTCTCCAGGTGTTATCTATACTTGATTTATATAAACATATCTTTATTAATCACTCTCCAGGTGTTATCTATACTTGATTTATATAAACATATCTTTATTAATCACTCTCCAGGTGTTATCTATACTTGATTTATATAAACATATCTTTATTAATCACTCTCCAGGTGTTATCTATACTTGATTTATATAAACATATCTTTATTAATCACTCTCCAGGTGTTATCTATACTTGATTTATATAAACATATCTTTATTAATCACTCTCCAGGTGTTATCTATACTTGATTTATATAAACATATCTTTATTAATCACTCTCCAGGTGTTATCTATACTTGATTTATATAAACATATCTTTATTAATCACTCTCCAGGTGTTATCTATACTTGATTTATATAAACATATCTTTATTAATCACTCTCCAGGTGTTATCTATACTTGATTTATATAAACATATCTTTATTAATCACTCTCCAGGTGTTATCTATACTTGATTTATATAAAACATATCTTTATTAATCACTCTCCAGGTGTTATCTATACTTGATTTATATAAACATATCTTTATTAATCACTCTCCAGGTGTTATCTATACTTGATTTATATAAACATATCTTTATTAATCACTCTCCAGGTGTTATCTATACTTGATTTATATAAACATATCTTTATTAATCACTCTCCAGGTGTTATCTATACTTGATTTATATAAACATATCTTTATTAATCACTCTCCAGGTGTTATCTATACTTGATTTATATAAACATATCTTTATTAATCACTCTCCAGGTGTTATCTATACTTGATTTATATAAACATATCTTTATTAATCACTCTCCAGGTGTTATCTATACTTGATTTATATAAACATATCTTTATTAATCACTCTCCAGGTGTTATCTATACTTGATTTATATAAACATATCTTTATTAATCACTCTCCAGGTGTTATCTATACTTGATTTATATAAACATATCTTTATTAATCACTCTCCAGGTGTTATCTATACTTGATTTATATAAACATATCTTTATTAATCACTCTCCAGGTGTTATCTATACTTGATTTATATAAACATATCTTTATTAATCACTCTCCAGGTGTTATCTATACTTGATTTATATAAACATATCTTTATTAATCACTCTCCAGGTGTTATCTATACTTGATTTATATAAACATATCTTTATTAATCACTCTCCAGGTGTTATCTATACTTGATTTATATAAACATATCTTTATTAATCACTCTCCAGGTGTTATCTATACTTGATTTATATAAACATATCTTTATTAATCACTCTCCAGGTGTTATCTATACTTGATTTATATAAACATATCTTTATTAATCACTCTCCAGGTGTTATCTATACTTGATTTATATAAACATATCTTTATTAATCACTCTCCAGGTGTTATCTATACTTGATTTATATAAACATATCTTTATTAATCACTCTCCAGGTGTTATCTATACTTGATTTATATAAACATATCTTTATTAATCACTCTCCAGGTGTTATCTATACTTGATTTATATAAACATATCTTTATTAATCACTCTCCAGGTGTTATCTATACTTGATTTATATAAACATATCTTTATTAATCACTCTCCAGGTGTTATCTATACTTGATTTATATAAACATATCTTTATTAATCACTCTCCAGGTGTTATCTATACTTGATTTATATAAACATATCTTTATTAATCACTCTCCAGGTGTTATCTATACTTGATTTATATAAACATATCTTTATTAATCACTCTCCAGGTGTTATCTATACTTGATTTATATAAACATATCTTTATTAATCACTCTCCAGGTGTTATCTATACTTGATTTATATAAACATATCTTTATTAATCACTCTCAGGTGTTATCTATACTTGATTTATATAAACATATCTTTATTAATCACTCTCCAGGTGTTATCTATACTTGATTTATATAAACATATCTTTATTAATCACTCTCCAGGTGTTATCTATACTTGATTTATATAAACATATCTTTATTAATCACTCTCCAGGTGTTATCTATACTTGATTTATATAAACATATCTTTATTAATCACTCTCCAGGTGTTATCTATACTTGATTTATATAAACATATCTTTATTAATCACTCTCCAGGTGTTATCTATACTTGATTTATATAAACATATCTTTATTAATCACTCTCCAGGTGTTATCTATACTTGATTTATATAAACATATCTTTATTAATCACTCTCCAGGTGTTATCTATACTTGATTTATATAAACATATCTTTATTAATCACTCTCCAGGTGTTATCTATACTTGATTTATATAAACATATCTTTATTAATCACTCTCCAGGTGTTATCTATACTTGATTTATATAAACATATCTTTATTAATCACTCTCCAGGTGTTATCTATACTTGATTTATATAAACATATCTTTATTAATCACTCTCCAGGTGTTATCTATACTTGATTTATATAAACATATCTTTATTAATCACTCTCCAGGTGTTATCTATACTTGATTTATATAAACATATCTTTATTAATCACTCTCCAGGTGTTATCTATACTTGATTTATATAAACATATCTTTATTAATCACTCTCAGGTGTTATCTATACTTGATTTATATAAACATATCTTTATTAATCACTCTCCAGGTGTTATCTATACTTGATTTATATAAACATATCTTTATTAATCACTCTCCAGGTGTTATCTATACTTGATTTATATAAACATATCTTTATTAATCACTCTCCAGGTGTTATCTATACTTGATTTATATAAACATATCTTTATTAATCACTCTCCAGGTGTTATCTATACTTGATTTATATAAACATATCTTTATTAATCACTCTCCAGGTGTTATCTATACTTGATTTATATAAACATATCTTTATTAATCACTCTCCAGGTGTTATCTATACTTGATTTATATAAACATATCTTTATTAATCACTCTCCAGGTGTTATCTATACTTGATTTATATAAACATATCTTTATTAATCACTCTCCAGGTGTTATCTATACTTGATTTATATAAACATATCTTTATTAATCACTCTCCAGGTGTTATCTATACTTGATTTATATAAACATATCTTTATTAATCACTCTCCAGGTGTTATCTATACTTGATTTATATAAACATATCTTTATTAATCACTCTCCAGGTGTTATCTATACTTGATTTATATAAACATATCTTTATTAATCACTCTCCAGGTGTTATCTATACTTGATTTATATAAACATATCTTTATTAATCACTCTCCAGGTGTTATCTATACTTGATTTATATAAACATATCTTTATTAATCACTCTCCAGGTGTTATCTATACTTGATTTATATAAACATATCTTTATTAATCACTCTCCAGGTGTTATCTATACTTGATTTATATAAACATATCTTTATTAATCACTCTCCAGGTGTTATCTATACTTGATTTATATAAACATATCTTTATTAATCACTCTCCAGGTGTTATCTATACTTGATTTATATAAACATATCTTTATTAATCACTCTCCAGGTGTTATCTATACTTGATTTATATAAACATATCTTTATTAATCACTCTCCAGGTGTTATCTATACTTGATTTATATAAACATATCTTTATTAATCACTCTCCAGGTGTTATCTATACTTGATTTATATAAACATATCTTTATTAATCACTCTCCAGGTGTTATCTATACTTGATTTATATAAACATATCTTTATTAATCACTCTCCAGGTGTTATCTATACTTGATTTATATAAACATATCTTTATTAATCACTCTCCAGGTGTTATCTATACTTGATTTATATAAACATATCTTTATTAATCACTCTCCAGGTGTTATCTATACTTGATTTATATAAACATATCTTTATTAATCACTCTCCAGGTGTTATCTATACTTGATTTATATAAACATATCTTTATTAATCACTCTCCAGGTGTTATCTATACTTGATTTATATAAACATATCTTTATTAATCACTCTCCAGGTGTTATCTATACTTGATTTATATAAACATATCTTTATTAATCACTCTCCAGGTGTTATCTATACTTGATTTATATAAACATATCTTTATTAATCACTCTCCAGGTGTTATCTATACTTGATTTATATAAACATATCTTTATTAATCACTCTCCAGGTGTTATCTATACTTGATTTATATAAACATATCTTTATTAATCACTCTCCAGGTGTTATCTATACTTGATTTATATAAACATATCTTTATTAATCACTCTCCAGGTGTTATCTATACTTGATTTATATAAACATATCTTTATTAATCACTCTCCAGGTGTTATCTATACTTGATTTATATAAACATATCTTTATTAATCACTCTCCAGGTGTTATCTATACTTGATTTATATAAACATATCTTTATTAATCACTCTCCAGGTGTTATCTATACTTGATTTATATAAACATATCTTTATTAATCACTCTCCAGGTGTTATCTATACTTGATTTATATAAACATATCTTTATTAATCACTCTCCAGGTCTATACTTAATTTATATAAACATATCTTTATTAATCACTCTCCAGGTGTTATCTATACTTGATTTATATAAACATATCTTTATTAATCACTCTCCAGGTGTTATCTATACTTGATTTATATAAACATATCTTTATTAATCACTCTCCAGGTGTTATCTATACTTGATTTATATAAACATATCTTTTATTAATCACTCTCAGGTGTTATCTATACTTGATTTATATAAACATATCTTTATTAATCACTCTCCAGGTGTTATCTATACTTGATTTATATAAACATATCTTTATTAATCACTCTCCAGGTGTTATCTATACTTGATTTATATAAACATATCTTTATTAATCACTCTCCAGGTGTTATCTATACTTGATTTATATAAACATATCTTTATTAATCACTCTCCAGGTGTTATCTATACTTGATTTATATAAACATATCTTTATTAATCACTCTCCAGGTGTTATCTATACTTGATTTATATAAACATATCTTTATTAATCACTCTCCAGGTGTTATCTATACTTGATTTATATAAACATATCTTTATTAATCACTCTCCAGGTGTTATCTATACTTGATTTATATAAACATATCTTTATTAATCACTCTCCAGGTGTTATCTATACTTGATTTATATAAACATATCTTTATTAATCACTCTCCAGGTGTTATCTATACTTGATTTATATAAACATATCTTTATTAATCACTCTCCAGGTGTTATCTATACTTGATTTATATAAACATATCTTTATTAATCACTCTCCAGGTGTTATCTATACTTGATTTATATAAACATATCTTTATTAATCACTCTCCAGGTGTTATCTATACTTGATTTATATAAACATATCTTTATTAATCACTCTCCAGGTGTTATCTATACTTGATTTATATAAACATATCTTTATTAATCACTCTCCAGGTGTTATCTATACTTGATTTATATAAACATATCTTTATTAATCACTCTCCAGGTGTTATCTATACTTGATTTATATAAACATATCTTTATTAATCACTCTCCAGGTGTTATCTATACTTGATTTATATAAACATATCTTTATTAATCACTCTCCAGGTGTTATCTATACTTGATTTATATAAACATATCTTTATTAATCACTCTCCAGGTGTTATCTATACTTGATTTATATAAACATATCTTTATTAATCACTCTCCAGGTGTTATCTATACTTGATTTATATAAACATATCTTTATTAATCACTCTCCAGGTGTTATCTATACTTGATTTATATAAACATATCTTTATTAATCACTCTCCAGGTGTTATCTATACTTGATTTATATAAACATATCTTTATTAATCACTCTCCAGGTGTTATCTATACTTGATTTATATAAACATATCTTTATTAATCACTCTCCAGGTGTTATCTATACTTGATTTATATAAACATATCTTTATTAATCACTCTCCAGGTGTTATCTATACTTGATTTATATAAACATATCTTTATTAATCACTCTCCAGGTGTTATCTATACTTGATTTATATAAACATATCTTTATTAATCACTCTCCAGGTGTTATCTATACTTGATTTATATAAACATATCTTTATTAATCACTCTCCAGGTGTTATCTATACTTGATTTATATAAACATATCTTTATTAATCACTCTCCAGGTGTTATCTATACTTGATTTATATAAACATATCTTTATTAATCACTCTCCAGGTGTTATCTATACTTGATTTATATAAACATATCTTTATTAATCACTCTCCAGGTGTTATCTATACTTGATTTATATAAACATATCTTTATTAATCACTCTCCAGGTGTTATCTATACTTGATTTATATAAACATATCTTTATTAATCACTCTCCAGGTGTTATCTATACTTGATTTATATAAACATATCTTTATTAATCACTCTCCAGGTCTATACTTAATTTATATAAACATATCTTTATTAATCACTCTCCAGGTGTTATCTATACTTGATTTATATAAACATATCTTTATTAATCACTCTCCAGGTGTTATCTATACTTGATTTATATAAACATATCTTTATTAATCACTCTCCAGGTGTTATCTATACTTGATTTATATAAACATATCTTTATTAATCACTCTCCAGGTGTTATCTATACTTGATTTATATAAACATATCTTTATTAATCACTCTCCAGGTGTTATCTATACTTGATTTATATAAACATATCTTTATTAATCACTCTCCAGGTGTTATCTATACTTGATTTATATAAACATATCTTTATTAATCACTCTCCAGGTGTTATCTATACTTGATTTATATAAACATATCTTTATTAATCACTCTCCAGGTGTTATCTATACTTGATTTATATAAACATATCTTTATTAATCACTCTCCAGGTGTTATCTATACTTGATTTATATAAACATATCTTTATTAATCACTCTCCAGGTGTTATCTATACTTGATTTATATAAACATATCTTTATTAATCACTCTCCAGGTGTTATCTATACTTGATTTATATAAACATATCTTTATTAATCACTCTCCAGGTGTTATCTATACTTGATTTATATAAACATATCTTTATTAATCACTCTCCAGGTGTTATCTATACTTGATTTATATAAACATATCTTTATTAATCACTCTCCAGGTGTTATCTATACTTGATTTATATAAACATATCTTTATTAATCACTCTCCAGGTGTTATCTATACTTGATTTATATAAACATATCTTTATTAATCACTCTCCAGGTGTTATCTATACTTGATTTATATAAACATATCTTTATTAATCACTCTCCAGGTGTTATCTATACTTGATTTATATAAACATATCTTTATTAATCACTCTCCAGGTGTTATCTATACTTGATTTATATAAACATATCTTTATTAATCACTCTCCAGGTGTTATCTATACTTGATTTATATAAACATATCTTTATTAATCACTCTCCAGGTGTTATCTATACTTGATTTATATAAACATATCTTTATTAATCACTCTCCAGGTGTTATCTATACTTGATTTATATAAACATATCTTTATTAATCACTCTCCAGGTGTTATCTATACTTGATTTATATAAACATATCTTTATTAATCACTCTCCAGGTGTTATCTATACTTGATTTATATAAACATATCTTTATTAATCACTCTCCAGGTGTTATCTATACTTGATTTATATAAACATATCTTTATTAATCACTCTCCAGGTGTTATCTATACTTGATTTATATAAACATATCTTTATTAATCACTCTCCAGGTGTTATCTATACTTGATTTATATAAACATATCTTTATTAATCACTCTCCAGGTGTTATCTATACTTGATTTATATAAACATATCTTTATTAATCACTCTCCAGGTGTTATCTATACTTGATTTATATAAACATATCTTTATTAATCACTCTCCAGGTGTTATCTATACTTGATTTATATAAACATATCTTTATTAATCACTCTCCAGGTGTTATCTATACTTGATTTATATAAACATATCTTTATTAATCACTCTCCAGGTGTTATCTATACTTGATTTATATAAACATATCTTTATTAATCACTCTCCAGGTGTTATCTATACTTGATTTATATAAACATATCTTTATTAATCACTCTCCAGGTGTTATCTATACTTGATTTATATAAACATATCTTTATTAATCACTCTCCAGGTGTTATCTATACTTGATTTATATAAACATATCTTTATTAATCACTCTCCAGGTGTTATCTATACTTGATTTATATAAACATATCTTTATTAATCACTCTCCAGGTGTTATCTATACTTGATTTATATAAACATATCTTTATTAATCACTCTCCAGGTGTTATCTATACTTGATTTATATAAACATATCTTTATTAATCACTCTCCAGGTGTTATCTATACTTGATTTATATAAACATATCTTTATTAATCACTCTCCAGGTGTTATCTATACTTGATTTATATAAACATATCTTTATTAATCACTCTCCAGGTGTTATCTATACTTGATTTATATAAACATATCTTTATTAATCACTCTCCAGGTGTTATCTATACTTGATTTATATAAACATATCTTTATTAATCACTCTCCAGGTGTTATCTATACTTGATTTATATAAACATATCTTTATTAATCACTCTCCAGGTGTTATCTATACTTGATTTATATAAACATATCTTTATTAATCACTCTCCAGGTGTTATCTATACTTGATTTATATAAACATATCTTTATTAATCACTCTCCAGGTGTTATCTATACTTGATTTATATAAACATATCTTTATTAATCACTCTCCAGGTGTTATCTATACTTGATTTATATAAACATATCTTTATTAATCACTCTCCAGGTGTTATCTATACTTGATTTATATAAACATATCTTTATTAATCACTCTCCAGGTGTTATCTATACTTGATTTATATAAACATATCTTTATTAATCACTCTCCAGGTGTTATCTATACTTGATTTATATAAACATATCTTTATTAATCACTCTCCAGGTGTTATCTATACTTGATTTATATAAACATATCTTTATTAATCACTCTCCAGGTGTTATCTATACTTGATTTATATAAACATATCTTTATTAATCACTCTCCAGGTGTTATCTATACTTGATTTATATAAACATATCTTTATTAATCACTCTCCAGGTGTTATCTATACTTGATTTATATAAACATATCTTTATTAATCACTCTCCAGGTGTTATCTATACTTGATTTATATAAACATATCTTTATTAATCACTCTCCAGGTGTTATCTATACTTGATTTATATAAACATATCTTTATTAATCACTCTCCAGGTGTTATCTATACTTGATTTATATAAACATATCTTTATTAATCACTCTCCAGGTGTTATCTATACTTGATTTATATAAACATATCTTTATTAATCACTCTCCAGGTGTTATCTATACTTGATTTATATAAACATATCTTTATTAATCACTCTCCAGGTGTTATCTATACTTGATTTATATAAACATATCTTTATTAATCACTCTCCAGGTGTTATCTATACTTGATTTATATAAACATATCTTTATTAATCACTCTCCAGGTGTTATCTATACTTGATTTATATAAACATATCTTTATTAATCACTCTCAGGTGTTATCTATACTTGATTTATATAAACATATCTTTATTAATCACTCTCCAGGTGTTATCTATACTTGATTTATATAAACATATCTTTATTAATCACTCTCCAGGTGTTATCTATACTTGATTTATATAAACATATCTTTATTAATCACTCTCCAGGTGTTATCTATACTTGATTTATATAAACATATCTTTATTAATCACTCTCCAGGTGTTATCTATACTTGATTTATATAAACATATCTTTATTAATCACTCTCCAGGTGTTATCTATACTTGATTTATATAAACATATCTTTATTAATCACTCTCCAGGTGTTATCTATACTTGATTTATATAAACATATCTTTATTAATCACTCTCCAGGTGTTATCTATACTTGATTTATATAAACATATCTTTATTAATCACTCTCCAGGTGTTATCTATACTTGATTTATATAAACATATCTTTATTAATCACTCTCCAGGTGTTATCTATACTTGATTTATATAAACATATCTTTATTAATCACTCTCCAGGTGTTATCTATACTTGATTTATATAAACATATCTTTATTAATCACTCTCCAGGTGTTATCTATACTTGATTTATATAAACATATCTTTATTAATCACTCTCCAGGTGTTATCTATACTTGATTTATATAAACATATCTTTATTAATCACTCTCCAGGTGTTATCTATACTTGATTTATATAAACATATCTTTATTAATCACTCTCCAGGTGTTATCTATACTTGATTTATATAAACATATCTTTATTAATCACTCTCCAGGTGTTATCTATACTTGATTTATATAAACATATCTTTATTAATCACTCTCCAGGTGTTATCTATACTTGATTTATATAAACATATCTTTATTAATCACTCTCCAGGTGTTATCTATACTTGATTTATATAAACATATCTTTATTAATCACTCTCCAGGTGTTATCTATACTTGATTTATATAAACATATCTTTATTAATCACTCTCAGGTGTTATCTATACTTGATTTATATAAACATATCTTTATTAATCACTCTCCAGGTGTTATCTATACTTGATTTATATAAACATATCTTTATTAATCACTCTCCAGGTGTTATCTATACTTGATTTATATAAACATATCTTTATTAATCACTCTCCAGGTGTTATCTATACTTGATTTATATAAACATATCTTTATTAATCACTCTCCAGGTGTTATCTATACTTGATTTATATAAACATATCTTTATTAATCACTCTCCAGGTGTTATCTATACTTGATTTATATAAACATATCTTTATTAATCACTCTCCAGGTGTTATCTATACTTGATTTATATAAACATATCTTTATTAATCACTCTCCAGGTGTTATCTATACTTGATTTATATAAACATATCTTTATTAATCACTCTCCAGGTGTTATCTATACTTGATTTATATAAACATATCTTTATTAATCACTCTCCAGGTGTTATCTATACTTGATTTATATAAACATATCTTTATTAATCACTCTCCAGGTGTTATCTATACTTGATTTATATAAACATATCTTTATTAATCACTCTCCAGGTGTTATCTATACTTGATTTATATAAACATATCTTTATTAATCACTCTCCAGGTGTTATCTATACTTGATTTATATAAACATATCTTTATTAATCACTCTCCAGGTGTTATCTATACTTGATTTATATAAACATATCTTTATTAATCACTCTCCAGGTGTTATCTATACTTGATTTATATAAACATATCTTTATTAATCACTCTCCAGGTGTTATCTATACTTGATTTATATAAACATATCTTTATTAATCACTCTCCAGGTGTTATCTATACTTGATTTATATAAACATATCTTTATTAATCACTCTCCAGGTGTTATCTATACTTGATTTATATAAACATATCTTTATTAATCACTCTCAGGTGTTATCTATACTTGATTTATATAAACATATCTTTATTAATCACTCTCCAGGTGTTATCTATACTTGATTTATATAAACATATCTTTATTAATCACTCTCCAGGTGTTATCTATACTTGATTTATATAAACATATCTTTATTAATCACTCTCCAGGTGTTATCTATACTTGATTTATATAAACATATCTTTATTAATCACTCTCCAGGTGTTATCTATACTTGATTTATATAAACATATCTTTATTAATCACTCTCCAGGTGTTATCTATACTTGATTTATATAAACATATCTTTATTAATCACTCTCCAGGTGTTATCTATACTTGATTTATATAAACATATCTTTATTAATCACTCTCCAGGTGTTATCTATACTTGATTTATATAAACATATCTTTATTAATCACTCTCCAGGTGTTATCTATACTTGATTTATATAAACATATCTTTATTAATCACTCTCCAGGTGTTATCTATACTTGATTTATATAAACATATCTTTATTAATCACTCTCCAGGTGTTATCTATACTTGATTTATATAAACATATCTTTATTAATCACTCTCCAGGTGTTATCTATACTTGATTTATATAAACATATCTTTATTAATCACTCTCCAGGTGTTATCTATACTTGATTTATATAAACATATCTTTATTAATCACTCTCCAGGTGTTATCTATACTTGATTTATATAAACATATCTTTATTAATCACTCTCCAGGTGTTATCTATACTTGATTTATATAAACATATCTTTATTAATCACTCTCCAGGTGTTATCTATACTTGATTTATATAAACATATCTTTATTAATCACTCTCCAGGTGTTATCTATACTTGATTTATATAAACATATCTTTATTAATCACTCTCCAGGTGTTATCTATACTTGATTTATATAAACATATCTTTATTAATCACTCTCCAGGTGTTATCTATACTTGATTTATATAAACATATCTTTATTAATCACTCTCCAGGTGTTATCTATACTTGATTTATATAAACATATCTTTATTAATCACTCTCCAGGTGTTATCTATACTTGATTTATATAAACATATCTTTATTAATCACTCTCCAGGTGTTATCTATACTTGATTTATATAAACATATCTTTATTAATCACTCTCCAGGTGTTATCTATACTTGATTTATATAAACATATCTTTATTAATCACTCTCCAGGTGTTATCTATACTTGATTTATATAAACATATCTTTATTAATCACTCTCCAGGTGTTATCTATACTTGATTTATATAAACATATCTTTATTAATCACTCTCCAGGTGTTATCTATACTTGATTTATATAAACATATCTTTATTAATCACTCTCCAGGTGTTATCTATACTTGATTTATATAAACATATCTTTATTAATCACTCTCCAGGTGTTATCTATACTTGATTTATATAAACATATCTTTATTAATCACTCTCCAGGTGTTATCTATACTTGATTTATATAAACATATCTTTATTAATCACTCTCCAGGTGTTATCTATACTTGATTTATATAAACATATCTTTATTAATCACTCTCCAGGTGTTATCTATACTTGATTTATATAAACATATCTTTATTAATCACTCTCCAGGTGTTATCTATACTTGATTTATATAAACATATCTTTATTAATCACTCTCCAGGTGTTATCTATACTTGATTTATATAAACATATCTTTATTAATCACTCTCCAGGTGTTATCTATACTTGATTTATATAAACATATCTTTATTAATCACTCTCCAGGTGTTATCTATACTTGATTTATATAAACATATCTTTATTAATCACTCTCCAGGTGTTATCTATACTTGATTTATATAAACATATCTTTATTAATCACTCTCCAGGTGTTATCTATACTTGATTTATATAAACATATCTTTATTAATCACTCTCCAGGTGTTATCTATACTTGATTTATATAAACATATCTTTATTAATCACTCTCCAGGTGTTATCTATACTTGATTTATATAAACATATCTTTATTAATCACTCTCCAGGTGTTATCTATACTTGATTTATATAAACATATCTTTATTAATCACTCTCCAGGTGTTATCTATACTTGATTTATATAAACATATCTTTATTAATCACTCTCCAGGTGTTATCTATACTTGATTTATATAAACATATCTTTATTAATCACTCTCCAGGTGTTATCTATACTTGATTTATATAAACATATCTTTATTAATCACTCTCCAGGTGTTATCTATACTTGATTTATATAAACATATCTTTATTAATCACTCTCCAGGTGTTATCTATACTTGATTTATATAAACATATCTTTATTAATCACTCTCCAGGTGTTATCTATACTTGATTTATATAAACATATCTTTATTAATCACTCTCCAGGTGTTATCTATACTTGATTTATATAAACATATCTTTATTAATCACTCTCCAGGTGTTATCTATACTTGATTTATATAAACATATCTTTATTAATCACTCTCCAGGTGTTATCTATACTTGATTTATATAAACATATCTTTATTAATCACTCTCCAGGTGTTATCTATACTTGATTTATATAAACATATCTTTATTAATCACTCTCCAGGTGTTATACTTGATTTATATAAACATATCTTTATTAATCACTCTCCAGGTGTTATCTATACTTGATTTATATAAACATATCTTTATTAATCACTCTCCAGGTGTTATCTATACTTGATTTATATAAACATATCTTTATTAATCACTCTCAGGTGTTATCTATACTTGATTTATATAAACATATCTTTATTAATCACTCTCCAGGTGTTATCTATACTTGATTTATATAAACATATCTTTATTAATCACTCTCCAGGTGTTATCTATACTTGATTTATATAAACATATCTTTATTAATCACTCTCCAGGTGTTATCTATACTTGATTTATATAAACATATCTTTATTAATCACTCTCCAGGTGTTATCTATACTTGATTTATATAAACATATCTTTATTAATCACTCTCCAGGTGTTATCTATACTTGATTTATATAAACATATCTTTATTAATCACTCTCCAGGTGTTATCTATACTTGATTTATATAAACATATCTTTATTAATCACTCTCCAGGTGTTATCTATACTTGATTTATATAAACATATCTTTATTAATCACTCTCCAGGTGTTATCTATACTTGATTTATATAAACATATCTTTATTAATCACTCTCCAGGTGTTATCTATACTTGATTTATATAAACATATCTTTATTAATCACTCTCCAGGTGTTATCTATACTTGATTTATATAAACATATCTTTATTAATCACTCTCCAGGTGTTATCTATACTTGATTTATATAAACATATCTTTATTAATCACTCTCCAGGTGTTATTGATTTATATAAACATATCTTTATTAATCACTTGATTTATATTTATAACATATCTTTATTAATCACTCTCCAGGTGTTATCTATACTTGATTTATATAAACATATCTTTATTAATCACTCTCCAGGTGTTATCTATACTTGATTTATATAAACATATCTTTATTAATCACTCTCCAGGTGTTATCTATACTTGATTTATATAAACATATCTTTATTAATCACTCTCAGGTGTTATCTATACTTGATTTATATAAACATATCTTTATTAATCACTCTCCAGGTGTTATCTATACTTGATTTATATAAACATATCTTTATTAATCACTCTCCAGGTGTTATCTATACTTGATTTATATAAACATATCTTTATTAATCACTCTCCAGGTGTTATCTATACTTGATTTATATAAACATATCTTTATTAATCACTCTCCAGGTGTTATCTATACTTGATTTATATAAACATATCTTTATTAATCACTCTCCAGGTGTTATCTATACTTGATTTATATAAACATATCTTTATTAATCACTCTCCAGGTGTTATCTATACTTGATTTATATAAACATATCTTTATTAATCACTCTCCAGGTGTTATCTATACTTGATTTATATAAACATATCTTTATTAATCACTCTCAGGTGTTATCTATACTTGATTTATATAAACATATCTTTATTAATCACTCTCCAGGTGTTATCTATACTTGATTTATATAAACATATCTTTATTAATCACTCTCCAGGTGTTATCTATACTTGATTTATATAAACATATCTTTATTAATCACTCTCCAGGTGTTATCTATACTTGATTTATATAAACATATCTTTATTAATCACTCTCCAGGTGTTATCTATACTTGATTTATATAAACATATCTTTATTAATCACTCTCCAGGTGTTATCTATACTTGATTTATATAAACATATCTTTATTAATCACTCTCCAGGTGTTATCTATACTTGATTTATATAAACATATCTTTATTAATCACTCTCCAGGTGTTATCTATACTTGATTTATATAAACATATCTTTATTAATCACTCTCCAGGTGTTATCTATACTTGATTTATATAAACATATCTTTATTAATCACTCTCAGGTGTTATCTACACTTGATTTATATAAACATATCTTTATTAATCACTCTCCAGGTGTTATCTATACTTGATTTATATAAACATATCTTTATTAATCACTCTCCAGGTGTTATCTATACTTGATTTATATAAACATATCTTTATTAATCACTCTCCAGGTGTTATCTATACTTGATTTATATAAACATATCTTTATTAATCACTCTCCAGGTGTTATCTATACTTGATTTATATAAACATATCTTTATTAATCACTCTCCAGGTGTTATCTATACTTGATTTATATAAACATATCTTTATTAATCACTCTCCAGGTGTTATCTATACTTGATTTATATAAACATATCTTTATTAATCACTCTCCAGGTGTTATCTATACTTGATTTATATAAACATATCTTTATTAATCACTCTCCAGGTGTTATCTATACTTGATTTATATAAACATATCTTTATTAATCACTCTCAGGTGTTATCTATACTTGATTTATATAAACATATCTTTATTAATCACTCTCCAGGTGTTATCTATACTTGATTTATATAAACATATCTTTATTAATCACTCTCCAGGTGTTATCTATACTTGATTTATATAAACATATCTTTATTAATCACTCTCCAGGTGTTATCTATACTTGATTTATATAAACATATCTTTATTAATCACTCTCCAGGTGTTATCTATACTTGATTTATATAAACATATCTTTATTAATCACTCTCCAGGTGTTATCTATACTTGATTTATATAAACATATCTTTATTAATCACTCTCCAGGTGTTATCTATACTTGATTTATATAAACATATCTTTATTAATCACTCTCCAGGTGTTATCTATACTTGATTTATATAAACATATCTTTATTAATCACTCTCCAGGTGTTATCTATACTTGATTTATATAAACATATCTTTATTAATCACTCTCCAGGTGTTATCTATACTTGATTTATATAAACATATCTTTATTAATCACTCTCCAGGTGTTATCTATACTTGATTTATATAAACATATCTTTATTAATCACTCTCCAGGTGTTATCTATACTTGATTTATATAAACATATCTTTATTAATCACTCTCCAGGTGTTATCTATACTTGATTTATATAAACATATCTTTATTAATCACTCTCCAGGTGTTATCTATACTTGATTTATATAAACATATCTTTATTAATCACTCTCCAGGTGTTATCTATACTTGATTTATATAAACATATCTTTATTAATCACTCTCCAGGTGTTATCTATACTTGATTTATATAAACATATCTTTATTAATCACTCTCCAGGTGTTATCTATACTTGATTTATATAAACATATCTTTATTAATCACTCTCCAGGTGTTATCTATACTTGATTTATATAAACATATCTTTATTAATCACTCTCCAGGTGTTATCTATACTTGATTTATATAAACATATCTTTATTAATCACTCTCCAGGTGTTATCTATACTTGATTTATATAAACATATCTTTATTAATCACTCTCCAGGTGTTATCTATACTTGATTTATATAAACATATCTTTATTAATCACTCTCCAGGTGTTATCTATACTTGATTTATATAAACATATCTTTATTAATCACTCTCCAGGTGTTATCTATACTTGATTTATATAAACATATCTTTATTAATCACTCTCCAGGTGTTATCTATACTTGATTTATATAAACATATCTTTATTAATCACTCTCCAGGTGTTATCTATACTTGATTTATATAAACATATCTTTATTAATCACTCTCCAGGTGTTATCTATACTTGATTTATATAAACATATCTTTATTAATCACTCTCCAGGTGTTATCTACTTGATTTATATAAACATATCTTTATTAATCACTCTCCAGGTGTTATCTATACTTGATTTATATAAACATATCTTTATTAATCACTCTCCAGGTGTTATCTATACTTGATTTATATAAACATATCTTTATTAATCACTCTCCAGGTGTTATCTATACTTGATTTATATAAACATATCTTTATTAATCACTCTCCAGGTGTTATCTATACTTGATTTATATAAACATATCTTTATTAATCACTCTCCAGGTGTTATCTATACTTGATTTATATAAACATATCTTTATTAATCACTCTCCAGGTGTTATCTATACTTGATTTATATAAACATATCTTTATTAATCACTCTCCAGGTGTTATCTATACTTGATTTATATAAACATATCTTTATTAATCACTCTCCAGGTGTTATCTATACTTGATTTATATAAACATATCTTTATTAATCACTCTCCAGGTGTTATCTATACTTGATTTATATAAACATATCTTTATTAATCACTCTCCAGGTGTTATCTATACTTGATTTATATAAACATATCTTTATTAATCACTCTCCAGGTGTTATCTATACTTGATTTATATAAACATATCTTTATTAATCACTCTCCAGGTGTTATCTATACTTGATTTATATAAACATATCTTTATTAATCACTCTCCAGGTGTTATCTATACTTGATTTATATAAACATATCTTTATTAATCACTCTCCAGGTGTTATCTATACTTGATTTATATAAACATATCTTTATTAATCACTCTCCAGGTGTTATCTATACTTGATTTATATAAACATATCTTTATTAATCACTCTCCAGGTGTTATCTATACTTGATTTATATAAACATATCTTTATTAATCACTCTCCAGGTGTTATCTATACTTGATTTATATAAACATATCTTTATTAATCACTCTCCAGGTGTTATCTATACTTGATTTATATAAACATATCTTTATTAATCACTCTCCAGGTGTTATCTATACTTGATTTATATAAACATATCTTTATTAATCACTCTCCAGGTGTTATCTATACTTGATTTATATAAACATATCTTTATTAATCACTCTCCAGGTGTTATCTATACTTGATTTATATAAACATATCTTTATTAATCACTCTCCAGGTGTTATCTATACTTGATTTATATAAACATATCTTTATTAATCACTCTCCAGGTGTTATCTATACTTGATTTATATAAACATATCTTTATTAATCACTCTCCAGGTGTTATCTATACTTGATTTATATAAACATATCTTTATTAATCACTCTCCAGGTGTTATCTATACTTGATTTATATAAACATATCTTTATTAATCACTCTCCAGGTGTTATCTATACTTGATTTATATAAACATATCTTTATTAATCACTCTCCAGGTGTTATCTATACTTGATTTATATAAACATATCTTTATTAATCACTCTCCAGGTGTTATCTATACTTGATTTATATAAACATATCTTTATTAATCACTCTCCAGGTGTTATCTATACTTGATTTATATAAACATATCTTTATTAATCACTCTCCAGGTGTTATCTATACTTGATTTATATAAACATATCTTTATTAATCACTCTCCAGGTGTTATCTATACTTGATTTATATAAACATATCTTTATTAATCACTCTCCAGGTGTTATCTATACTTGATTTATATAAACATATCTTTATTAATCACTCTCCAGGTGTTATCTATACTTGATTTATATAAACATATCTTTATTAATCACTCTCCAGGTGTTATCTATACTTGATTTATATAAACATATCTTTATTAATCACTCTCCAGGTGTTATCTATACTTGATTTATATAAACATATCTTTATTAATCACTCTCCAGGTGTTATCTATACTTGATTTATATAAACATATCTTTATTAATCACTCTCCAGGTGTTATCTATACTTGATTTATATAAACATATCTTTATTAATCACTCTCCAGGTGTTATCTATACTTGATTTATATAAACATATCTTTATTAATCACTCTCCAGGTGTTATCTATACTTGATTTATATAAACATATCTTTATTAATCACTCTCCAGGTGTTATCTATACTTGATTTATATAAACATATCTTTATTAATCACTCTCCAGGTGTTATCTATACTTGATTTATATAAACATATCTTTATTAATCACTCTCCAGGTGTTATCTATACTTGATTTATATAAACATATCTTTATTAATCACTCTCCAGGTGTTATCTATACTTGATTTATATAAACATATCTTTATTAATCACTCTCCAGGTGTTATCTATACTTGATTTATATAAACATATCTTTATTAATCACTCTCCAGGTGTTATCTATACTTGATTTATATAAACATATCTTTATTAATCACTCTCCAGGTGTTATCTATACTTGATTTATATAAACATATCTTTATTAATCACTCTCCAGGTGTTATCTATACTTGATTTATATAAACATATCTTTATTAATCACTCTCCAGGTGTTATCTATACTTGATTTATATAAACATATCTTTATTAATCACTCTCCAGGTGTTATCTATACTTGATTTATATAAACATATCTTTATTAATCACTCTCCAGGTGTTATCTATACTTGATTTATATAAACATATCTTTATTAATCACTCTCCAGGTGTTATCTATACTTTTATTTATATAAACATATCTTTATTAATCACTCTCCAGGTGTTATCTATACTTGATTTATATAAACATATCTTTATTAATCACTCTCCAGGTGTTATCTATACTTGATTTATATAAACATATCTTTATTAATCACTCTCCAGGTGTTATCTATACTTGATTTATATAAACATATCTTTATTAATCACTCTCCAGGTGTTATCTATACTTGATTTATATAAACATATCTTTATTAATCACTCTCCAGGTGTTATCTATACTTGATTTATATAAACATATCTTTATTAATCACTCTCCAGGTGTTATCTATACTTGATTTATATAAACATATCTTTATTAATCACTCTCCAGGTGTTATCTATACTTGATTTATATAAACATATCTTTATTAATCACTCTCCAGGTGTTATCTATACTTGATTTATATAAACATATCTTTATTAATCACTCTCCAGGTGTTATCTATACTTGATTTATATAAACATATCTTTATTAATCACTCTCCAGGTGTTATCTATACTTGATTTATATAAACATATCTTTATTAATCACTCTCCAGGTGTTATCTATACTTGATTTATATAAACATATCTTTATTAATCACTCTCCAGGTGTTATCTATACTTGATTTATATAAACATATCTTTATTAATCACTCTCCAGGTGTTATCTATACTTGATTTATATAAACATATCTTTATTAATCACTCACTCTATCTTTAGGTGTTATCTATACTTGATTTATATAAACATATCTTTATTAATCACTCTCCAGGTGTTATCTATACTTGATTTATATAAACATATCTTTATTAATCACTCTCCAGGTGTTATCTATACTTGATTTATATAAACATATCTTTATTAATCACTCTCCAGGTGTTATCTATACTTGATTTATATAAACATATCTTTATTAATCACTCTCCAGGTGTTATCTATACTTGATTTATATAAACATATCTTTATTAATCACTCTCCAGGTGTTATCTATACTTGATTTATATAAACATATCTTTATTAATCACTCTCCAGGTGTTATCTATACTTTTATATTTATATAAACATATCTTTATTAATCACTCTCACTCTCCAGGTGTTATCTATACTTGATTTATATAAACATATCTTTATTAATCACTCTCCAGGTGTTATCTATACTTGATTTATATAAACATATCTTTATTAATCACTCTCCAGGTGTTATCTATACTTGATTTATATAAACATATCTTTATTAATCACTCTCAGGTGTTATCTATACTTGATTTATATAAACATATCTTTATTAATCACTCTCCAGGTGTTATCTATACTTGATTTATATAAACATATCTTTATTAATCACTCTCCAGGTGTTATCTATACTTGATTTATATAAACATATCTTTATTAATCACTCTCCAGGTGTTATCTATACTTGATTTATATAAACATATCTTTATTAATCACTCTCCAGGTGTTATCTATACTTGATTTATATAAACATATCTTTATTAATCACTCTCTATACAGGTGTTATCTCTCCAGGTACTTGATTTATATAAACATATCTTTATTAATCACTCTCCAGGTGTTATCTATACTTGATTTATATAAACATATCTTTATTAATCACTCTCCAGGTGTTATCTATACTTGATTTATATACATACATATCTTTATTAATCACTCTCCAGGTGTTATCTACTCTTGATTTATATCTACATATGATTTTATTAATCATTAATCACTCTCAGGTGTTATCTATACTTGATTTATATAAACATATCTTTATTAATCACTCTCCAGGTGTTATCTATACTTGATTTATATAAACATATCTTTATTAATCACTCTCCAGGTGTTATCTATACTTGATTTATATAAACATATCTTTATTAATCACTCTCCAGGTGTTATCTATACTTGATTTATATAAACATATCTTTATTAATCACTCTCCAGGTGTTATCTATACTTGATTTATATAAACATATCTTTATTAATCACTCTCCAGGTGTTATCTATACTTGATTTATATAAACATATCTTTATTAATCACTCTCCAGGTGTTATCTATACTTGATTTATATAAACATATCTTTATTAATCACTCTCCAGGTGTTATCTATACTTGATTTATATAAACATATCTTTATTAATCACTCTCCAGGTGTTATCTATACTTGATTTATATAAACATATCTTTATTAATCACTCTCCAGGTGTTATCTATACTTGATTTATATAAACATATCTTTATTAATCACTCTCCAGGTGTTATCTATACTTGATTTATATAAACATATCTTTATTAATCACTCTCCAGGTGTTATCTACACTTGATTTATATCAACATATCTTTATTAATCACTCTCCAGGTGTTATCTATATTTGATGTATATAAACATATTTTTATTAATCACTCTCCAGGTGTTATCTATACTTGATTTATATAAACATATCTTTATTAATCACTCTCCAGGTGTTATCTATACTTGATTTATATCAACATATCTTTATTAATCACTCTCCAGGTGTTATCTATACTTGATTTATATAAACATATTTTTATTAATCACTCTCCAGGTCTATACTTAATTTATATAAACATATCTTTATTAATCACTCTCCAGGTGTTATCTGTACTTGATTTATATAAACATATCTTTATTAATCACTCTCCAGGTGTTATCTATACTTGATTTATATAAACATATCTTTATTAATCACTCTCCAGGTGTTATCTATACTTGATTTATATAAACATATCTTTATTAATCACTCTCCAGGTCTATACTTAATTTATATAAACATATCTTTATTAATCACTCTCCAGGTCTATACTTAATTTATATAAACATATCTTTATTAATCACTCTTCAGGTGTGATATAATAATATATTATATTCTTTAATATAAATCAAAATATATTTGATGAAAATCTTCAGCTTAATCAACAAAGTATTCGTTTCTTTATACGTTCAGAAACTGTAGCCTCAAGTTCTGGATCTGGATGTTTCTTTATACATCTAGTGCAACATCAGATGCTGTCAGTTCAAATTTGTTCAAGAAAAGAAATCCAGTCAGGACTGCGATAAATAATAGATCTTTTTCTCCGGAAGGGATCAATATTACACTTTCAACCTTACTTGTGTCTAATGTTTATCTGAGACGAAGTCTGGCAGCAATACCTTGTCATCCAAAATGCTTTACTCAACGTTCAGGACATCATAGAGTAGATACTACAAAAAATATCATGTTTACAAAACCAGGTGTTGTCAAGGATAACAACTCTATGTCCCTTTGTATCTTCGCTTAATATCTCATCTCAATAACAGTAATATATATCACCGGAAGTATAGAAAAACAACACAGAAAAATACATTGTCGATCTAATACTGATGTTTACCTAAGAACAGCATCGGTAATATACCATACAACAAAGGGAACTTAAACATTCTTACTGGTTGGAACTAATAAAGATCTTCACGAACCTCCTAATAGCAGCACACATCAGAGGTTCAGAATCTAGTCACATTTATAATATCTTAACACGTATAAAACCTGAGCGAGATTCAAAAGCTTTCCAAAGTCTTTTTATTTAAAAGCTAGAGTTGTACAACTATAAAAAGTGAAACCAGTTTAAACATGGTGGTTTCTTCTTTGGATACTGACCTTTATCTCGATAATGGTAATCACGAGATTTTCATCATAAGTTCATCTGATCAATTTGTTCTACATGATCAAAGTGTATTTTCGATTAACTTCTGTTTCACATTACAAGTCGACTGAGCCTCCCCTGTGACACAACGGGATGTTTGCAGACTCACACCGAAAGAAACCGGGTTTGGATACCCTAGGTGACCAGAACAAAAATAATCCATTGTTTAGTTTGTGAGCAATTCCAAAAACAAAGCACAGACAAGTCGATTGAAAATGTTTAACAATACGTACTCAAGTAAGCTGTTCGTAAATATCAAAGTACACAGACTGTTCCAAGTGTTAAGTATGCAGACTGTACCAAGTGTTAAGAACTCTGGGGATTATCGAACATTCGATGTCGACCATCAGATCGAAGAATCTCTATACCCTGGTAACAATAGTGCCTCGAATTACTTCGTCCGTAATTCATCATTTTTACTGCAACACAAATTCCACTTAAATGTAAGAGATATGTGAAAAGAAATAACATCTTTGAAAAACAACAAGTTATATTAGCATTTAAACGTAATAAATAAATCCAGAATCTTATGGTGCGAAAAAATTATAATCTGGTTTCAATAGTTTTAACATCATAGTGATGTTTTCTGGTTACCGTTACGCGTAACTATGACTACACAAATAATGTACGATAGATTAGTTGTTGTTCATCCTGTACTACATATCTCAATCTACCAGGTTCTAACTGATCCTTCATTGTTGCTCATTCTGTACTACATATCTCAATCTATCAGGTTCTAACAGGTTCTTAGCTGTTGTTCATCCTGTGCTATATATCTCAATATACCAGGTTCTAACTGATTCTTAGTTGTTGTTCATTCTGTACTACATATTTCAATCTATCAGGTTCTAACTGATCCTTAGCTGTTGTTCATCCTGTACTACATATCTCAATCTATCAGGTTCTAACTGATCCTTAGCTGTTGTTCATTCTGTACTACATACTTCAATCTATCAGGTTCTAACTGATCCTTAGCTGTTGTTCATCCTGTACTACATATCTCAATCTATTAGGTTCTAACTGGTTCTTAGCTGTTGTTCATCCTGTACTACATATCTCAATCCATCAGGTTCTAACTGATTCTTACCTGTTGTTCATCCTGCACTACATATCTCAATCTACCAGGTTCTAACTGATTTTTAGCTGTTGTTCATTCTGCACTACATATCTCAATCTACCAGGTTCTAACTGATCCTTAGTTTTTCATTCATGGTAATAACACCTTATTTTGTCTACATATTCACGCAATGTATAACAAAATGTGAGTGTTTGTAGGACCGACTCTTATAAATAAAACATGTGAATTTATAGATGGCACGTGACTGATCATTTTTAGGAATTAAGTCTTTGGTTAATAATAAAAAAACATACATGTCCATCCATGTTAATAAATATGTAATGAAACGAAGAACTTATGTTGGAGATGTAAAACGATGTACAGGTAGTTATGGAAACCAATACTGTTTGTGAAGTTAACAGGATTTTAACAGATATGTCATGAAAAGTAATTTATGCTGAAAGAGGCATCAGATGAAGAGGTGCGGGTAGGTGGGGCCGTGCCTCCTGTATTTCAAATGAAGCTCGTTTGGTATTTACATTTTTATAAATAGATGAAAACAAACATCCAACTCTATCCAATAAAAATTACCCATTAACAGAAAAGTTCGGTGCAGTAGAAAAACTGCATAATATAATTGATGAATTACCTTTCCCCCCACTTAGCAGTAAAATTAGATACTAAAAATGAACTATATTTTTATAAAAACCAAGACCAACATCTCTAATGGTAGTCAAGGGCCTCTATGCGCTATTAGTATGCTCTGACAATCATCAGAAGGACTTCCAAGTTTTTGTTTGTAATTGTTTGTAGTTAAACACAAAACTGCACAATGAGCTATCTGAGCTCTGCCCACCACGTGTATCGTAATCCGGTTTCAAGTTTCGCAGACATATCACTATGTTACCGGGAGACGGATCTCTGAGTGTCGACAGAAATTCCCCTATACTCTGAAAACAGAATACAAGTAAATAGAAGAAGGAAGCAAATTCTCTGGATTTTACATCGAATTAGATCAAATGTATTCCAAATATTGTCACATTTACAAACCCTTATTGGCTGCTGTAACGCAGCCTAATAATAGGTGTAATTAAATGTTAACACGTGAGGCAGTAAAGTAAAGGTTGATCCGAAGGACTGTAGCACCATACATGATCAGAATATTGAAACAAGCTGTGTACATATATGTAGATGTTGTCATTCGGAGTAAAGAAGACAACCATCAACTGTTCAACAAGAAATTGATAAAGTAAAGGTTGATCCGAAGGACTGTAGCACCATACATGATCAGAATATTGAAACAAGCTGTGTACATACATGTAGATGTTGTCATTCGGAGTAAAGAAGACAACCATCAACTGTTCAACAAGAAATTGATAAAGTAAATGTTGATCTGAAGGACTGTAGCGCCATACATGATCAGAATATTGAAACAAGCTGTGTACATACATGTAGATGTTGTCATTCGGAGTAAAGAAGACAACCATCAACTGTTCAACAAGAAATTGATAAAGTAAATGTTGATCTGAAGGACTGTAGCGCCATACATGATCAGAATATTGAAACAAGCTGTGTACATACATGTAGATGTTGTCATTCGGAGTAAAGAAGACAACCATCAACTGTTCAACAAGAAATTGATAAAGTAAATGTTGATCTGAAGGACTGTAGCGCCATACATGATCAGAATATTGGAACAAGCTGTATACATACATGTACATGTTGTCATTCGAAGTAGAGAAGACAACCATCATCTGTTCAACGAGAAACTGTGTGATTAAACCACGTCTCATTAAGTTGGTTAATCAATTTTCAGAATTTAAATGGGACGATGATTCAATGTAATATGTTACAAAGAACATTATCGTGTTTATGTAAAAATCAAATCCACATTTGAGGTTTGAATGAAAAATATTAAAGTAATTTTGTTGTAAGGCTATGTCTTAATATGTAGTTAATAAGTATATACATATGAACTTGTGTAGGGTTAAGTATCAGTTTATGGTTAAGTTAAGAAGTGGTAATAAAGGTACTTATGTAAGTGTTTGGTTTTTCAATCCTGATGACATCTTATGCAATAGATGGGTGAAAAAACTAGGACAGATCCCCAAAACTTTAGTCATAGCTATCACTGGCTTACAAATGATTACCAGATGAAGGACAACCAGACAGTAGTAACCACTGTCTGTACAGTTACTCTTAACCGAATATTGGGATTGTATGTTTCTAGTAAAACATATCACAACTGGAGTTTTCAGCATTTAGTAGTATATCGTTACATGAATCTTGGATCTTCCAATGCACAAGCTGATCTCCAGTTCGCATCCGGCCCGACCTTATGCAGGACTAAGTACGACTGTACGAGTAACATGTGAATATTCAGATATTTAGAGCTAAAAGATTAATAGCGGTCTAAAAGAAGCTGTAAATTTGATCTGAACATTATATTAAAAGTTTTATCTAGTGTGACAATTTATCATTTTATAAACAAAAATCAGAGAATTAATTTACGTGTGTCTGTTTCGGTGTGATCATAGTTTCATTTCATATGCAACTTATAATAGAAAACAAAAGATGAAACATCATATGCATATAGATAAACAAAATAAATACTGGTAATATGAAATATTTTATGTTTAACATAACACAGTACACATGCTGTATCGATAGACATGACTTCAGCATTTATAAACAAAGTCACATGAATATTTTAAAACATATTTTTAAACAAAGTTAGTACAAAAACTTTTAATAGTAACTTTATAAAATTGGGTTATTATAATTATTTTATACCTTTATTAATCACTCTCCAGATGTTATCTATACTTGATTTATATAAACATATCTTTATTAATCACTCTCCAGGTGTTATCTATACTTGATTTACATACACATATCTTTATATACATCAAGTATAGATAACACCTGGAGAGTGATTAATAAAGATATGTTCATATAAATCAAGTATAGATAACACCTGGAGAGTGATTAAAGATATGTTTATATAAATCAAGTATAAATAACACCTGGAGAGTGATTAATAAAGATATGTTTATGTAAGTCAAGTATAGTTAACACCTGGAGAGTGATTAATAAAGATATGTTATATAAATCAAGTATAGATAACACCTGGAGAGTGATTAATAAAGATATGTTTATATTTCTCAAGTATATATAACACCTGGAGAGTGATTAATAAAGATATGTTTATATAAATTAAGTATAGACCTGGAGAGTGATTAATAAAAATGTGTTTATATAAATCAAGTATAGATAACACCTGGAGAGTGATTAATAAAGATATGTTTATATAAATCAAGTATAGATAACACCTGGAGAGTGATTAATAAAGATATGTTTATATAAATCAAGTATAGATAACACCTGGAGAGTGATTAATAAAAATATGTTTATATAAATCAAGTATAGATAACACCTGGAGAGTGATTAATAAAGATATGTTTATATAAATCAAGTATAGATAACACCTGGAGAGTGATTAATAAAGATATGTTTATATAAATCAAGTATAGATAACACCTGGAGAGTGATTAAAAAGATATGTTTATATAAATCAAGTATAGATAACACCTGGAGAGTGATTAATAAAGATATGTTTATATAAATCAAGTATAGATAACACCTGGAGAGTGATTAATAAAGATATGTTTATATAAATCAAGTATAGATAACACCTGAAGAGTGATTAATAAAGATATGTTTATATAAATCAAGTATAGATAACACCTGGAGAGTGATTAATAAAGATATGTTTATATAAATTAAGTATAGACCTGGAGAGTGATTAATAAAAATATGTTTATATAAATCAAGTATAGATAACACCTGGAGAGTGATTAATAAAGATATGTTTATATAAATCAAGTATAGATAACACCTGAAGAGTGATTAATAAAGATATGTTTATATTTCTCAAGTATATATAACACCTGGAGAGTGATTAATAAAGATATGTTTATATAAATCAAGTATAGATAACACCTGGAGAGTGATTAATAAAGATATGTTTATATAAATCAAGTATAGATAACACCTGGAGAGTGATTAATAAAGATATGTTTATATAAATCAAGTATAGATAACACCTGGAGAGTGATTAATAAAGATATGTTTATATAAATCAAGTATAGATAACACCTGGAGAGTGATTAATAAAGATATGTTTATATAAATTAAGTATAGACCTGGAGAGTGATTAATAAAGATATGTTAAAATAAATCAAGTACAGATAACACCTGGAGAGTGATTAATAAAGATATGTTTATACAAATTAAGTATAGATAACACCTGGAGAGTGATTAATAAAGATATGTTTATATTTCTCAAGTATATATAACACCTGGAGAGTGATTAATAAAGATATGTTTATATAAATTAAGTATAGACCTGGAGAGTGATTAATAAAAATATGTTTATGTACATCAAGTATAGATAACACCTGGAGAGTGATTAATAAAGATATGTTGATATAAATCAAGTGTAGATAACACCTGGAGAGTGATTAATAAAGATATGTTTATATAAATCAAGTATAGATAACACCTGAAGAGTGATTAATAAAGATATGTTTATATAAATCAAGTATAGATAACACCTGGAGAGTGATTAATAAAGATATGTTTATATAAATCAAGTATAGATAACACCTGGAGAGTGATTAATAAAGATATGTTTATATAAATCAAGTATAGATAACACCTGGAGAGTGATTAATAAAGATATGTTTATATAAATCAAGTATAGATAACACCTGGAGAGTGATTAATAAAGATATGTTTATATAAATCAAGTATAGATAACACCTGGAGAGTGATTAATAAAGATATGTTTATATAAATTAAGTATAGATAACACCTGGAGAGTGATTAATAAAGATATGTTTATATAAATCAAGTATAGATAACACCTGGAGAGTGATTAATAAAGATATGTTTATATAAATCAAGTATAGATAACACCTGGAGAGTGATTAATAAAGATATGTTTATATAAATCAAGTATAGATAACACCTGGAGAGTGATTAATAAAGATATGTTTATATAAATCAAGTATAGATAACACCTGGAGAGTGATTAATAAAGATATGTTTATATAAATCAAGTATAGATAACACCTGGAGAGTGATTAATAAAGATATGTTTATATAAATCAAGTATAGATAACACCTGGAGAGTGATTAATAAAGATATGTTTATATAAATCAAGTATAGATAACACCTGGAGAGTGATTAATAAAGATATGTTTATATAAATCAAGTATAGATAACACCTGGAGAGTGATTAATAAAGATATGTTTATATAAATCAAGTATAGATAACACCTGGAGAGTGATTAATAAAGATATGTTTATATAAATCAAGTATAGATAACACCTGGAGAGTGATTAATAAAGATATGTTTATATAAATCAAGTATAGATAACACCTGGAGAGTGATTAATAAAGATATGTTTATATAAATCAAGTATAGATAACACCTGGAGAGTGATTAATAAAGATATGTTTATATAAATCAAGTATAGATAACACCTGGAGAGTGATTAATAAAGATATGTTTATATAAATCAAGTATAGATAACACCTGGAGAGTGATTAATAAAGATATGTTTATATAAATCAAGATTAATAAATTAATAAAGATATGTTTATATAAATCAAGTATAGATAACACCTGGAGAGTGATTAATAAAGATATGTTTATATAAATCAAGTATAGATAACACCTGGAGAGTGATTAATAAAGATATGTTTATATAAATCAAGTATAGATAACACCTGGAGAGTGATTAATAAAGATATGTTTATATAAATCAAGTATAGATAACACCTGGAGAGTGATTAATAAAGATATGTTTATATAAATCAAGTATAGATAACACCTGGAGAGTGATTAATAAAGATATGTTTATATAAATCAAGTATAGATAACACCTGGAGAGTGATTAATAAAGATATGTTTATATAAATCAAGTATAGATAACACCTGGAGAGTGATTAATAAAGATATGTTTATATAAATCAAGTATAGATAACACCTGAGAGTGATTAATAAAGATATGTTTATATAAATCAAGTATAGATAACACCTGGAGAGTGATTAATAAAGATATGTTTATATAAATCAAGTATAGATAACACCTGGAGAGTGATTAATAAAGATATGTTTATATAAATCAAGTATAGATAACACCTGGAGAGTGATTAATAAAGATATGTTTATATAAATCAAGTATAGATAACACCTGGAGAGTGATTAATAAAGATATGTTTATATAAATCAAGTATAGATAACACCTGGAGAGTGATTAATAAAGATATGTTTATATAAATCAAGTATAGATAACACCTGGAGAGTGATTAATAAAGATATGTTTATATAAATCAAGTATAGATAACACCTGGAGAGTGATTAATAAAGATATGTTTATATAAATCAAGTATAGATAACACCTGGAGAGTGATTAATAAAGATATGTTTATATAAATCAAGTATAGATAACACCTGGAGAGTGATTAATAAAGATATGTTTATATAAATCAAGTATAGATAACACCTGGAGAGTGATTAATAAAGATATGTTTATATAAATCAAGTATAGATAACACCTGGAGAGTGATTAATAAAGATATGTTTATATAAATCAAGTATAGATAACACCTGGAGAGTGATTAATAAAGATATGTTTATATAAATCAAGTATAGATAACACCTGGAGAGTGATTAATAAAGATATGTTTATATAAATCAAGTATAGATAACACCTGGAGAGTGATTAATAAAGATATGTTTATATAAATCAAGTATAGATAACACCTGGAGAGTGATTAATAAAGATATGTTTATATAAATCAAGTATAGATAACACCTGGAGAGTGATTAATAAAGATATGTTTATATAAATCAAGTATAGATAACACCTGGAGAGTGATTAATAAAGATATGTTTATATAAATCAAGTATAGATAACACCTGGAGAGTGATTAATAAAGATATGTTTATATAAATCAAGTATAGATAACACCTGGAGAGTGATTAATAAAGATATGTTTATATAAATCAAGTATAGATAACACCTGGAGAGTGATTAATAAAGATATGTTTATATAAATCAAGTATAGATAACACCTGGAGAGTGATTAATAAAGATATGTTTATATAAATCAAGTATAGATAACACCTGGAGAGTGATTAATAAAGATATGTTTATATAAATCAAGTATAGATAACACCTGGAGAGTGATTAATAAAGATATGTTTATATAAATCAAGTATAGATAACACCTGGAGAGTGATTAATAAAGATATGTTTATATAAATCAAGTATAGATAACACCTGAAGAGTGATTAATAAAGATATGTTTATATAAATCAAGTATAGATAACACCTGGAGAGTGATTAATAAAGATATGTTTATATAAATCAAGTATAGATAACACCTGGAGAGTGATTAATAAAGATATGTTTATATAAATCAAGTATAGATAACACCTGGAGAGTGATTAATAAAGATATGTTTATATAAATCAAGTATAGATAACACCTGGAGAGTGATTAATAAAGATATGTTTATAATAAAGATAAATCAAGTATAGATAACACCTGGAGAGTGATTAATAAAGATATGTTTATATAAATCAAGTATAGATAACACCTGGAGAGTGATTAATAAAGATATGTTTATATAAATCAAGTATAGATAACACCTGGAGAGTGATTAATAAAGATATGTTATATAAATCAAGTATAGATAACACCTGGAGAGTGATTAATAAAGATATGTTTATATAAATCAAGTATAGATAACACCTGGAGAGTGATTAATAAAGATATGTTTATATAAATCAAGTATAGATAACACCTGGAGAGTGATTAATAAAGATATGTTTATATAAATCAAGTATAGATAACACCTGGAGAGTGATTAATAAAGATATGTTATATAAATCAAGTATAGATAACACCTGGAGAGTGATTAATAAAGATATGTTATATAAATCAAGTATAGATAACACCTGGAGAGTGATTAATAAAGATATGTTATATAAATCAAGTATAGATAACACCTGGAGAGTGATTAATAAAGATATGTTTATATAAATCAAGTATAGATAACACCTGGAGAGTGATTAATAAAGATATGTTTATATAAATACAGTATAGATAACACCTGGAGAGTGATTAATAAAGATATGTTTATATAAATCAAGTATAGATAACACCTGGAGAGTGATTAATAAAGATATGTTTATATAAATCAAGTATAGATAACACCTGGAGAGTGATTAATAAAGATATGTTTATATAAATCAAGTATAGATAACACCTGAAGAGTGATTAATAAAGATATGTTTATATAAATCAAGTATAGATAACACCTGGAGAGTGATTAATAAAGATATGTTTATATAAATCAAGTATAGATAACACCTGGAGAGTGATTAATAAAAATATGTTTATATAAATCAAGTATAGATAACACCTGGAGAGTGATTAATAAAGATATGTTTATATAAATCAAGTATAGATAACACCTGGAGAGTGATTAATAAAGATATGTTTATATAAATCAAGTATAGATAACACCTGGAGAGTGATTAATAAAGATATGTTTATATAAATCAAGTATAGATAACACCTGGAGAGTGATTAATAAAGATATGTTTATATAAATTAAGTATAGATAACACCTGGAGAGTGATTAATAAAGATATGTTTATATAAATCAAGTATAGATAACACCTGGAGAGTGATTAATAAAGATATGTTGATATAAATCAAGTGTAGATAACACCTGGAGAGTGATTAATAAAGATATGTTTATATAAATCAAGTATAAATAACATCTGGAGAGTGATTAATAAAAATATGTTTATATACATCAAGTATAGATAACACCTGGAGAGTATTTAATAAAGATATGTTTATACAAATTAAGTATAGATAACACCTGAAGAGTGATTAATAAAGATATGTTTATATAAATCAAGTATATATAACACCTGGAGAGTGATTAATAAAGATATGTTTATATAAATTAAGTATAGACCTGGAGAGTGATTAATAAAGATATGTTTATATAAATCAAGTATAGATAACACCTGGAGAGTGATTAATAAAGATATGTTTATATAAATCAAGTATAGATAACATCCGGAGAGTGATTAATAAAGATATGTTTATACAAATTAAGTATAGATAACACCTGAGAGAGTGATTAATAAAGATATGTTTATGTAAATCAAGTATAGATAACACCTGGAGAGTGATTAATAAAGATATGTTTATGTAAATCAAGTATAGATAACACCTGGAGAGTGATTAATAAAGATATGTTATATAAATCAAGTATAGATAACACCTGGAGAGTGATTAATAAAGATATGTTATATAAATCAAGTATAGATAACACCTGGAGAGTGATTAATAAAGATATGTTTATATAAATCAAGTATAAATAACACCTGGAGAGTGATTAATAAAGATATGTTATGTAAATCAAGTATAGATAACACCTGGAGAGTGATTAATAAAGATGCGCTATATAAATCAAGTATAGATAACACCTGGAGAGTGATTAATAAAGATATGTTATGTAAATCAAGTATAGATAACACCTGGAGAGTGATTAATAAAGATGCGTTATATAAATCAAGTATAGATAACACCTGGAGAGTGATTAATAAAGATATGTTTATATAAATCAAGTATAGATAACACCTGGAGAGTGATTAATAAAGATATGTTTATATAAATCAAGTATAGATAACACCTGGAGAGTGTTAATTTAATTATAAAATGTTATATAAAACTGTCTGTATTCTAACTACACATAATTGTCGCACATTATTTTTATAATGGAAGGAAGCTTGTTTCACGAAAATTGGTGATGATAGAGAACTTGACTCGCGAAAGTTGGTATTAAAGAAAATATTCCGATATTTGAAGAAACTAGTTTTTATTTTAAAAAAATTCACAGGACGTAATATCTACTAAAAATTGGTTTAAGGGTTTTTGTCCTTATATTGCAGTACATACACGTGTGCACACATTTTCAGGTTCACTCTCCATATAAAAATAACGTTGTCACCAAACATAGAAGTTAATTAAAAGTCATTTACAAATGTCACGTTTTTTTGTGATTTAAGTCTTAGTGAATTCTACAACATACAAGAAAATACATTAGCAATTTGAGGTTTAGAATATTAATAAGGATTTCTGCCCGCAAATAAAGAAATGTGTTCCACAACATTTCAACAACACTATATCTGTTATAACCAGAGCGAATAATTATTAGTGGTTTACGTGTCGTTAATGTTGACTACATTTTGTTATAAAAGTTTATATAAGAAGTTTGTTGACAAATATAGGATAACATGAGCTTAAAAACTAAGTCTGCTTTTAAGAAAGACAGCGCCATCTGATTTTTTGTTATAATTACGGGTTAAATCAGTTAAAATAAGATATAATTAAAAAGATATTCATATTTTAAATCCAGACCTGTTTATGTAATGGCGATACCCACACACACATACACATACATACATACATATATATATAGAGAGAGAGAGAGAGCGCGATCTATACATTCCAAAATGTCAGCTCTTGTAATCAAGTGCAGAAATAAAGTAAATATTAATGAATAATATATATGTATATATTGAATCAAGCCTTGTTTGAATCTTAAAGCTAAAACACCTAATTTTCGAGATTCATTTATACTGCTGTGTTCAATATAAAGTTCTTAAAAGAAAGTTGACACATAATTTTATTAACTATAACCTGAAGGTAGCATCTCGAGAGATGGTTTGTCTTTTAAAAACCTATTTCTACTCTAAAACTGGTTAATATATTTTACTAATAGAATCCTAACTTGAGAATTAAGTTATATATTAGTTCTCTAAACGTACTTAACTGTTGCAGAAACGTGCTTATGTATCAAACTTAAATTGACAAAAACGATACATGAAATTCTCAATATAAACGGACTGTTTGAAATCCATTTTTTTAAAATTGAAAAAAAATTGCGACCTATAAGAAAATACGAATATTATAACTGTGTATGTCACTTTGTCCAATAGATGTGGTTCGTTTTAGGGTTCACATATATTCTGAGAGAAAGAAATCACAAATACACAGCGATTCTTAACAAACTTGCACATATTGTTCGAATTACCATTCTCCCCTTTGCACATTTAATATAAAACTTGTCATCATACGAAACGTCACACTAGTGCTTATACTGTTCACGAATCGTTTTTACGATATCGGCGAAACATCAAAACCTTCTAGTCTAATAATAATTAAGTACGGGCATTCTACATTAATTTGGTCTCCATGAGGAAAGGTACTATTGGTCCCAATGGACGTCTACTCATGAACAGATTGCTCTAATGCTTTTTTAGATTTCCCTTGCACTAAATTCGTCAGCGTATAAAATTGCTCTTTATTTCTAATATCAATACTTGTGACGTGTTCGAAACTGCAAGGAAGAGAAATATCACATTTTTGGGGTAACTTTATTTTTTCCAACTTCCTGGAATTTTTCCCTTTAGCTTTAGGAACGGATAAAGATATATTGAGAGGGTCCGACGTCAGTAGGTCGGCTTGTTCGTGAAACTGTCTGGCAGCTGTTTTGTTTTCGAAACTGAAACCACCCATTTGGCTGTGATCGGTGGAAAGGAACATGGTGTGAAAAGTATTATCTTGGGCCTCGCAGTTCGTCAAATTGTCAATGACATCATGCCAAAGAATGAAACCTGTGCTTTTTTTCGGCGAGGACCAGTTTCAGTCTTCGTTGAGTTCGTGCTTTCGTTTCTCCTTCATCAAACAGCAGGACAGGGATACCTGTCAGGGCTATCTGCCATTCTTCCTCTGGCTTTCTCAAATACAGATTGGCCTGACACTGGCACATAAACACAAGTGTTTTGTGGCTACGAAAAACCGTTTCGACTTGGGCTATGTCAATTCGCTGCATAAGTTATTTAATTCATCTTCTAAATCCTGTCGAAAATCCGCATCGTCAAAAGAACCACAACTGATACTTTTGTCTGTGTCCTCTACATTAATTCGGCCCAGAGTATCATATTTTTCTGTCAGTTTTTGTCCGGCTACCTTTTCTTTGGAAGATGGTTCGTGTGAAGCTTCTGAGTAGATGATATTATCTGGATAGTTCGTATCTGGAATACAGAAAGTTCTATTTTCTGAACATGACTTCACAAAGTCATCTTTTTCACAAGAAGTATGTTGAATATTTGACATATGATCAGAAATTTCCATGTTTATGCCATTATTTGAAATCGTTTTTTCCTTTATGAATATTTAATGAATTAATTCTTTCTGTTGGTCTAAACCAGGGGTGTGCAACATTTTTCGTCGGTGGGCCATATAACCAACTTCATCAATCAAGCGGGGCCACTTAAAAAACAAGCTTATTCGTGTACATGCACAATAAATTAAACAAATTCTCAAAATGCAAGCAATAATATTTTATATTTTTGCATGAGTGATCATTTTAGTGCGACACTTGAAATTTAGAGTCCTTGCAGAGCTTGTCAATATCAGCTTTGACAGAAGTGGTTGCCACTCTTAACTGACTGGTCAAATGTTCATCAGTCAGCTGACTTCTACATTTGGTTTTGATGAGCTTCATTTTGGAGAAAAATTGCTCACAGCAGTAGGTGCTACCAAAAAGGGAGGCAATTCTTTGTGCATGACGGGACAAATTGGGAAACTTTTCACGTACACAGAGTTTGTAAAAGTCTAGCAAACTGTTTTCAGAGAATTTCCTTTTAGTGTCCATGTCAGCCTGCAGTTCAATGAGTTCCATTTGGCAATCATCAGGACTGTCTTCCACTGCCAAATCAAAAGGTTGAGCGAACAATTTCAATCTAATTTCAGTTTGTCTGAAATCTGGAAATCTGTTTGCAAACTCATCACGCAGCTTTTGTACACTGGTTCCATATTTGGTGCAATCCAGATTAGGAAATTCCAGTTTCCTGGTTGCAAGACATGTAAAATGGGTCAATATGGCTCTTCTCAACTGAACCTGGAAAAGTTCCAATTTCTTCTCAAAAGCACAAATATGCTCAAACAACTTATTCACAAGTTGACTTTTCCCTTGTAGTTTTAAGTTTAAATCAGACAGATGCTGTATAATGTCTGTGAGGAATGCTAAGTCATTCAGCCACTTCTCATTGCTCAAGAAGCCCACATTCTGAGGTTTGCTCTCCATGAAGAACTTAATCTCCTCTCGCAGATTCCAGAATCTCTTCAAAGTAGCAGCTCTACTAAGCCAACGTACAGCAGAGAAGTACAAAACATCTGAATACTCACTGTCCAGCTCATCTAAAAAGTTTTAAATTGTCGATGATTTAATCCTCGTGTTCGAATATAATTTACGCATTGGACGACATTTTTCATGACTTCTGCAAAATCCAGAACTTTGGTGCACAAGCTCTCTTGGTGAATAATGCAATGGCTTACAACTACGTCTTGTGCTCCAATTGCAGTTAGAAATTTCTTGGTGAATCCATTTGTCCTACCTGTCATGGAAGGAGCACCATCTGTTGTAACACCACTTAATTTATAAGGATTCAGTTCAAACTTTTCTACAACCTTAAGCACTTGTTCACAAATATCCTGTCCTGTGGTTGTGGAGGAAAGGCTTGCCATATCTAAAACTCTTCGAAAACATCAAAGCCTGCAGTAACAGCTCTGATGAAAATGACAAGTTGGGATGTGTCATTGATATCAGTACTTTCATCCAAAGCCAGACTGAAAGCTTCACACGAATTCAATCTCTCTTTCAAAGTTTCTTTGATGTCCTCTGAAAGATCTTTTGTCCTGCGTGAGACAGTAAAGCGGGAAAGGCTAGTTTGCTCCACCAAATATTTTTTCTCTGGACATGCATATTCTGTGAATATTGTTAAACAATTTTAATAAATTCTCCATCACTGAAAGGCTTTCCCTTTTCTGCCATACATTCACAAAGCTTAAAACTCAGTTTTGTCACCAGTTCTGAATTTTTCTTGAAAGTGGTAAAAACACCTTGTTGCTTTTCAATGGATGTTTTAAATGTTCAATTTTGTCCTTTCGTGCCTGACCAACAATTTCATCAAACTGGGAGGACTGCTTAGTTGCGTAATGTCGCTTAATATTGTACTCTTTCATGACTGCAATTGTAGTTTGACAGACGAGGCAGACAACACCTTGATTATGTGGGACAACAAGATATTTTGTGCACCATTCACTGTTGAATAACCTTCCCTCATCATCAATTTTTCGTTTCTTAACTGCTGACATTTTACTAGCCCTGAAATCAAAACAAAAATTATTCTCACGAAAATAGCAAAGTAGAAAAAACATAGAATTTATTTACACATGGAACCTCTTATGGACAGAAACACATGTTTCTAAATTGGCATCCCGATCATAGCCTTCCGGTACTTAAATTAATTGAGAATAGCAAAATACAGTGTGACCTCGCCTATTCGCGGTTCGCCATTCGCGGCCCCGCATATTCGCGGGTTATGCGCGAACTGCGTTTTTGTAGGTCACAGAGACTGAAAGGGCTTTTCGAGGAGATTTCTGTTGTATTTACTCAATCAAGCCGTTTTTATCAATTGTCGTCTTCACCAAACAAGATTGGACTGCTATTGGCTGACTGCCTCAGCTTCCCCAACAACGCAAACGGCAACGCACGGTACAATTTAGTGAAATACATAACAGTATGCAATATTGCTACATTATTACTGCATCAATGAGTATAAGTATCATTAGTGTTTGGGAAGCATTTCATATAGTATATAATCGCATACATATACGTTTTAAAACTGCGTCCAATATTCGCGGTTTTTCGTTATTCGCGGGAGGGTAAAGAACGTAACCCCCGCGAATAACGAGGTCACACTGTACATAGAATCAGATGCATCTGAAAGCAAAAATTTTAATAAATTCAGTAAAGTCACAACAATATGCTAAATAATAATCAATTTACCTTCAATCTCTTGTAGTAACTGTAAAAGGTAATAAAATTTTCACCAATAATGAATGACGGACAGCAGAGGTTAGGGAAAATTGTCGCCAGCGGGCGAAGGCGAGGTTCAGGACATGACGTTGAGTCGTAGACAATAGTGCTAGTGCACGTCACCTATTCATGCCCTAAGGAGACCGACCAATCGAATTCGGCCTGCTCCTCTCTAGCAAAGATAATTTTAGAAGTTTGTCGAGTCGAAGCCTGGGAATCCCGTAGGATCGATGCTTTTAAAAATATTCCATTTGCGTTGGATTACAGATCAGGCCACATGGTTAGATTACAACAACTAGGGCCACACTAAATGGCTTGGCGGGCCGGGTTGTGGCCCGCGGGCCGCCTGTTGCACACCCCTGGTCTAAACTATGAAAGGTGGAGATCCTTCTATAAAACTCAAATATTTTACACAAAAACCTTGAAAGTCGTTGAGTGTGTACCTTAATATCTGTATAATACTTCGTGTGATAGATTTCTTCAGGAACTTGTGACATAACCACCAAATAATACAAGATTGTTTTTTCTCCATGTAAATAATAAAAAACGCAACAGTTAATACATTTTATTTTTATTTTTACTAGATACACAAATTATATATATACATTCGCATGAACGAGGTTTATGTGAACTTGTATGAAGCAACACTCTAGTAAAGTTAATTTTAAACAGAAATTTATTTTGTACCAACAATCTGAACAATATTATAAAATTTATTTCATTTCTGAATTATTTCATGTTATATCTCTGAAATCATTATCGACATTAAAAACTACGGAATTTTAACACTAACTTTCCGAAAAATAGGCTACTCTAATGTCTGTAATAAAATGGAGTATTTACGATTGAAATTAATACAATGTTACAATACTTTACACAGATACCGAAACATATGTGAAATCTCTTTTTATGGCTAGTCCTGTTTTTAATAACTACTTATTGTCCGTGATAAGGAAAAATCCACTTGAAGTAAAAATGTATTATCAAGATGGCTGGTACGAGTATTGAAACTTTAAGTAAAGTAAAGTGAAGAACAACATTTCGACATTCTTATGTCATTTTCATGTCAACAAAGAGAAGTTGCAGGCAATACTAAGCATACAACCCGATTCAACTTTATTACTCAGCACGTTATCTACTCGCCTACCCTCAAATAGAAATTCTTTTAGGCACGATTAGAGTAGATTCATCTATGAGACTTTGGACGTGATCAAATACGTCAGTCGAAAGGGTTTGACCTTCCGAGTTCAAAACTGCAATTAAATCTCAAATCCATCAAGAAATGACGAAGCTGTGAGCTAAACGTTTGTGCTTTTAAAAAACAACAACTCAGAGGTGTACTACGAACCGCTATGCCGCGGCTAAAAATAACAGTAAGAGCTAGTTAGTATTGACCCTACAATACTGATAAACAGTATGTTTTCAAGGCGATATCGGTACAATGATATCAGAAAATAGTATCACGATTTTAAACAGAAGGTTAAAGAGCAAAAGGAAATAAATCTTAATTATCTGTATCCACATAATTATTCCTGTTATCGCTGATTAAACACGAAAAATAATTCACGTTAACTACTAGTTTTAGAGAAAAGTTTGGAACGAAGATTCGAATCTTGCACAATAGCGGTGTACGTGCGAGACAGGTTTCAAACGTTCAACGAGTTTTTAACGTTATTAGAGCCAAATCAACTTTAGGGTTAACACCTATCTTCCAGTTCACGTCGTATTACCAAATAAGACGGAAACAACGTTTCCAATCCAAGCATGTACTTCCAAATATTTGTTTTATGTTCTTGTTCAGTTACTTACTCCTTATTTCGCCAGCCCTTATTTTTTTCACAGGTACAACTTAAATACCTTGATTGCATGACATTGAAGGGCTATTCGAATTTACAGCTCCCAGCCAAGTTTACAAAATTCTCTCTAAAATGTATATTATATAACGTGAATAGTTAGTTGCACGAAGTGAAGGCTTATATTAGCATAAGTCTTCATGTTCTTACACTGTCCACTAGCGTGGGGGGCTCTCACTAACACAGAAGTAATCTTTCAGGCTCATCAAGATAAAAATGAGAGTTCGATAAGCGGTGGGCACAGTCAAATATAGTCCGTTATGTAGCTTTGCATTTAACAAGAGACAAGTGAGCACAACCGTTAGTCCAACTAATTTTATCATATTGAGTAATTATATATTTCTGCCTAAAACTAGCGGAAGTATTTTGAATTTCTTTTAAAGGGCCCTTCACGCGAAGCATCAAGTTTGACAGTGTAACCTGCATTCTTTAGCAGTGTTTCAGCCCTTATAGATGCCATCTTTAAAAACTTTACTAACAGGAGCTAAGCGTACGATTTTTAACCCAAGATAACAAAATGTAGTAACTGAAAAGTACAGTTAACACATAATCGCTGCCTATATTTACTTTGTACAACCTCTAGAATGGCCTGAACGAGTCCGAAACGCTTGGAGACCAAAGTACGACAAAAAAAATAATAAAAAATCAATGAATGTAGTCATGCTTGATTGATTTTAATCCATTAATTTTAAACAATTATGTTATAACTTTTTTGCGGTTTATTTTAGGTAATCATTGATAGGGTAAAAATATTTCTTCTAATGTCAAAAATCCTGACTACTGTTAACACGCTACTAATAACCTACAATGTAAAATAAGACTTGTAACCATATAATAACAAAGTAATATTTGATTGGTGTTCCATGTAAACAGCTATACTGGAGAAACTTGTTACTAAAGGAATTTGAACTTAAAACAAATAAAAGTCTCATAAAAGTAAAACTATTATGAAATATATGTCGCCAGGAGACAACAGTTAAACTGTACTAGTTTTGTCTCAGCAATTTAGGTAATAGAAATATTTCGTGCACACTTGTACAAACAGACGCTATTGAAAACTATCTAAACAATTTGACACGTGAAGACTGCTTTTATGAAAGTCTTTTAAAATCCGACAAGTACAAGCGATTTATCTCCCATCAAGACTTAACCCAAGGGCATAGGGGTCAGTGAAATCTCATAGTCAAAAGGCGACGGAGTCTCAGCTCAGTGAGGGTCAAAGCTGTGTAGGGGAACAGCCACTAAGAGAAATAATTTTGTTTGTTTCGGATATTTACAAGGGCTATCTGGGTTAGTAGTCCCTAATTTTAAAGTGGCTACAACAGCGCTGACATCCAGCCCTTGAGCCACTCTAATAATGTAATTTCAATGTCGCTCTTTGAAACAGACCCAAAGTGCGAGGCGCGATTTTAAGGCAACATGTAAGACCTCCGATTCACAGTCCAGAACGCTGACCACTGTCCAGTCAGTCACGTGATAAATTACTTTTGTTTTTTCACATATTACGTCTAAAGATTTAATTGCTTGCTTGTTTGGAATTAAACACAAAGCTACACGATGGGTATCTAAACCCGGTTTGTAGCGGTGCGAGTTTACAGACTGTGGCACTGGGAGGGACGTGTAAAGAGAAACAAAACTAAGACACTTAGCACGTTTTCAGCAAAAGCTCGTTTCTCAAACACAACAAAAGTAATCAACTTAAGTATAATGTATCTTTTATTGATTTCAATGCTGCAAGTGATAACAATTCTGATAGCACATATAAAGTAAAATTCGAATTTTAAAAACCTTCGACAGCATACAAATAGCCCTTCACGAAACATCGCGTTTAACAACAAACAAACAACTTACTCCATTCACTTTATAAAAAGATCCATAGTGGGACAGAGATAAGTGTATCGATTTTCAACACGGTTGATACCCCCGATGAATATGCTCTACAATAAACATATAAATCATAATAAACAAACACTTTATAATATTCAAGATATAAAACACTCGTTAATAAGTGGCCTTAACGTTCAGCTTTAACTTTTAGGTAGAAAAATAGAAAACTTCAACGAAATATTGGTTTTTGTTTTCTTTTTCGAATTTCGCGCACATTTACTCGAGGGCTAACTGTATTAGCCGTCCCTAATTTAGCAATGTAAGAATAGAAGGAAGGCAGCTTGTTATCACCACTGACCGCCAACTCTTGGGCTACTATTTTACCAACGAATTGTGGGTTTGATCGGGACACTATAATGGCCCTACGGCTGAAAGGGCGAGCATGTTTGGTGAGACGGAAATTGAACCCGCGATCCTCGCATTACAAGTTAAGCGCAACCACCTGGCCATGCAGCGCCAGAAGAATAGTAAACTTCAAGGAAATATTGGTTTTTGTTTGGTTTTTGAATTTCATGCACAGCTACACGAGGGCTATTTGTTCTAGCCGTCCCTAATTTAGCAGTGTAAAACTAAAAGGAAGACAGCTAGTCATCACCACCAACTCTTGGGCTACTCTTTTATCAATAAATAGTGTGATTGACCGGGACATTATAACGCTCCCACGACTAAAATGGCGAGCATGTTTGGTGCGACGGGTATTCGAACCCGCAAGTCTCAGATTACGATTCGAGCGCTTTAACCACCTGGCCATGCTGGGCCCCGAAACATTGGACATCCGCCACCTTCATCCAAGCCATTCTTACCAAAAGTATCCACAACTAGAAACAAATTTCAAAGACATGTTCATGCAGAATACACAAGTCGAGAAGCTATTTAAGTCAATAGACAAATTTACACAGACACTCCATACAAAGAAGGATATAATGAAAACTCAATCATCACAAACGCACTTTTAAACATCAACTGATTTCTTCCAAACAAGCATGTTGAAACCTAGATATGTATTTCCAAGATAGCCTGGAGAACTAAGACAGACAAACAACCTGTTAGCGACTTTTGAAGATTTCGACACTCATTATCGAGAGAGTCTCATCACAGATATGGAACTGATGCTGTGTTCGACAGAATCTTCTATTACTGTCTCGTGTTCTCAACATTTTACTCCTACAAAGAAAAACAATCTTCGAAAAACGACGACCACGAGACGTTTTCAGACTCATCATCGACCCTTTTAAAAAATAGTCCATTATTCATTATGTATACTAATAATTTGTAATGTGAACATATTACCACATGCTATTTATAAAATTATTGTACCTTTTAAAAGTAATGGATTAATATGTTTCTAGTCTTATATTTTTGTGAGGTGATAAAACTGTATACTTTCCTTGTAAGTTTATTATGCAGCAGTTAGAAAATTGTGCACAATTACTATTTAATTATATGAATTTTACTAAGTAAGTGGTGTATTATATTCACACAAGTAAGCACCATTTCTCCAAGTTATATTAATAACCTTTTAGAAGTGTATGTAGCTGTAACATTCGCAATGTCCTAATAATATGATGTTAGTTTTGAATATGTAATACAACAGTTCTGCTTAGATTATATGCAGAAATTAATCTATTTTAGTAAATGTATGGTTTTAATCCTTACAATATTAATAACACAATGGATTATTTTGATCTATAAACCTTGTAACCATTACTGTGATCACACTTTGAAAGTTCCTTGGAAATAATATATTTCTAAAACTGTTATTTTAACTCTTCAGAATTTGTCGAATCTCCCTTTAAATCAAAATGTACAGTTATTCAGTTACACATTTTAACACTGAGTTATGCAACTATTTTTACTGGGACTGAAATAATTACAACTGAATACAAACCCTTATTGATGTAAGCTGTTTTGGATGAATCAAATTACCAACACTACATTTTTTTTTTTTCCTTGGAGTCATAAAAGTATTAGATGTTTTAATATTTAAAATTACTAAATTTTATAATTTGAATCATATTTTCAATACTTCAAGAATACCATTCTACAGACTGATTAACCTGCATACTTATTTTTAATCTACATCACGTATTCTATAAAATTGTTGTGTTATTTATAATTTTTTGTACTAAAAATTAACTTCCAATAAGTACTTATCTCCTTTTACACAGGTCTGAAATAACCAGGCAGTTAAGACCCTCAACTTGTAATTTGAAAGTTGCTAGTTCCAATCCCCATCACACCAAACATGCTCACCCTTTGGCTGTAGGGGACTTCTAATGTTACGGTCAATCCCAACATTCATTGGTAGAGAAGTAGCCCAAGAGTTGGCAGCGAGTGGTGATGACTAGCTGTCTTCCCTCTAGTCTTACACTGCTAAATTAAGGATGGCTAGTGGAGATAGACCTCATGTAGCTTTCACGAAATTATAAAACAAACAAACAATCCTTTTACATCAATAGATATTCTCATTCAATGCTGGCATCTATTTGTGAAACTTGTTTTCAAGCATGTCCTGAGTTACTGCCTCCTCTTGATTGCAAATTATTCATTAAAATTATCATGTGACAACCCTCCATCAGTAAAAGTGCAAGGTATTCTCATTACGCTTATGACTTCATCTGTTCAATTCTACCAGATATCACTTTGAGTTCTCTTAGAATCTGGAAGCATCAGGTTTTAATGAAGAGGTAAGATGGGAAGTGTGAAATGAGGTAAGAACCTTCCAGAAATAAATTTACAGTTTGGGAGAATTACAACTTCCAATAGAGTACATTATGTCATATCAACAGATAGTGAAAATCTTACACTGAATAGGTGGAAGAAACAGTTTGAGGGAAGGAAAGAAGCATCCTCCAAAGTCATCCAAAGGACACACCTGAAAATAAGAAAGTCAAATTTGGAGAACTGGTGTGGGAAACTGTACGAGCCAGGTGTACATTTTACCCATGTAAGGAAGGTGTGGTACTCATGGGAAAACTGGAATGTAATAAGGGCTATCAATCTTCATTAGAAGAAAAGTGAGGGCATAAAATACAGTGGAGAGTCTGAAGGAACAACAACACTTGAAACAGTGCAATGGATGACCACAAAGATCTATTTTCAAATGCAGACCGTAATGATTCACTCAATACAAGGCATGGTAGGGATGAAGAGCTATTCTATTCTACCTTAACCATATATGTTTTGGTTTAGAATAATGGCTACTTTGATAATACTTTCACAGTTGACTAGATGCCCCCATTAGTTCTGTCAAGACAATATAAAATAAACTTAAAACAGATTTACCAGAGATCCATACAATGACAATGAAAAATAAACTTTGGAAGTACTGATGTGATTAATTATTATAGTTTACAAAAATAGAGGCATTCATGTAATCCACACCCTGCATACTGACACACTTGGTGATTTATTGAGATGGAAGATTAGTGTGAGAAAATATTACATTATAAAGAACATGGGGTTTACCAAACACAAGTTCTAACTTTTTGATAATCTATAATCAGTTCACATGTTTACCACTTTGCAAAATAAAATTGACAAATGGAATGAAAATTGAAACAGACTCAAAAGGAAAAAAATATTAAAAAATGCACTGCAGACTCAACACATACCTAGATAAAAATTCTGCACTTTACAGGTCACAATTCTTTCGAAACAGAAACTAATTACATGATTTATGTTATCCTTGTAGCTGGCCAATCAACTTAGATGGCAATAATCCAGAAGAACATATTACTTTTGTGCCATTAATGACACAAATTCACACTCAAGTTGATACCAGGTGAACTATCCCATGAAGCAGCAGGTACCAGCTGTCATGACTCATATTAGGTACAGCAACACCTAGAAGTCAACTAGCACATGCCCTAGTAAGAAGTTCTGAGCTAGAATCATAAAAATAACTCCGAATTTTATGTTTCATATTTATCAAGCTGAGGTACCTGTCCTTTATTTGTACATGAACTTAAACAAAACCTGGGGCTGGAAGATATGATAAATTAGAAAAATCTTGATTTTCATACAATTCATTTAGAACATTCATTTACTAGACTGTATAATGGTTATTATGACCCTGTAGAAAGAGGTAGTATCAATTGTAATGTCAGTAGGGGTGCATTCTGTTACCTGCTTTCAACACCCAGCTCATCACATCTTTCTGCAGTGTTTCACATGATTATTTAATAGAAAACCAATGGCCACAGAAGTGTCTTACAGACAGGTCAAAGTAAGAAATTATTACAACTCAAACAACAGCTTTTCATACCAGCCTTATGGTGGCTGTTGAAATAGAAACTTCATCTCAGTTTATGCATTATTGTAACAAAGGCAGTCATCTTTGTTCATTTAATTCCTCCAAAGAGAGCCCAGCACAGTCTCTGAGATGTATATATTAAATGTTTGTCTGCTTTAGGCACACTGTATGCATGCATATTAGAAAAAATTATAAACGTGTCTTACTTTTTAGTTTAAAATCAAGACACCATCTACAAATATAATTAATGTTAACTTTATTAAAGTGTTCAATAACAGCAATAATGGGGTGGAGGAGTTACGAACCCTACATTAATATCTCCCCTTTTCCAAATTATCTTCACATTTACTCTCATGAAGAAGGATAGTCATCTATTGAAAGCAGTGCTGTTTTTGGTCTTCTTTAAAAACATTTCACACAGTTTGGTTAAGATTGGTCCAGTGAAGATAATGTAACAAGAGAAAGACAGATATTTGTGTTTTATATATATATATATATACACGATATAGCAATGAGGTTTATGGTATCAGTATACCAACTAATTCTACTTTCAACAAATCAAGACAAAATTTAACTATTTTCCTTCTTTTCTCAGACATAAATACTAGTTTCATTTCCAGAACACTGAGAACAGTTGTTATTCTATTTTCCAGGTGGGTGTCAATAGTACTTCAAGTCCATTGCCATGTTTGTTGATTTATGAAAGAAGGGTAAAATTAAGTACAATACAGCTTTATTATTGTCTGGTTACTCTGGTTGTTATCATCTATAATTTGATTAAACAACCTTTAATTACTTTTCATGAAGATAGGCAAAACAGCATGTATGTCAAAATATGTAAACAAAACTTTCCCAACAAGAGGCTCCTGAGTAATTGAAGTTTCACTTTACTGAATCAGGAAAATAATTTTAAAAAATTCTTGCAAGGTTTTTTTAACAGATGCCTAGAAATATCCACTTATCAACACTTGTTTCCAGTTCAGCATGTGAATATTTTACTTGTGCATCAAATGCATTGATAAATATGTTTGTCTTTAAAAGTATTAAAGCTTATAAAGCAGTTAACTGTTTCTATTTGCAATAAATTCATTTTAAAACATTTTATCAATCAGATTTGTTTTGGAAATAATAAACATAAACACGACTTTCTTCTTTTCAAACAGAATAAGAACATGTAATTATTAGATTCATTATGTTTGACAATCAAACACATTCATTGGTACCAGATATGTGAAGAGAGAAAAGAATATTGTTTTCACATGCCCTGGATCCCTCAGACCCATGGGGTTCACATGGTCACCACTTCACACATGCCAAAACAGCTATTGACCTGTGGTGAACTGGTGCTTTACTTCTACCACCTATTTTTCAGTATAATTAATTCTATTAATAAATAATTGAAAACATTATTATTTATTTTTTTACCCATCTGTAAAAACACAGTTAATTTTTTGCCACATAGAAAAACTTTTAACACATTTTAAACAGTTTTGGTGATTATAAAAATGCAGTTTTTCCAAATGGTGAAAATGTAAACACATTTTAAACAGTTTTGGTGACTATGAAATACATTTGGACACTGGTGTATTAGACCTAAAAGCACACCCACTCCCAAAGCTTTTTAAAGAACCACAATTATTCCAATGTTCTGATTTCATTCCAGTTAGAAACTTACTTTTAAATAGTATATATAATCATTTAAATTGGTGTGTTGGACTAAGGATTCTTTTACAATGGGTGTTTGCCACATTTTGGAGATAAATTCAAAAATAAATGAACAGCATGCATTCCACTTATTTTAAAATATGTTCAAAACAAGTGAAACATGACAAATTCTTCACACTACATGTATCACAACTGGATCTAAATACTGTATGGTTCTCTTCTTCACAAAAATTCATTTTAGCCAAATTCAATTGGTTTAAAATGCAGTTGACAAGCCAAACTATTTTTCTCTATTTTAAATGATTCATTTCACATTTTCTAACTTCTCTCTGACTGAAACTCTCTTTTCCTTGGTTTTACTTTTGGCTCACTTCCTACTCTGTGATCTTTAATATGGTTGTTGACACTTTTATTTCTTGCATTGAGGCATTCTAGAAATCTCTGTAGCCTTGATATGAATTACACAACTTTCAATAACCTTCTGCTTTCAACTTTCTTACTGTGAAACAAAACAGTCATGAAATATTAACTCACAAAATTAACACTACTTACATTAAACAGTGTATTTTATCTTACAACCCTAAACTTATATTTTCTAGTCACTACACTACTTGCCATTGATTGAAAACACTTAAAGTTTGTTGTAATGCAGTTTTGAAGAGGAGGAAAAGAGAAAGTGGACCAGTTTGAACAATTCTTGAATTTCAAAAGATAACGTAATTTTAGTGAAATACTTGATCAAAAACTTTGAATTTTTTTGTATCCAAAAAACTAGTAATATTTACAGAAAGCTAGTCAGATTTTGTGAAAATACACATATCATTTTAAAAGTTACAGTGTGGAAACTGATGATTATGAACAAAGTCACACAGAGTGAGTCTGTAATGAAAGGGTTCATTTCTTTTGTTCCTATCCTCCTCTAACATGACATTTTAAGAAGAGAAATGTAGTTCCTCTATCCACTAAGTATTTATTGCACTGGCTACTGAACCTTACCCTTACAAGAAGCCAACAGTTGTTAACATGGCCAAGCGCGTTAAAGCGTGCGACTCGTAATCTGAGGGTCGCGGGTTCGCATCCCCATCGTACCAAACATGCTCGCCCTTTCAGCCGTGGGGGCTTTATAATGTTACGGTCAATTCCACTATTCGTTGGTAACAGAGTAGCCCAAGAGTTGGCGGTGGGTGGTAATGACTTGCTGCCTTCACTCTAATCTTACACTGCTAAGTTAGGGACGGCTAGCACAGATAACCCTCAAGTAACTTTGTGCGAAATTCAAAAACAACAACAACAACAATTGTTAGCCTACTGCATAACCCCCAATCGGGATGACAATTTCTCGGCCCACTGAGTGGAATCGAATCCCTGATGTTAGCGATGTAAATCCGAAGACATACCGCTGGACTAGCGGGGAGGTGTGTATATGTATATATACACATTAATTCCACCTGACAGGTGATATAATTAGTCTCATAACTTAATAATTTATTATACCATTTAATGTGAAGTCAGGAGTTAATTCTTGCTTGATGTGTTCATGGAACTAAAAGAATTCTTCTTGACTACCAGAAACCTACTTGAAATAAAAAGTATTTCAGGACGGCCGGCAACGGTCAGTTGCAAACTCTCTATTTGTTAACCTGAAGATGACCAAGGAAGGTCGAAACGTTGTTTTTTGCTGTATTAATAATAAAGTGTTAACGCCCATACCAGTACGTTTTGAGAAACACAACTAACAGAATGTTCAGTGGAAGCTGTACAGCTTCATTAAAATTTTAAATTTTGTAAATAGGAAATGTTGTTCGTAATTACTTATTGTAATTTTAAAGTGTTAGAATGCAGTGACTAATGTCAGTCGATAGCACTTTCAAACACACTTTTCTGGTCGTTTCATACTATCCAACACTGCTCAGCAGTGATGACAGACACTGATACATCAAAACAATTTTCATTTATGTAAACCTTATTCAGGGATCTTTTATTTTTCCGTTGAGTGGTGCATCAGTGTTACAACTGTTCATACTAAAACAGGTTCATTAAAGAATACTCCCACGAATCACTTGATTTGTTTTGAATTTCGCACAAAGCTACTCGAGGGCTACCTGTGCTAGCCATCACTAATTTAGCAGTATAAGACAAGAGGGAGGCAGCTAGTCATCACCACCCACCGCCAACACTTGGGCTACCATTTTACCAACGAATAGTGGGATTAACCATAACATTATAACGCTCCCACGGCTCAAAGGGCGAGCATGTTTGGTGAGACTCACTTGTTTAGCTCTCACGTGAGGTTGTACTCATAAAATATAAGGAGTGTTATACGTATAACGCTTGATCTGTGTTATGACTTCACTGCCATATCTCTGCTGTTACGATAATTTTAATGAAAGAAACATTGTACAGCCAGTGTGGTTTGTGAAAAATTGCATAGTGAACAAATGATGACTGGAAATGTATGATCCAAAATAATTATATTTAGTGTAATTGTTATTTCTAACTGTCGTGTATCAAATAATATAGATCTTTTAAAGATGTTAAGACATGTTTTGATTGAGGTTTTGTTGAAATCTTATAGATTTTGTTGAGATTCAATTGAGCCTTTTTCAATTCAATTTTGAGTTTATTTTGGTGAGTTTGTGCTTTTAATAATGACATTGATTTATCATTTATCTTACAGCGGTATGTCTGCGGACCTGAACGTTTAAAAACCGGGTTTCGATACCCATGATTGGCACAGCCTAGATAGTCTCTTGTGTAGCTTTGTGCTTAATTCTAAACAAACTAAATTAGCTTACAAGTGTTACGAATTATTATTTAAAAAGAGTTTCCAAGTTACTTGAAACTTAAATTTAGTTGTTAATTAACTATTAACCTGAACGTTTAAAAACCGGGTTTCGATACCCATGATTGGCACAGCCTAGATAGTCTCTTGTGTAGCTTTGTGCTTAATTTTAAACAAACTAAATTAGCTTACAAGTGTTACGAATTATTATTTAAAAAGAGTTTCCAAGTTACTTGAAACTTAAATTTAGTTGTTAATTAACTATTAATATGTATGAAATTTATATTTGCGAACAAGATTGATATACACAATTTCCTCTTTTAACACAAATATATTTTAGTATATAAACATAAAATAATACAATTTATAATAACAGTTATTACTAATAATTATTACAAATGACGGCTAAAAAAGAACAGTTTTACAGACAGTATTGAGTCTTATGTCCGGTCTGGAACAGAATATTCTATCGACGATACACGACGAGCAAATTAATTCTGAGTAAATATTGTCACACATCTTGCTTAAGTTAGCTAGTTTGGTTGGCGTCTATACTAATGACGCCTTTCTTAGATAGCTTCACAATCACACGAGTTAACTTCTTTCGGCGAGGGAGACATTTAATGTCCTCGTAAATAATAACGTCCGAAGTATCTCACTGAAGTTGAACGGTTGATAATTTTCGAAATCTATAATGTTTCTGGTCAAGTTCTGTAGTTTCCGATTAAATATAGACGTTAATCACAGTTATGGCTTCATACACCTATAGCACACTGACTGTAGCTGTCCAATAATAATATTTTCTCTTGACTCTTGGTTGGCTGCTTTTTATACAAATCACGCGAGTTTTCCGAAAGTCTACTTGACAACAATGATCCACCTGTTAACTGTGATGAATATACGTCACACACAAAAAGACTGGTTTGGTTTGTTTTGAATTTCGCCCAAAGCTACACGACAGGTATCTGTGCTATCCGTCCCTAATTTAGCAGTGTAAAACAAGAGGGAAGGCAGCTAGTCATTACTACTCACCGCCTTGGGCATTTAGTATGTCAGGTTGCATATTCGAAAGTCCAACGTTCGAGAGCACACAATGTTGTCATACATGATTTATACTTTCAGCAGTGAATATTTTACAAAAGCAGTAGTTCAGTGTCGTTACATTCCGTTAAAGGTATGCAGTGGGTGCTGCTAAATGATTCACTCTCCCACCCACATCTAACCACCAGTTGTAAATTAGGAACGGTTGCTTCCGAACCTGGAGATTTCTAATATAGTCCTTTAACTAATGTATTGCTTGAAGTGTCGAACAGGTTAAAAATATCAAGCTTCAAATATTTTAAATATTTTTTTAGAAAAGAAAAGAGTTAATGAAAGCTGTTGGGACAAAATAATTAATATACGTATTAATTATTACGTATTATCTGATGCATTTATTGAAAGACACAAAATTGTATTAGCATGTGAAAACGTGTATCAAAATACTTCAGAAGCAAATCTCACTTTAATAGTTTCGTTTTAAGTTTACTTATTGGTTAAGTATTATTTTATTACATGTAACTGGTTTTACGGTAACGAAGACTATTATTTAAAACACATACAAAGTTTTGGTCATTACTGTGATCACACTATATACACATCGGGTTGGGCCCAACATGGCCAGGTGGTTAAGACGCTTGACTCGTAATCTGAAAATCGCGGGTTTGAATCCCGTCGCACCAAACATACTCGCCCTTTCAGCCGTAGGGGTGTTATACTACGACGGTCAATTCCACTATTCGTTGGTAAAAGAGAAGCCCAAGAGTTGGCGGTGGGTGATGATGACTAACTGATCTTCCTCCAGTCTTACACTGCTAAATTAAGGACGGCTAGCGCATACATCCCTTGTGTAGCTTTGCGCAAAATAAAAAAACCCACAAGAAAACAAACACATCGGGTATCGTAGAATTACCACCAGCAGGGGCGTAGATCTTGGAAATAGGGATACATCCCCTTCATTTTAGGTGGGGGCGGTGCATACAATCATCCCTCCCTACAGTTTGGTCAGTTGAATTGTTTTATTGCATTACAGGCTCACAAATTTGTGTTTGTTCTTGTGATTCTCGTGTTCTTGCCAATCGAATTACATAATTGGGCTTAGATGTAGGCTTTTTCAGTAACCTAAATGTACATCTTTAATATAGGCATGGCCGAGCGCGTTAAGGCATGCGACTCGTAATCTGAGGGTCGCGGGTTCGCGTCCGCGTCGCGCTAAACATGCTCGCCCTCCCAGCTGTGGGTGTGTTATAATGTCACGAGCAATCCCACTATTTGTTTGTAAAAAGTGTAGCCCAAGAGTTGGCGGTGGGTGGTGATGACTAACTACCTTCCCTCTAGTCTTACACTTCTAAATTACGGACGGCTAGGTGCAATGGGCTAACAACCTACTCACTTAAAAACCTGTTACGGAAACCGCAGTGATTGCGGTCCTATGTTCCTTAAGGAATTGAGTGGCAGATGATGATGATGAATATAGGCATGTTTCTAAACTTTTCGATCTCAGCGATAGTTCGTAAGTATCAGTCAGTAGGCCCAAGTATACATGCAAGGCTTGCAAGCACTATCACAGAATCTACCTACGTCTTGTACGTGGTGTAAGATTAAGTAAACTTTTCATCACAACAGATTGAACAGAGCATGAAATTCGAAAATATTGCTCCCAAGCGTAAACTCCTGTGATCTGGATCTGGCAGGCCATTTGTAGCTTGTAGCTGCATCAATCTTATGTTTATATTGTGCGGTTTTCCTACGCCATTTATTCTCATGCATGTCTAGCCGGTTTTATTGTCGAACGCCTTACTCTCCTTAGCTGCCGAAGTCGCTGACCATAGTGTACGTTTAGTGTACAGTTAACGACAGGTTCGGGCTGCTTGGATCCAGACGCGCCCTACATCACCTCCCCCCCCCCCGCTCCCTTTAGTCTGAGCCTCGATTTTACAACAGGGCTCATCAGATCTGTGTTTGTGGCCCTCATTAATCCATGAAATTTCAGATTATAACTGCCCTCTAATAAAGTGCTTGTGCTTTACGGTAATACGCTTTTATTTAATAGACGTGCTTATAGACATTATATCACAACGTGTTTGATGAGCGTTTAACAGGAATGTAATATATTTGTGATTGTTTAAGTATTTTCGAGAAACTTGCAATTACTTGTGTTGTAGCTATCACACATTATTGTCCAGCGATGCCCAGGTGGTCAGTCGGCTCGGTATTCCACCTAAGTGGTTGCAAAAATCATCCTCCCCCATCGGGTGTATAAAATCTACGCCTCAGTTACAAATAGACTTATTTTCTTCGCTGAGACTAATAATCTCCTGGCAAATATTCAGAAAGCCTCCCGACGTCAAACTGCTAATCACCTCGTTTGAGTTACTGAATCTCCATTTCAAACTTTTAACCGGAATCAGGTAGCCGTATTCCTTGATATCAGGCAAGCTTTTGATTCGGTGTGGCATAACGCTCTGCTCTATAAGCTTTTCTCCATGAACAGTCCGTATACCTTTACCCGTTGGATAGGTAGCTTTCGCCAGAGTTAAAGTTAACAATGAACTCTCTCACTCGTTTCCCATATTAGCGGGAGTCCCCAAGACTCCGTGCTCAGCCCTTTGCTATACATTCTCTGTGAATGGCATTTCTTTCCATGCCATTACTCACACTCATGATTCACAATACGCCGATGACATAGCTGTTTGGAGTACGTCTACTAACCCGCTTATCGTGTACAGACTACCATCACGCAATGGTGCGACAACTGGCAGGAAGCACTTAATCCTCACAAATCTCAAGCCATTTTATTTTATAGATGCTTTAAAAGTAAAAGAAAAGAATGTCCAAGGTACAACTTAAAATCCATAATACTGTGATCCCCTTCTCAAAATCTGTTAAATTTCTAGGTGTCCATTTTAATTCTAAACTTACTGGCCAACCCATATTAACATAATTGCATCACGTTTCAGTCAACGCATCTCCTTCCTTTGAAGGATTAGCGGTATGAACAAAGGATGTACCCCTCAAACTATTATATTCGTATACATTATACCCCTCGGTCGAGTATAGTTGCATGCTACTCTGTAACATGCCCGACTCTCTCACCAAAAAAATTACAAACATTACAATACACGGCTACTAGGACTGCCTTCCGTTTGCCATGCTATACTCCCCATTGTTACCTCGATAAAATACACAACATATCACCTATTAAAACACGTTTACTTCAACGAGTCACTAAATTTTACAACGAAGCAGTAAACCATAACTCGCTTACAACCCAGTTTACCGATCTATCAGCTACTCCCTCCTCTTGGCAAACGCACATTTCACCCAATAATACTCTCAACTTTATTTACTAATGTCTTTTATCTCAATTTAGTAATGATTATCTTGTCCAATTATCTTTTTTCTTTACAAGTCAAGCACTAACCAGATATATTTTTCGGCAGAATCAAGAACTATTAACTCCCAACTTTAGTTTAGACCTTCCCATCCACATATATTTTGGCATCTGGTTTGTGAAAGTGGGTTTCTCTCGTGGCACTCCAGTTTTCCTTCCACAGCTAAATTATCAGGTATTAGAATTAACCGATCTCTGACCTCGTATTTCTTTGTTTTTTTTTCATGGAGTCAATGTTTAACCTCTCGCAAAACACCAATGGTGGAAGATTCAAGTCAATTTATAAGGTATTTATCGACCTATAAAATGGGTCAGGATTACCATGAGCCATTATTTTCAGCTATCCGTGTCAAAGGTGGCTTCAATAACAACCCCACTGATCAACAATTCATGGCTACACAGAAAAGGCTATTTTCATATCACAGTAGAGTGGGAGACCTGGGCAATTATACCCTCAACAACAAAAAACATTTGTACTGTTAATTGATGTTGATGTTGTAGCTGATGCTCCCACTGTCACTGCATGTTCAGATATTTCAGTCATCAAAATTATGACCTACTTTATTAAAAGTCAGTCATGAATGGGCATGATTATGCTGAAGTACCAAATTTAATAAACTGTATTTTACAAGGACATATCAATGTTCTATAATGAAGAGTATAAAGTTTGAATGGTTAACAAAAAAACCAGAAAGCTTGTGTTGTGGTGTACACATTGTCCAATAAAGAAAGAAAAGCTTTTGTACCTATAAACGACAGAGAGGCTTGAAAAGGTAACTTCAAGTGTTGTAAAATATGTAAGAAAACTGAAGAATGTGTTCATCATTTATTAAAGTCTGCATGTGATAACCTTCCATAACCAAGTTGTATTTTGTCTCTGATTTCTTCTGATGTACTCTCCAATCTTTCAAATGCGAATCTGTTTCTAACACTTAATGATTGCATGTTTGATACTGTTGTTATCAACAACCATTCACATCTCTGATAAAAGTTATTTCTCAATTCTTTGTTAAGATAATACCATACTATCCATGGAAACAGTTCAATGATAAACCAACAGGACGAAACATAATTTGAGAATTGTCAGAATTTATTCTTTTAAGCACCAGTAACAATACTTTTAATCCTGAGACACAAACTGTAAGAGTGTGCTAAAATAAAAGTCATTTTTAGACCCACACTTTACAGTTGTAGTAATAAACTACCAGATGCAACACAGTGTGTGTGCTTCAATTTTGCAATTGAATAATCATCCGATAAAATCTGTTTAAACTTTCAAACTGCTGCCACATTGAGACAGACCATAAACTAAAAATACTCAACAACGATTTGTAGTTTTACAGCCGGATAATGGAAAGTGTCTACGTTACTTTTTCCTCTACCCACAGCTTCTAAGTCACTTTCATTACTTGACAGAGGGTCTGGTTACATTCTTCACGAAGAACTTTATATGCACGTGTCAGTAAAGGAAAAGTATTTGACCTAACTTTATGCCCTCTTGTTAATGTAATATACACTTGTTCGACCCGTAAGACTCGCTGATTGTTATTAGATTTTCCTTCAGATACTCAGATGTCATTTTAATATTACGTCACTGTAAACCTTCTCTTTCCCCATATCATAACAGTTTACTTTACAACTCTTTCTATTAGAATTTGAGTCCGGGCTAGTAGATCTCTGGATTTTGGAGCTATCGAATCTACTTCGATTCCGCGCGATAATGTAAAATATTCCCTGCACTATAATATATTGGTGCGTTATAAGAGTGACAGTGCATCCCTTAGCGGGCTTTGCATCGCCTGGTGGTTAGTGCCCAAGACTCGCAATCTGCTGGTCACATGATCGAAACCCGTACTCGAACGTAGTCATCCTTTCAGCCTTCGGAGCGTTGTATGTGACGATCAATCTCGCTTTTTGTTGGTAAAGAGCAGCCCAAGAGTAGACGGTAGGTGGTGTTGTGTTAATTGTTACCTTCTAGACTATCACTTCAATATTAGGGACGGCTAGGCTTGGTGGTTTTCTTAAAATATAAGTACTTTAACAGGAAACAGAACCGTTTACACGTTTTATTCATTTATTCCAAAATCTGACTTCGTAGAAATTAGAATCAAACGGTATTCTAACCCACGCCTCTGGAGAATCGGAGGTTCTAATCCTGACAGGTTCAGTTTTACATCTGGTTACTTTGGTTCTGAATAAACTAATGTTTAAAATAAGCAGTTAATCATAAATACAAACTTTAAGCGTGTTTTCAGTTTGTCTTTTATCGTCAATCAAACTTTTAAACGTCCATACGTTATGTTGTCTGTCAAAACCAAAAGGAAACAGCTGTTTCACTGTTGACTTAACAGTAATCCTCTCAACCTGTCTTCACTGAATTAAGATGGTTGGCCATTAAGATGGCCAGGTGGGTTAAGGCGTTCGATTTGGTTCGAATCCCGGTCGCACCAAACATCTTAATGCTCGCCCTTTCAGCAGTGGGAGCGTCATAATGGTACGGCCAATCCCACTATTCGTTTGGAACGACGTTTTAATTCTAACACAGTTGTTTCTACTCATTACACTTCTCCTTCGTAACTCGAAAAGAAAAGAAAACATTTGTTTAAGTTGTTACACGGATACTGCCATAACTTGTCTCTATAATATTAAATAGAACATAATACAACATTCACACTTTACTGTAACTTTACCTTCTGTGGATCGTTAAAATGTGACACAGAGAAGCCCAACACCAAGAGACTGAAATGGGTGAGTACACTTATAGATTATATTAACAGTACCTTGATGACAGGTGTATAATAACAGGAAAACTGTTGAATTAGCCAAGAAAACGCATTGATAAAAAGAAGAAAGACTGGTATATAAAGACACAAAGACTAATAGGTAAAGACAGACAGGCGGATAGATAAAGACAGGAAAACAACCTGATAAAGATAGGAAGATGGAAAGGTAAAGACAGCTGAACTTTTAACACATTGAAGCACCTCTTATTGTTATTGTTGATCGGTTGTGACTAATGAACAATGATTTTATTTATTTTTCGTCTTAAAATGAAAATATATAAAATAACTAAAAGGTTATGAATAAATCTGAGGAATTAGAAAACTAAAAACAGAGCACTTTGCAACAGATGAGATCTCAAACAAAATGTTAGAATACCAAAAGAAATGAATACAAGGTTAGAGACTTGGAACTGATTAAATATCCAACTAATAAATAAATTCACTAATGGAAGAAAGCATGAAAATATTGATGTTGAATGTGAAATTCCTGTGGGAACACGAATCTTAATGACCAGGTGAGAAACGCCATAGAATGCAGCCGTCTCTATCTTTGACTCACAAATCACGAGAAAGGAAAGACAAATAATCGTCAACACCTCCGCAATAAAGATGTTGTTTAAAATCATATCGAACAATGTAATCGACGATCATACTTATAAAGCACTCTCAGCTGTAAAAAAAAAAGGAACGTCTTTAGTATCATGGTCGCTCGAACTTTCGACTTTTCAATTGCTTGACCCTCAAATATGGAGGAGAAAATCAAACTGAATGTTGTAGGCCAGGAGTCACCAAACTACGGCCCTCGAGGTAATTTTGACCGGCCCGCCAGCAGCTAGCCGCTTGAAATTAAAATGTCCGACTGTCATAACAAAATAAATCACACCGATGGTCGCTTCAAGCTGACAAATACAAGACGTTATCATAAAAAGAAACAAGGCTGTCACGCGCATTTTTAACCAATAGGAAAATTCTCCTTTCGTCCTTGCTGCCCGTTTATTCATATCGGGGCACGTATCTATAAAAGCATTTGGATTTCGAAAACAAGTACAGACTTAACCCTCGTCCTATCGACTCGTCTTGTAAATTCAGCGGGCTTGGGTTACCGCTTCAGCAAGCTCATTTCTCTTAGTAGTCGGGTTATGAGCTTTTCGTAACTCGTTCTTAGGTAAGTTTCGTGCCAAAGGTACGTTTCAATATATTTTGTTTGTGCGTTCTTGGACCAGTACAATACTTTTCTCACAGCGATCTGTGTTTTTCATTTTCAGACTCTGTTTTTTTTTCATGACTGCTTTTAAAAGAAGAAAAGTGGACTTTGAGTGTCATGCTTTCAATGATGAATGGGGAGAAAAGCACTTCTTTGTGGAAACAATAAAACAGAAAGCTACTTGTGTGATATGCACAGAAAGTGTTGCCATTTTAAAAGAGTATAGTCTTCGGCGTCACTATGAAACAAAACATCGATCAACATATTTGAAATTTTCAGGAAAGTTCCGTTCTGAGAAATTTGAATCCATGATACGTGGTTTTGAATCTCAAAAGAATCTCTTCACGAGAAAGTTTGCTGAAAATGAATCTGTCACTCGTACAAGTTACAAAATAGTGCACAGGATGGCAGAGCGAGGAAAACCTTTATTGACGACAACTTCATCAAAGAGCGTATGATGGAAGCAGCAAATGAGCTGTGTCCTGAAAAGACAATTTGCCTTTCAGCAACTTCAGTTGTACGGAGAGCAGAAGAACTTGGAGAGAACATCGCATTACAGATACGCCAAAAGCTAGAAACTCCCTATGGTATTCTCTGGCACAGGATGAGTCTACTGATCTCTCAAGTACGTCACAATTTCTCGTGTTCATTCGTGGAGTTAATTTGGACTTTAGATCACGGAAGAGTTGGCATCAGTTTGCAGCACGCACGGAAGAACAAGTGGAGAAGACATTTTCATGGAAGTGCATAAAACTTTGAAAGACTATAGCCTTCAGTGGAATCAGCTTAGAGGTGTTACAGTTGATGGAGGAAGAAACATGGCTGGAGTAAAGACGGGTCTGATCAGGAAACAGTTGGAAGATCTTCAACTCTGAAGCGCTCTGTTCATACACTGCATCATACACGAGCAAGCACTCTGTAGAAAAGACTTAGATATTTCTTGCGTACTGAAACAAGTCATTTCTGCAGTGAATTTCATTCGGAGTCATGCACTTAATCATCGCCAGTTCAAGGTGTTTCTTGAAGAAATTGATTCGATTTCTGTGACTTGCCTTATCACACAGCGGTGAGGTGGCTCAGCTGCGGTAACGTCTTGTCTCGTTTTATAAGCTGAGAAGAGAAATAGATATAATTTTTTATCGAGAAATATAGAGCCGATCCACTTCTGTCGGATCCAACCTGGTTGTCAAAGTTGTCAATTTTGATTGACATCACATGAATGAATTGAACTTGAAACTTCAGGGTGAGAATAACTTTGCCTGTGTTCTCTATAGAATCATTAAAGGATTTTGGAGAAAGCTGTCATTGTTTGAAGCACATTTGGAAGGAGGAACCTCTCTCATTTTAGTGTTTCAATGAGTTTCATGCTGGAATCACAGAAGATGTCAACCTGGAGTTTCAGAAAAAGATTATTGGTGATTTAAATAAGCATTTTTAGAGAGATTTTTGGATCTCGACAGAATCGAAAGTGACGTTCTCCTTTTTCAAAATTATTTTTTGATTGTGTCATTGATGACGTGCCAGTGGAACTTCAGCTGGAGGTCATCGATTTGCAAGGAAATGACTTGTTGAAAGCAAAACACAGAGAGAAGCAACTTATTGCATTTTACAGCTGCATACCTGATGATGATTTTCCAAAGCTGAAGCAGTACGAATCTGGTATGGCATCAATGTTCGGAACAACTTATGTCTGTGAATAAGCATTTTCAAAAATGAAGTATGTGATGTCGGTACGTCGATCAAGGTTGACTGATGAACATTTGAAAGCAATTCTAATGATTGGATGCAGCAATTCAGAACCGAACATTGAAGATATTTTAAAAGCCAAACGCCAATTTCATAAATCTCACTAACTTTTGCAGCTTAGTGAAATTTAGATGTGTACTCACTATGTGCGATATGACAATTGCATTTGCTAATGTCACCTTCTTTGATAACCTTTTGGTAAATAAAATGTTGGTTGTATTTCTGTTTGTTTCTAGCTCAGGGTCACCAAACTTTTTTCACAGGGGCAAGATTACTTAGGGAATTAGAAGCACGGGCCGCATGATCATTATATTCAATACTCACAAGCTAGAGCGAAAGCTCTCTGTAAAAAACTTAACACTAAGTTTAGGATACGACATTAACCACGTGGGAGTCGCATGCAATACACACATATAATAAATACAAACAGAAATACAACCAACATTTTTGACTCGAACAAAATAATTATGACACACCTACACTCCCGGCAACAGGCCTAGTTACAAGGCAATAAAATGTTAAACGAAAGAGGTCGGAGAAGGCGTAGCTACACATCAATCAAAATATGTTGTTTTTAAAAACGAAATATTACATTTTCTCTTCTCTTTTAATCTTAGGTAAAACGTTCCTGATTTCCTTGTGTAAAAACAGAGTTATACGGCAGTGATTATAATTTTAAAATTTATTGTAGAAATATTTGTATACACAAACTGGAGAGTACGCATACAATATTCACGTGCTTGAGTAAAACGTATATTTACAATGACACTCATTACAACTTGTTTGCTCACGTTTGTTGTAAAAAGTTTCTCATCCGAAACGCCCCTGTTAAAATCACCAGTAATTGTTCTGAAAGACACTACAATATGATTGTTTCTGCTATAACACAGGTTGAGCTCTGAAAGACACTCTTTTGTTGATATTATTTGTTGGAGTGTATTAAGAATAATTATACTGTTCTGGAGGTTAAACATTGTTGAGTGTTTGTTCATTTTTGAATTTCGCGCAAAGCTACTCGAGGGCCCCTAATTTAGCAGTGTAAGACTAAAGGGAAGGCAGCTAGTCATCACCACCCACCGCCAACTCTTGAGCTACTCTTTTACCAACAAATACTGACCCTTACATTTTAACGCCCTACGGCTGAAAGAGCGAGCATGTTTGGCGCGACGGGGATGCGAAACCACGACCTTCAGATTACAAGTCGCACGCCTTAACACGCTTGTTGAGTGTTACTAGAGTTAATTCAAGGGAGTGACATTGGTTATAAACCTGTGGGGCGTGGAGATCATAATTATTGCTGTAGTCTTCAACAAAAGAACTTGTCCCAACCGAAAGTTAGTCTGGGTTTTTCTACACAATATCTTTTATGATCACGTTAAACTTTAACTTCTCATACAGAAATGAAACGGCGGCGCGAAGCGGAAATCGTTGAGACAGTTTTAACTTTGACCTAATCTCTAACAGGAAATTTTACTGTGACGCCACCTTTCTCGAATGTCATGTTGACCCGAAATATTTTATCTTTGACCCAATCTCTAATAGGTAATCTGTATTACCTATCCACCTTTTTGGAATGTAGTGTTGACCTGAAACAGTTTGATCTTTGACCCAATTTCTGATAGAAAATCTTTATTGTGGCGCCACTTTCTTGAATGTAATGTTGTCCACATTAACTCCCTCATAGAAATAAAGTACTCTGATTCTTATATTAGATTTCGCGATCGTGCCAAATGGTCAAGACGCGGTTAGATTTTTAAGATAGAAATGTTTCTGAAGTTTGTCAAAAAAACAAACAAACCAAAAACGAATTATAGAAATAGCCGACTTTTCCCAGTGTTGTCAAAAAAACATACACCTAAATTTCTTTAAGCTTTCGTAATTAAACAGAAGATAAACATCTTCTGTGAAATAAAATGCGCATGTCCGAGGTTGTGTCGTGCGTGTACAACCACTGTTATTGATATTAAAACTCTCTTCTGAGCTATCGTGGTTTCTCGGTAGACAATCAATGCACTTTTCGATCATTTTCTTCTTGACGAATAACTTTCTCCTGTACGTAACTAAACATCCTTTCTTGTCCTTTAGGAGCAAGAACTGTGAATAACGTCATCCGTGACCGAAGCAATTTTCAATATAATTTCACATTCTAAATATTGCTATTTTAAACAGTAGCGTGAGACGTGTGAAACACACATGTTGCACATGAACCATTAAAGATATTTATCGGATTTCCGGTGTCAAAACGTACTCTACCGTCTTGTATAAGAATAAAGAAAACTGTGCCAGTGTATGAGATTGATGATTTAAGTTTTATCGTATAAATAACACAAATGACATCAGAAAACAAAGTTTTGATATACATTGTTTATTTACAATATTTTAATGCAATATAAATGTAAATAAAACACACCGTATCTAAAGAAGAATTCTCTTCCAACATTTGTCTTTTACTCAAGTACATTTTTCCTCTTATGTGGCTCGCTCGTTCTCTCTGGGCAGGATGTGATTTAGCACTTAACGTGTTGGATTGTGGATCCGTGGTTCGCATCCCATTGCAGAAACAAATGGCGCAAGCACTTTGTGGTTTTCAGTATACCGTAAGAGTGATGGTCAAATGATGTAATCATAATAGTCCAAGAGTTGGTAGTCATGTGATTTGATTATAATAGTCTAAAAGCTGACGGTCAAGTGATGTAATTATTATAGTCTAAGAGCTGGCACCCTTGTGATTTGATTATAATAATCTAAAAGCTGACGATCAAGTATCATCACCATCATTAATATCATCATCATCATCATCATTATTATCTTTTGTATCATCATCATTAGTATCATCATTAATATCATCATCATCATCATCATTATTATCTTTTTATATCATCATCATCATCATTATTTTTTGTATCATCATCATTAACTTTTGTATCATCATCATTTATTATCAATGGTATCATCATTATTATCATATTAATATCGTTATCATCATTATCATCAGTGGTATCATCATCATCATCAGTATTGGTATCATCATCATCATCAGTATCATCATCATCATCATTATTGGTATCATCATCATTATCATCATTATATCATCATTATCATCATACTATTATCATCATTAGTATCGTTATCATCATTATCATCAGTGTTATCATCATCAATAGTATAATCATCATCATCATAGTATCATCATCATTAGTCATCATCATAGTCATCATCATATCATCATCATGATCATCATCATAGTATCATCATGATGATCATCATCATCATCATAGTATCATCATCATTAGTGTCGTTATATACATCATCAGTGGTATCATCATCATCATTGGTATCATCATCATCATCATCATGGTATCATCATCATTAGTGTCGTTATCATCATTATCATCAGTGGTATCATCATCATTGGTATCATCATCATTAGTATCATCATCATCATCACTGCTTATTCCCCGATGCTAGAGACATTTACAACAGTGCTTAACCACTCGTTGCTTGGTACATTTCCAACACTGCTTACACCTCGTTGCTGGGGTCCTTTCCAACACTTCTTACCCAAATGTTGCTAGAGATTTCCAATACTGCTTACCCCGTTTCAAGGGACATTTCCAAAATTGCTTACCCCGTTGCTAGGGACATTTTCGACACTTTACACCCCGTTGCTAGGGACATTTCCCACTGCTTATTCCCTTGCTAGGGACTTTTCCGACACTGCTTACCCCCCGTTGTTAGGGACATCCCATTGCTTACCCCCCGTTTTCAGGGAATTTCCCTCACTGCTTACCTCACTGTTGCTTGGGACATTTCCCCGCTGATACCCGCCCGTTGCTTGGGCCATTTGACACACAGCTTACTCCCGATACTAGAGACATTTCCACCACAACTTACCTCCATTGCTAGGGGCATTTCCCCACTGCTTATCTACTTGTTGCTTGGGACATTTCCCCACTGCTTACCCCCCGTTACTAGGGACTTTTCCGACACTGCTTACCACCCATTGCTATTTTATGGAGTGTGTTAGAGTATAGATCACCATACCATATGATTTTATCCTACTGTCTAACTCTCTACCTATTAATGGAGTATGTTAAAGTATAGATTACCATGCCATATGATTCGATACTGCTGTTTAACTCTCTAATTATCAATGGAGTATGTTAGAGTATAGATTTCCATACCATAATATTTTATCCCAATGATTAAGATAAGATTGAGAGAAAAAAGAATTTAAGTATTCCAAAAGAAAGTTTTACCACAATACCAGTGTTATCTTACCAAAAGCTCACCATCACTAGAAAAAATAGTGTAATAGGAGAGAAAGGAAAATCTTTTTTTCTATATAAGGAAGTCATGAAATAACTGCGTAAAAGATGCTATACTTTTGATAAAGCGTTTTAGAAATTTCCATGTAGTGTACCATCTTCGTTACTATCTTTATAGACACAAGTTTTACTATCTGGTTTATCTTACGGCATTGAGATCTTTAACAGAATAATAACCATAAAGAGTTCAGGAATTTGACCATCCTACTAAAAGAGA